>NW_025335798.1:16132698-16284269 GCF_004798865.1 Varanus komodoensis
GGGCACGGGGGAGGGGCCCTGCGGCCTTCAAAGCGCCGGCGGCGCCCAGGCCGGCCTCCGGATGAGCGGCCCACCACCACCGCTTGATGAGGCCCAGCCTCACCCAGACTCTACTTCCAGCAGCCCCCAGGTAAGTTGAGTTTCAGACCCCTGGTATACAGGGAGCTACATAGGACATAGAATTCCCCATCCCCTTCCCTCTGAGAGGAATTCTAGCAATAGGCCAGATTTACTTAGAAGGCCCATAGACACAATCAGCATGACATTTGCGTATGGTAAGTTATATGTATATGTGAATGTTTAGCAATAATATAGCAAATTCAAATTTCACATAAGGTAAATCATCTAGCTTCCCATCCAAATTACACCAACTAAATTATTCAATTAATTAGCACCTCCAGGTTCAGATCACCTAAAATCAGTTCCTTTCCAATTAATTTGGTCTAATTTTTAGACCAAATCAGTTCAATTCCCCTTCAATCAATCAACTGAATTAATCCGCCCCATGCATACCTCCACAACACTCCTATACAAAGTAACAATCAATTCATACAATGCATTTCCTTATGGCAGAATATGTAGAAAGAGAATGGTTTCCAATAGGCAAAAGTGTCAGATAACTGTGTGTTTTATCTCCCTATCTGTTCAATATGTAAGCAGAAAATATCACAAGGAAAACTAGATTAGGATCATAGGAAGAAGGTGTAAAAACTGGCAGAAGACACATCAATCATGTAAGATTTGCAGATGATACGATATTACTGGGAGCAGCAATGAACTAAAGTCAATCCTGATGAAAATAAAAGAAGAAAATGTAAAATCAGGACTGAAACTCAATATTAAGCAAACAAAAATCATGACTACAAAAGAATTATACAACCTTACTGCTAACAATGAAGAAATCCAAATTGTGAAAGATTTTGTATATCTTGGCTCAGTTGCATATCTTGGCTTCCGTTAATGGGGACTGAAGCCAAGAAATCAGAAGACTGATACTCTGAAAGATAGCAATGAAGTAACTAGAAATATCATCAAATGTAGGCATGTTTCACTGGAGACCAAGGCCAAGATAATCCACACTATTGTATTCCTGATCATTATATAAGGTCATGAAAGCTAGACAATAAAGAAAGCTGACAGGAAGAAAATTGATGCATTCAAAACATGGTGCTGGAGGAGCATATCCAGCTTATGGAGTATAACTTTATAGGAAAGATAAACAAGTGTGTCCCAGAACTTTCCATAGAAGCAGAATTGACAAAACTGAAGCTTTCTTACTTTGGGCACATTATGAGAAGGCAGGACTCACAGGAGAAGACAATCATATTTAGGGAAAGTTGAAGATGCAAAAAGAAAAGGAAGACCAAATATGGCATGGATTTATACCCTAAAGGAAGCCACAGTCTTGAGTTTATAAGAGCTGAGCCAGGGCATTTTCAGTCATAGGGCTGGCATAAGTTGGAGCCAGTCTGACAGTCCATAACAACAACAAGACATACCCAGATCAATTTTTACTAAATTAATTACCTGCCCAGATTCTGCTCCAAATAGCAATCCATTCATTTTCTTTCTATCCCAGTGCCAAAAAAGGAAGTTGTGGGAAGCAAGATTACAGCAAATATCTAACCATATACATAGACAACTTAAAGAACAGCCTTGAGACAATTACAAGTCCCATGAGAAAAAAGGCTTTCAAGACATGGTTTTGCCTACTAAATAGCTGAATGCAAACAAGTATGACAGGTCTGAGAGCAGACAAACAGACTGGTATGTTACAATATAGGCTTGCCTTTACATTACCTGGCTGAACATATTTCATAGTGTCTAAAAGCATGCCTTGACGGACACAGAATCACAAGCACTTGAACACAACACCCCCAAAGCAGTCACACCTCCAGGTCCTCAGGCAGCTGACCATGCACACACCACACTCTTTCTCCTTGTGTTTCCTTCACCAATACCAGACACTGCATTCAAAAACAGACTGTGGGCAGGAGAGACGAAAGGAGCAGCCTGCAATGAATACCAGGAAAGCTGACAGAGCAATCTATCTGAGGAGATGAAGAAGAAGAGGAAAAAGAAGAGAGGGTGATGTTTCTGTTCCTGAGAAAAATTGTGCAAGTGTGGGAAGGGTGACACCGCAGAAATCCTAAGACACTAGGAAAGAAAACATTTGTTTTGCCAAGACCACCATCTCACATAAGCCTTGGGAGTTGCCTGCAGCATATAGCCATGCTTTTCGCTCATATGCATTTCATTTTGCAAGTCATTTTGAGGACTTGCTAGGGAGACTCACCTCCTCTCACTTGTTGAGAAGTGAGCTACAAATAGCTCTGTTCCAGTCATTCACATGCCTTCGTCTGACCCTTACTTCTATGGCACTTTCATTAGCCTCAGCCTTGCGGAAGGTAGAGTCTCAATGGCTGAACTGATGCTGTCATTCTCTTTTGGGGCCAATTCCGATTATGATGGTGGAGAGCTGCCTTTGCTACAGGTGTCTAGCAATACTCTTACTGCCCTTGTTGCTGTTTCAGCCTACCGTGCCCCACATTGGGTCTAAAAGCATGCCTTGATCAACAAAGAATCACAAGCACTTAGAAACAACACCCCCAAAACATTTGGAACACAGACCTTCTGCCCTCCACCTAATGATACCCATACACAATGGAAAATTATGGCATATAAATGGAATAAGTAAATTGTACATCCAAAGAAAATTCTCTGTATGGAAATGTAGGTACTTCCTTGTAACATTCAAAAGTTTGGTGTTATTCAACAACAAGAAACAAAAACAGGTGGAAACAGAAAATGTAAACTACCAAACATATATCAAGAAGTTACTGGCTGTGTTCTCGTGATAGAACAACACAGAGTTAATAACTAGCCATGGTGGGTCGTCCTGCTGCCCATACCAGGCACCTGAAACCAAACCTTTTAAGCAGGGTGACTTCCAGGAGGAACAGGAAGAATACAGAATATCATTCCCTCTAACAAGTTATTTTATAAGAATAGCAAAACCCCCTTTGTATTTTTGGCATTCATGCCCATACTACCAATGACAGCCAACAGTATCGATGCCCACAGAGCACTACAGAATGACCATCACTGTTTGGCACTTGCTAATTTTCAGGTATCACAAACATGCACAAATAATTGTGTGATTTTCTTTTCCTTTTAATTTGTTGTGCTTTTCAAGCGGTGCAAGTGAGTCCTTCTTACCATTCCAGTTATATGCAGCCTTTCCTGTTCTGTCTACTTGTCAGTTACAACTAACAAACAGTCACAGAATAAGAGGCGAGCCCAGATACAGGCTACATTGTGAATATTTGGCATCTGTTCTTAGGTGGCGGGCACTAAGAAGTACTAGTGCAATACTTAAAACCCAGAGGATAGTATTGCTAAAGGCAAAATTCACAGCCGACTCCCTTTGGTGTACTTACCTTCCCCCCCACCACACACACACACACATTTACCAGTCTGTTCCAGTTGACAGCTAGCCACTTGACAGCTGTCAACTTCACAGTTTAGCCTATATGCATCCTCAGTTCATTATTCTATTCCTGTTGACAGCTGGAACTGGCAAGGTAATATACCAGGCAAGATTGCATATATTAGAAAGACAAAAGAACACACTTGTGAATCTCTTGTGCATAACAATAATAACTTTAAAACCAAAAGGACTGTGTTTAGGAGCTAATTTTAAAAATTACAATTGCACTTTATAGACTCTCTGGGAGAAATGCAACAGCAGAGAACAAAAAGGAGTCACAGTTGGAGTAGTAGCAGACAAAAAGGGATTGTGACAGGAGCAGGAAAGTCAGAAGTTGTGCCTTGAGGGACAATACTGGCTGGAGGACCAATGAGTAAGATGTAGAAGAACAACCCAAAGTGATCCTGATCACCTCTGGGGCACACCATATGTTGTCCTGTGAACAACCCATACTGTGCAGTTTATTCGCAGGGTGGGTTGTCATGTTGTGTGAAGCTGCCAAAAATTACAAACAAAACAAGAAACATAATAAAGGGGGATATAAAAATCAGTACAATGTGTTGAATAAATAAGGATTCAAACAACATCACTACAACTGTTTCCCTTGTCACAGTATGCTGAGCGATGATGCGATTAAAGCAAGGATGGAAACATTCTCTCTTTGTGGACTAGGAACCTGGCACTGGCACAAGATGATGTGTGCTTGCTCCTGTGCTGAAATAGAGGGAAATGATTTCACGTTCATTCATGCTGACCCTATTATCTTCAGAATTACAACTTTCCAATTACTATAAAAACATGAAGGGTTTTATTTTAATCATATGTTAATTACATGATAGTTCAGTTACAGATACCATGTATGTTATGTTTAAGTAAACTTACTGAAAGAACTAGTCACACAATTCAAACACTGCATCCCTAACTAGCATGCACCCAATAAAACACTGTATCTCCTATTAAACAATTGCTCTTCCAGATCTCTCGTTTTGTTTTGTTTTGTTTTACAATCCATGCAACATAGCTTTACTGAAATATTCATTAACTGTGCTTCTTACCAAAATTGTCTGTCAGTAAGTTGAAACACATTAGGCTTGCAATAAATATTGTATAAAGTTACAATTACGCCTTTAGCACCGTGACCAGAGGAATCATGAGTACTCTGCATGATGTTTGTAATGCATGTTGATCATCACACAAACAGCATTACTTGGTTAGCTAAGCTTATATTCACAACAGCCAAGGAATGTGAGTTTGATTCAAAAAGAGAAAGATGCACATTTCTTTCCAATTATTTCTGAAATATTAAAACTGTTGTACCTGAACATATGTAACTGCTCAGCCAAAAAAAGTACTTAAATTCCCATCAACCACAACATACACATAGTAATTCATTCTTCCCCTTTCACTCTTGTACCCGATTATACTCCTCCTGTGTTTGGGAAAAAGTTAAACATAACCTTTTTTAAAACCAGAGGGCGAAGTAGGGTAGGGAAAGAAATGTGTAGAAATAAAGGAAATTAATATTTCTATTATCTTCAACAAACTGGTTCCTTTACAAATTGCTTCCGGAAAGCTTTCAAGAATCCTTCTGGGTCAGTAAGATAGGTCATTTTCATTGCTCAAGTACAGAAGTAAATTTACTTGAAAAGCTTCATTTATCTAAACCAACAGAAGCATAGATAATTAAAAGCAGAAATAAAGGTCTGCTGCAACCACACCAAAGGCTTAGATAAACCAGCCAGATCACAAGTGGGAAGCTTCTGGGATTAACTCCCAAGATTAAAAGTTACAATCACTAGGAAAAAATATACAAACACACATGCACAAACAGAGGGACAAACTTTAGTCCCCCACCCAGTCATCCTAGAAAGATCATATTTCTCAGCCATCAATCAGAATTAAGCTGCTTATGGATGCGTAGCAATTCGGTACATGCAGTTGCCAGTAGCAACAGGGGACACAATTGTACAGCTCCCCTTCTCAGCAACAGCAGCAAAAAGGAGGAGTTACCAAAGAGGGGCAACAGCAGATGGGATAGCAGAAAGAACAGGGACTTAGAGAAGAGGCAAGGGAAAGGGCAATAACAGCATGAGGAAGAGATGAAGGCAGTAGCAGAAGCAGAAGGGGCAGAAAGGCTGGGGCAGAAGGAAGGGGGCTCCATGATCACTCAGCAGGAGTTGAAAAAGGAAAGGAAAGACTAGGCAGAAGCTGGAGCAAGAAAAAGGGGGAGAGAAGTTACAAGAGTTGGAGGGTAGTGACAGCAGCAGCAGGAAGTACAAATGATGTCATTGACAGAAGCAAGTTGACAGAAGCAAGTGTCTCCTAGACTTAACAGTCCTGCCCACTCAAAAATCAACAAGGCCACTATACTTATTCCCAGTTCCTAATCACTATACTTAATCACCATTCTCCTTCCCTGCAATAGCTGCACTAAAGCTATATGGTAAGCAAGTCTGGCACATGTTCCAGAGAACCTGGTGGCTGCCACACCTGGTCATACCTGTGTGTGTTTGCAAAAATACAGGCCTGTGTATTAATGTATACACCTGCATGTGTCCTGATGAAAAACTGAGCAAACAAGTAAATCCCAACAGATGATGAGAACCAAAAACGCATCAGCATGCACATATGTGCCTTCCCAGAACCAGATGGAAAGGTCATTTCATCCAATCGACCTGAAAGTAAAGCAATATTCAGTGCACAAGACAACCCTGTGCTGCAAACAAGTTTCCACTGGCTCATGCACCTGTGTCAGCAAGTATGCCTGCCTTACATTGGTGCGCTTGTTTGTGACCACCCTGGATAGGCACTGATGCACAGAAGAAGGTTCGTCAGTCCGCGTGCACGACATGTGTCAGCGGCTCTCCATCTTGCTTCCCCTACAAGTCTCTCGAGCACACGCACACGCGTCCCACCGACGTCTTTTTTTACCTCGCGCTCAACCCAGGAGCGAAGGGGAGGAGTGCTTGCGCAGGGGGCGGGGGGGCTCGAGCCAGAGGGCGGGGTCCAGACCAGAACGGGGGAGAAGGGCAAGCTGGCGCGCAGGTGAGCGGCCGCGGGGGAGGCCCGGAAAGGAGGGCCCGGCGGCACGGGCTGCTTACCTGGTCTGCGGAGTGGCATCCTGCCGCAGGAGCACGGCAGGGGCGGGGCCTCTATAGTCCCGGGCGGGCGGCGGCAGCGCTGGAGCAGCCTCGCGGCGGCCCTCGAGTCCCTAAACTCCCCATGGCCGCGGCTCAGCAGGGGGGGCGCGGAGCATCCGCGGGAGCAGTCGCAGCCCTGGCCGCCCCTTCCCGGTCGCGCTGCCGCAGCCGCCGCCGCCGCTGCAGCTTCCGCTTTGTTGTGCTGCCGCCGGGCTGTCTCTTGCTGGCGCTCCCTGTCGGGCTGCGGCAGGGCCGCCGCTGCCGCTTCGCATGTGCTTGGGGAGGGCCGGCCGGGCGGCGGGCTGGGAAGGGGGCTCTTGCCGCGGGGCGGGGAAGCTGCAGCTGAAGCTGAAGCTGAAGCGGAGCGGCGGCGGCGGCGGCGGCTCCGCGAGGGAACGCAAGGTGACGAGCTGGGGTAGCGACTGCCGCCTCCGCCGCTGCGCTGGGTCTGAGCCGGCTCTGCGGCCGGGGCCTATTAATTCTCCCAGCCTCTGAGAGACCGCTTAGGATCGGGGCTGTCACATCCAGCCCATCTGCTGCAATCATAATCAGTCTCAACTGAATGGCTCTGACAAATCTGTGCCTGCAGCAGGGGTTAGGGAAGTCATTGCGAGGGGGAGAGGGAGGGGGAGAGGGGGAGGGAGCGGGGTGGGAGGCTATCAGCAAAACTGCTATTGTGTGGTGGGAGCTCGGGTGCTTGCAAGGCAAGAGACAGCACTGCGAAGGAGGAAAGCAGACCCCCCCGGGCGCGCGCGCGCCCCCACTCTGCACAGACATTCGCTGTGCCATCACACGCACCCCACCTTCTGTCCCCAGGTCCCCTCTGGCAAAATAATCGCTTTCTAATAAACTAAATCAACAATTACAGCACCTTAATTTGATTTCTCAGTTTGCTCTGAAGGAGCAAAGCTGGCGTGAAAGATGTCAACCCTTCTTTTTCTCCGCAAGGTTGGAAGCCCCTACAAACTCCATGTAGAAACTGACATGGTGTATTAAGTTAACGCTGCCAGCTTAACTGGGAAGTAGCGTGGCAAGCCAGGCAGCCAGTGTGGCAAGCGCAGGTCTGGCTGCAAGAAGGGACACTTTTGAAGCAAGGCTGTGGCAGTAGTGTTCTCTCCATTTACTATGGGGTCCTGAACTATTTGGAAAGTTAAAGCAAGCTTGGCCTTTTAGGAAAGAGAAATTTCACCTATTCTTTATATGTTGCTTCACTGAAAAGAAATGGCCATTTCATCCATATTTAGTGCAATCTTTTGTATATTTACTCAAAATTCCCATTGAGTTTAGCCCCAACTAAGTGTGTATACAGTTTCAGCTTTAAAATATATAGGATGGGGCACCCGAGGCATGCTGATTCTTTGTTGTACAGTACATGCCTGGTACATTCCCTTTTGCAGAAGAATTTTAGCTAGAACAAGTTTATTCTGTGGACAGTGGGTGCTCATCACTCACTTGCAGAAAGGCAATGCATGAGTTGGCAAGTGTGCAAGGCAGAACACACACACGGAATTGTTAAATCACCCCAGAGTCCCATTTCACTGGGAGGAGATATGAATAAAATGGTCTAATCTGTATAGTGAATGTATATATTCACCGCAAGCTTTGGGAAATGTTCAGGAAAAGCAACTTCCACAAATGTGTGGGGAGTGCAGTTTTCAGGATAGATGTTCCCATGTGGTGCAAAGATGACTGAAGCTACAACAGTCAGCATGAAACAGTCTGCATATGGCCGACTAGCACTTGAATCATGAAAGAACAAACTTCATGGTGGTGTGCTCAAAAGACTCCTGGAAAATGTTGCCCTGGGAAACATTCTTAAGTGCAGTTTAAGTAAACAACACTAAACACAAATCACTTAAAATGATTGCTTAAAAACACAGAATGAAAGGGAGGGACTTCATAGATCATCTAGTCCAACCCACCGGCACTGCAGGAAATCTACTGCTAAGGTAGCTCTGATGGGTAATCATGTGATTACAAAACTCTGATGAAGAGGAATCTGCTACCTTTCACTGAACAAACTGGCTCCACTGTTGAACAACTTGCACTGTCAGGAAGTTCTTCCTAATATTGGTCAAAATAATTTTTCTTGTGATTCTCCCCCTGAAAAAACAGAAAACAAATTTGCCCCATTTCCTATATGACAGCCCTTCAAGAATTTAAAGATGCCTATCATAACAGCTCTTATAATTATTCTCCAAGCTAAACGTGCCCAACTCCTTCACCCTTGAAGAAGCAGGTTCATGGCCTGGGGGTCTTCCTCAAACCTTCCTGGCCAGTTGAAGCTCAGGTGGACTCAGTCATATAAGTGCCTTTTGCCATCTTCAGCTGTTGGCCCACCAATGCCCCTGTGCATTCTATGCTCTAGTTATCTTCCGATTCAATTACCGCAATGCACTGTATGTGGAATTACCCCAAATATGGTTCAAAAGCTGCCAGACTTATTTATTTAAAACATTTCTAACCCGTCCTTTGCCCAAGGCCTCAGGACAGCTTACAAAAATCAGACTAATAATTGGGACCAGAATGTCTAAACATATAACATTGCTTCTTGGACTACTTGCATTTGCTGCCTGTTTGCTTCTGAGTCTGATTTAAATGCTGGTGCTAATTTATAAAGTATCTGACAGAGCACTTCTCCCAACCTGAATCTACCCAGTCATTATAAACATCTGACACCTTCTTCCAGATGAGATCTCCAAGGAAGCGCCCTCCCCCTGCCCCCTGTTATGGAATAAACTCCTAACTGAGGTTCACCTCATACCAAGTGTATTACCGTTTCAGTGCCAGGCTAAGACTCTTTTGAGGCCTTCAAAGGCATTTATTAGCCTTATGGAAGGGTTGGCCTAGCTGTATTAAAAACATTTAACTGCCCAAGTTGTTATAGATTTTGTATATTGGAATGTTAAGCTGTTTGCATTGTGTTTTGGTTTCTGTATGTTTTATGAATTGCAGTGAGCTACCTAAAGAGCTGGATGGCGAATAGGGTCACTGGGTAGGTGGATGTGGGGTTGGGTGGACTCCAGAGGATGGTGGAGGACAGAAACACCTGGAAGAATGTTGTTCATGGAATTGCGAACAGTCGGGCATGACTTTGCGACTAAACAACAACAACACAAAGAGCTTCATCTACCAGACAGTGTAGGATTGAAATTAATAATATTTATATCCTCATAGAGTATTACCCATCTATCAAATGCCAAAGCAGCTTAATGAAGGCACACACAGCTTGTCGTCACTGACAAGATTAAGTTTCAAGGTAGAGGTCAATGATGGTGCAGAAGCTGGGAATGGAGAGGCATGCAGGCCTAATGAAGTTCCCAGTTCTATTGTTGTGCTCTAAAGCTTGGAACAGGCACAAGCTTAAAATAGCCTTAATTTGAGTCTAAACCAAAACAAAAAAAAGTGGGAAGACACCAAAAACGAGAAAAAAGAAGGAAAGAGACACCCTGATAAATAATAAAATTTGGACCAGACAAACATTGTCCCCTGATGGGATGATACTGCATTGGGAGGAATACTTTCACTGACATCTCTCCAATTACAAATGGGTTCTTTGAGCTGATTGGAGAAGTGAGTGGGTTTTCAGGAGAAGAAAGGTTTAAACTATTCTTCCATACACTAATCATACAATGTCAATTCTCCCTTGGTCATGTGTTTTCCATTACACATGATAACACATTTAAAGAAATATACTTACATTCTTTTTGTGCTTTTAGTGATGTCCTCATGTACAACTGGGAATTGTAAAAGAAATAGCAAAGAAAAAGAATCTGGATATAACTATGTACTATTTCATTAAAATAGCTTTTTGAGCTGTTTTATGTGTACCTCAATCATGGATGCAAAAACTTGAATAAACAGAGGAGACTGAAAGTTGTGGATCACTGTATGTCCATTCCTTATACAAAAACAAAATGTTGCAACTGTGGAAGTTTCCAAGACATTTTCAACCCCAAAAATGTATTTCCGAAGTTCATAAAGAAATCTGGGAATTTCAGAAACATTCCTGGGATAAAGATTTTTGTACATAGTTACAAAATGATCTGTAGCAAGTTTTCACCAAAGTTCAAGTAAGGGAAATGGAACTCGCTTGCTCTCTTGAACTCTCACTCTCTCTTTCTTCCTGTGTGTGCGTGTGTGTGTGCACGTGCGCGGATGCACACATGTGTATCCAGTCCTGTTCAAGCAAGTAATGGAAGACCTGAAACTGCAAAACATAACTGAGTAGAGGAATGGTGCTACATGTAGATACAGGGTATGCACAGGGAGCTCCCATTCCCCAGGTTGTTGTCTGGCATGTTGCCAGGATGGACACAGTGGACAGAGAAAACAGGTTCACTTAACATCTGTGGTGATCCCTCAATGTGTGGGCATTGTGTTTGTGGACCCAGTTAAAGCAATGATCCAGGGCCTAGTTAAAGTTCTTAAGCAAATATCTAGATTCAGGATGCAATTCCATGTGTCTTTAGACAGCAAAAATCCCACAAACAGGACTACACCCTTAAGGCACAATACTATGCATGCCACAGCCAGATTTCTTGGAAGGTATAGCTGTTTTTTTTTTTCTGTCCAAAGCTGTATAGCAGTGCACACTTAATCACATTAATAATCTCTTCCAACCACCCTCTACAAAGGGCAAATTTAGCCTATACAAAGTGAAGTCATATACAAGCATCTATGACTTGCTGGCTTGTAATTATAGTGTATAGTTTCCTTTGTCTTCTGTTAGTAAATATGCATATTTGTAACTGAAAGCACAGCACATTAAGCTTCTGACATAATAAACATAAATTCCATTAGAGTAAAATGTGATCATACTATATAGTCCTTGCTTCAGTTGTGACCTTGCTCATTACAAGTCAGTTAGCCAACATTGATTTTGGGTACAATAATGGAAAAGCTGATGTGCAGCTCAATAAATACAGCTCTATAAACAGAAAAGTAAGGTTGTATTCATTCAGGATGGGTTTTATGAAAGATTTTGCCTGCTACACCCTATTAAATGCAATTCTTTTTACCTGGTGAACAAAGTAAAATCATATAACTCTGATTACATTGGTATAGTAAACATGCTTACTATTTTTCAATGGGTAAAGTCATGGAAAAAGCCAAATAATTTGCCCAACCTATGTTTTTCTCATTTAAGGCTTTCACTAGAATAGTGCAGCAACCAGCAATGGGAAAGAACTCCATGCACTCGAATATAACATGAGTTGTGCTCAATTAAAATAATTCTGGTTCTTTCCAGTGTAATTTTTTTAATAATTTTCTTCATGTGTGATGATGCCCTATCATTATATAACATGATTCTCACATTAACAAATCTTCCAATAATGTTGTTTGGCCTCAGATATACTTAATTAGATGCCAGTGCGCTAGACAACAGAACCTCACACAAAAATACATTATCTGTTCTAGAGTTTATTTTTAAATCAATCCCAATACTTCTACATTTTGTGAGCATGCACTGGGTCCCAGCAATTAATTTTGGAAGCTATAGAGGGTAGCACTGGTGATGCCAAGGAAAGCTAATGATAACTGGAAGACCACCACAATCCTGTATATGAACTTGTAAAAGGAAAAGCAGTATATAAAAGTATAATAAAAATCACTAATCATACAACAATCACTATTCTGGTATCTTATTCTAGCAAGAAATGTATTGTGGTCTATATTTCTAATAGTTATTATTAATATTGCCAGGTTTACATTATAATTATAATAATACATACAAACATGAGATGTAATGAGACATCCCCCTTTCTTGAACCTGGACTTACCATACAGCATTAGACTGTATAAGGGTATGGAAATAAGAGTACCTACTAGAAAAACATTGCATAGAAGTACCAGTGAAACAAAACAAGTTGCTAATACTAATTTATTTATTTTATTTCTATACCATTCATAGCCAAAATTCTGAATAGTGTATAGCAATTCATAACAACAATACAATAAGATTGCATATTTTTCCAAAATATAAACATTTAAAAACAATTTAAAGATACCTAACCCAACATTTAATGAAGTGTAAAATGGGATGGGCACTCACGTAAGCCTTTGAATATTGATCCATACCTTTAAAGGCCTTGGCAGACTGGGCCATCTTCACCTGGTGCCAGAAGAAGGACAAGGTTGGTACCAGGTGGGCCTCAATGGGGAGCCCATTCCAGAGTTGGAATGCTACTATGGAGAAAGCCCTGTCTTTTGTTGCTGCCCTCCAAGCCTCTATGAGAGTTGGCACTTGGAGGAGGCCTCGGATGGTGAACATAGTGTACAGGTAGATTGCACCTGTTGCACCAAAGGTGCCATTAAGGACTGCTGTTCTGGATTTATCAGTAAACCAAGGAACAAGGGCTAGTGGGAAGTTATGCCTCCTGTCCTTATCATAGCAACATTACCATAGAAACACCATCTGCCTTCATTTATCATAGCACCACGGCCAACCTGGCTCCATCCATTGGCCAGAGAAGAACTTCTGCACACCAGCTTTTCAAGGCATGCACATGCCAGCTTTATGTTTCTCTTGGCTACAGTGGAACTCTTTAAAGGGGATTTTGTTAAGACACATATCTACATTTAATGTGCCACAAAATACTTGGGACACCCAATGTCATATTTGCTTCATTGAGGATGTATCCTAACACTTATATCAACTATTTAGGGTCACTGGAATTGTCCCATTGCAGAAAAATAAATGTTGATACTGTTAAAAGAATTCAGGTGACTTTCAGAGCCCATGTAATAGAATCCCGATACATTTTTAAAGCAGCTTCAGCTCTTTGTTAGATGAATATGACACTTGGTTCATCCTTTAAAAATAAATATTTTGTGGTTCAATCTGTACACATATCTTAATACTGTAAAACAGGCGTTGGCAACATGGCTACCTTCAAGAAAAGCTATAATTTTCCTATAAAGTGAGCCACATAGAAAGGCCCATGCCTAGCTGGGAAGGAAAACTGAGGAGCCACAAGCTTCCTGTAAGTGTAATACTGCTTTCCAAACAAGGCACATGCTCTTCTTGTCACTTGTTCAAAATGGAAATTGCAGCTTTTTTCCCCATCACCAGGGTGCATATCAGTTTTCAAAATTAAATCACCAATATGAATTATACAGTTGTGCTTCACAGTGACTCTGCTAGAGACCCATGGGAAATTTTTACTTTGATTTTCAGAGTAAATGGTGCATTGCTTTCTTCCAAATAAACCAGCTAGTAACAAAGCCAAAAATGTGTGAATCCCTTGTTCATGCTGAAAACTCTTTACATGAGAGATTGGGATAAAAATCAAATGAAATCATACAGGCAAAACAAACATATCCTTAAACATGTTTTAGTGTAGCAAATACCAAGTTTATAAACTTGTTCTCATCTACAAAGAAATCCATTTCTATAATGTTTACATGGTCTAATAGTATACACTTATGGATTGGCCCCTTGTGCTAGGCTTTTCAAATGCATTCCTGGTATCACGTTAAGATACATAAATAACAAATCATCTCTAAGGAATGGAACACAAACATTTATACTATTGCAATATAAATAGCCAGTTCTAAATATTGCAGGAGCCATGAATGAAAAAACTGTGTATTATAGAATTTTTCTCATTTTGCCCTCTCCCTATCAGTATATAGGAAGAAGTTTCTTAAGAAAAAAGTGTAGCTGAAATGTTCATGTTTCAGTTAGTATCTGATAGATATTTTTATCAACATATCAGTGCGGTTGACCATGTATAATGTCCCAAATCTCAACCAGGGAAGTCCTTTTGTGGCCCTTTTAGGGCATTTAGAAATACCCCACCATAGGACAGAATGTAGGAAACTACGATTCAGAATTGTTGCACATAAACAACCTATAAACAACCTATCAAATGGGAGGGCAAACATTCATCTCAGCCTGAACCTTTAGATTCCAAAAAAAGAGGAAAGGGTAAATAAATATTTACTGTGATGAACAGCCTTGGTCAAGCCATGGAACAACAAGCCAATATGAAAAAAATATTCCAAATTGTATACCTTCCTTCAAGTATGTCACATTGAAGTCAGTGGCTCTTGCTTATGAGCGGGCATACATAACTTTATTTAAAATGAGCAGAAGGAAGTCTTCAAGAGGATATAATTTAGTTTTTGGAAGCATATGTGCTTTACTGGTAACTGTCTGGATGTATTATTTGCCAGTTAATTCTTGCATAAATTGGTATCTTCATATCCCCAAGTGTATTGTCTCGGCCCTTACAGGTTTTTACTGCTTCTAGATTTACTATTTATTTGACAATCTTCATTTTTCCAATAAATAATTACATGTATTTTATATCATATTTTCACTTTTTATTTACCGTTCCCTTAACGGGACGGCAGAGAATGAAGTGGCTAAATGGAGTCACTGAGGCAGTCGGTGTGAGCTTAGGTGGACTGGAGGAGTGTTGTCCATGGGGTCGCGATGGGTTAGACGGGATTTCGCAACTAGCATAGCATCGCATAGCATAGCATATACTTAATCTATATATCCTTTAAAAATATCATATTTAATGCTGAGTGTTTATGCTTTCACCATTGGTATACTGTGAGTCAATACATCTTCCAAATACGTTTTATTAGTTCAGTTTGATTCTGGCTCTTTCTGGTTACCACCAGTACATCTTTCATTTCCTCATCTCATTTATCTCCAGTGTCCTTAATATTAGGTACTAAAGTGAAGAGCCAAACTAGATGTTCCTTCCATTGCCAGGGTGGCATACACACTGGGTTTATATATAAAGTTAATACACGGTCTCAGTTTCACTGAGATTACAGCATGCAGAGAGTTGAATTTAATCTCTCTGCATGCTGCTACCTCTGTGCTTTATTTGTCACGATTGTGGTTCCTCAGCCATGGGAACAATAATTGCACTCCTAATGTATAATGAAAATTAGTGGGATCTGGAATCAAGAATTATTTTTCCCTTTAAAAGCCTGCATAGTTGCTAATCATGTTATAGAAGTATGTTTTGGCCTAAGGTGCTGTCTAAGACATTAACAAAGCCAGGTGATTTCAGAACCAGGTTTCACTAGCTCCAGGTGAACTTGTGTGCTGTGTCTTCTGCTGTGTGGCTACCCATGTGATGGGACAAACGGAGGGCATGTGGCAGCAACCTGGGTACACAGTGTGCGAGGCATCAGCAGTGGCATGTGCTCCCTCTCCTGCCTCAGTTTACACCAGGGCTGATTCCCAGCATGATCCTTGGTATTCTATCACAGTTACTCATATTAATTGTATTGTGGTCCTAACATTATAGAGCACAATGAGTAATTGTATTAACTGGGTGCTTAAACTAGTATTCTTCACTTAAAGCATCTTTACTCTGCTCGCCACCTGAAAGAGGTCCCACAACAGCTTACAGAAATTAGAAATAGCACCATGGGTGGGTTCATGTATAGCTGTAATCCAGGATTTCTTGAGCCTAACTGTAGTTTAAGTTTGGCTAAATATACTAGGATGGATAAATTTAGCCAAATCTACCCTAGGAAACAAGTTGTGGTTTATCTTTTGACAACAAATTCCAAACTGAATTAAATTCATTGTTGCAATACACATCCACCTATCCTTAATCATGGTTTATTGCTACACCTGTTTCCATATAACTGGCTTAATCCTGGTTTGTTTTGAAACACTGCCTTATCTTCTTGCCATGCAATGCAGGTGTGTGGCATATGCAGTTAGAAAATGAAACAATTCCATAGTCTACCCACTCTCAATTTTTCCCAAAATCTCCCTCCTTCCTTAATCCTCCTGGCAACAGAGTTAGATCACTGCCCAACTCTAGCATTAATTAGCCATTTTCTAAAGTCACAACCCTCTGGCTTAATGGGTAGAGCAAACGTTAAAGGGACTTCTGCTTAATGTACTGATATCTACCCAGGACTGCATGAACCTTTAACAGAACATCCAAACATTACATCCTTGGTCACTTAATATAACTAGCTTTCAAACAGAAAATAGGTTTGATCATTAACATGTTGTTGGATAAGTCTAAAAGGCAACTGCAAGACTATTCTTACCTCATTGACCAAAGTACAACTCTAGAGATCCACCTCCACGTTGTTCTGTGCACCTCTTCTCCTACCACCAGAAGAGGGCCATTATGCCTAAGCAAGGCATGGGAACCAGGTTTATTTATACTAAGTGATGCCCATTCCTTAGAAGAGAATAAAAATCAACCACATCACACAGAAAAGTAGTGTTCCCTCTTCTTTTTTTTTTTTTTTTGCAAAGGATTAAGAAAAGCAAAGCTACTGCAATTTAATATGGCAGCAAATCCTGCAAGCTGAAGCTGTATTTGGGACCCTTCTGTCCTGCAGTTACACTTGTAATTTCTACCTGTGATATTAATGGCAGGGATGGCGATAGTTGGTAGCTGAAGGCCTCAGTGACAGCCAGTGTGGCACAGTGGCTAAAGTGCCAGATTGAGATTCAGGTACAAGACCCCACTTGGCTATGAATCTCACTGGGTGATCTGAGCCACCTACATCCTAATTTTACTTCACAGAGTTGTGAGAATAAATAATTTACAATCCTCAACGGGAAAAAAGCCAAATCATCATCGTTGTCGTCGTCATCATCGTCGCCGTCATCATCATCGTTGTCGTTGTCATCTTCATAGTGTGTAATTGGTTGTTTGTAGTTTGAGGGAGGTGAGCTCTGCAGCCTGGCTTAATGGACCATATTCTGCATAAGCAATGCAATTAGTTTATGAATTTCCCCTTGTGTTTGATCTTAAACATTTTCATGACATGATATCAGGCTGACAGCATCATGCTCCTAGAAAATTCATTAAATTAACACAGCATTTTGTAGTGTTTTATAGTGCAACAAGTCATAAGCCCTTATTCTAAACATGTATTTACTGTACCAACAGATCTTAAAATAAGGACATTTGCTGTATCTTCTTTCAGAAGCAGTTTTTAGAAACTGTTGTGTGTAACATTATCAACAATGGAACAAAATCAGAATCTAGCAAGGCAAAAAATACATTTTTCTTTGGGAGCTTGAATACTAGACATTGTATACATTTTAAAAGTATTCAGTCTTTTCTTTTTTAAGCTTATTAAGAACTAGAAATGTTTTCAAGTCCTCACAGAGCCAGCTTGTGTTACAATAGACAATATATTTACATATTTGTTTGATATTTCAATAGAAATGATCTCATTCAATAATGAATCATTAAGCTTGTCCAAATGTTTAGATTTGCATGTAATCCAATATCAGCTCCCACCAAAAAAGAGCTGTCATCCTTTCTGTCGACTTATTCCCCACTCATGCAGTGATACAGTTGTACATACAGGCTGTGCCTACCGCCCTTCCACTGACCTGTGGACTATAGTTCAAGAGATCCAGACAATAACCATCTGCCTTACACAGATGGGATCAGGTAAAATCAAATCCAACATTCTTCTAATCCTTAATACCTCTTAAAATATAAGCATGTCTGAATACAGAACAGTTCCTTTTTAAGAAAGAAGGCATTGAAAACAATTATGCAAACTTCACAAGATTACCTATTTAAGAAGATTTATTTAATTTTAATATAAAATATTTAATTTTATTAGGAGAACAGAGAACTAAATAATGTTTACGTATTTTAGTTTCAACAAACATCCACATGTCTAGTAGATTATCTGTTCTCTTCCTTGCAGGAACTGATTCTTTTAAGCTTAGGAGGGGATATTTGAGATCGTTATTCCATGGAACAATTCCATAGAATGTATTTTGTTTGAGGTTCATAACATGTACAAAAGTTTCAAGAAATCTTTTGATTTATATTCCTGCTGTTTTGTTATTATGTCTTAATTTATTATATTTTAATGATTATAGCAACTAATTTTCTAAGTCTTATTATGATAGAGCATTTGCCCCATTTTGTCATTTTAAATCATCTTATCAACTAATGCTTTAAAATGTGATATATATTGTAAAGGGACAGGGAAGGGGGAGAATTAGCAGGAGGTTCCCCAACTCTCAGTTTCCTGCTATGTAGCCAGTGCTTCTCTACCACCACTCCTTGGGCATCATCCCAGGATACTTGGACCTTTCCAGATATCCTGGGACCCAGACAGCACCCTCTACCTTTCCCCAAATCAAAACCCTAAGCAGCAGCAAGAACAAAACAGAAGGATCTAAACTTAGTAGTGAGGCCAGATGTGGAATGAAAGGACACATAAGCAGTGATCTTTATTTACAATAAGGAAGTAGAAACAAAGGGATAAAACAGGTATACAAAACTAAAAAGCAGATAGTAACTGAGAAGTATCTATTTTAGACAGCCCTTAAATGCAGAGTACCACTTCTTAAACAATGCAGAAATGTTTGGATTCATGCCACAGGCTAAAATTATAAAACCCTGCCCAGGACCTGCTCTGTGTTTCCTGCAGGTAAGGTTCTTCTGTCTCCACTGGCCTTAGTCAAGATTCTATGCTCACAGATGAAGACTGAAAATGTAACACCATCCTAGTGAAGACTGAATCAAGACCGCGCCCCCTGTGCCGCAGCAGTAGTAACCTCCTTGCTTTATACCCCACCAAGCCTATGACCAATGTGAGATGAGTCACCAAAGCCAACCACTTTCAGCTTTCACTGGGAGAATAGGATGTGACTAACTCTTGCTGTACCCCCAGCTGAAATAAGTCAGATAATTTTTGGCAGAGATCAGGTCCAGTCTTGAAGGTATGGAGACTAACCCACCTCCACCACAGTGCCATGCCAGCCCCTTCTCAGAAAGTGAAGTATCTTGTTAGCCACAAAAATCTCAGTCCAAAAACTGATTTCTTGACAGTAATTCACTACTTATTTATTTATTTATTACATTTATATGCCATTTCATAACCCAGAGGGTTCTCTGGGGAGTTCACAATAAAATACAATAAAATCAACTTCAAGTGCTTGGATGCTTTCCACACACTTGCAAAGCAACCTTAACCTTCAGGTCAGAGTGTAGCATTAGGTGAACAAGTTGCCCCACTACTGAAGAGGAGTTCCACCAGCAAGGGGACAGCAACATTCATATTGCAGGCCTCAGATCTACTGGTAAAGAGATTCATGGATGCAACTCTACTACAGGCAGTGTTCTTGCAGGTAGTAGCATGGGTGTCCACAGAAATAGTCTTGGGTGGGTACACGGTCTATTACTTGTTACTACAGGTGAGTCACCTGACTATATGCAGGTTTTATCTCCGAATGCCACATGCCATTTACATGGTGAACCACTTAAAAATCATGTTACATTTAAGCGGTATATCAATATCTCAAATAAATAAAATACAGAAATAGTGCTGAATGGAAGCATTGAGAAACAATGATGGACTATGTTTCTTGGTGATGTACTGTGTTATATGGGATTATCCATTTCAGAGCTAACTTCTGACCTCTTGCTTTGTCAGTTCAGTAATAATCAAGTAAATCTCTCAAAAGACAAACAGCTCAAATCTGCCTGTAGAATAACAATATTGAAGGTCACTAAACTAAACTAAAAACCCCTAAAGGTCAATTTCACCCCTTTCACACTTACTAGCCATACTTAGGTTTCTCTGGTCCAATTTTTAAATATTCTATTTTTTCCAGGTGACAAATATAAGTAAATAATAACTGAAGTTTAAAAAGATGCATCAAATTTTCTTATGACATAGACATCTGTAAGCCCTTCGGAAGAATGGACTGAATTTGGTTATGTGGGCAGGAAACAAAATCAGTTGGGCACAATTTTCAAAGCCATACCAGACCTCGTATGAGTTACCCGGTTAGCAAATGAATTATATTTTTGAACTAAATAGCACCTTCTGCTTCCCTACACAATTCAGAGTGGGAAAGTAAATGATTTAACACTTTACCTTGGCACAATTTTGATCAGGATGAAGAAATACACTGTGGCTGCCATATTTAGCAGTGTTTTTTAAACCTTCAAACAATTGTTAAAAATATAAATAACATGATCCATAGTTTGGCACTGAAGTATTTGCCTCAGTTGCTCATGTTAACTAGCTTTTACAGTGCAATGTTATGCATGTTTATTTTTATGCATGTTCCACAGTATTTGTGGACATACTTCCTGTTAAGTTTGTGTAGGACTGCAGTGTTAGTTGTATTCAACTACACCTGAAGGGGAGCAATGAAGGAACTAGAAAATATCATCAAGTGTAAAGCCATTTTACTGGAAAGCAAGGTCAAGATCCTTCACACTATTGTGTTCCCAGTCACAATCTATGGGTGTGAAAAT
The DNA here is from genome assembly GCF_004798865.1 of Varanus komodoensis. Taxonomy (NCBI): domain Eukaryota; kingdom Metazoa; phylum Chordata; class Lepidosauria; order Squamata; family Varanidae; genus Varanus; species Varanus komodoensis. The sequence goes on from NW_025335798.1 coordinate 16,153,578, forward strand.
GAAAAGTGAAGAAAACTGACAGGAAGAAAATTGATTCATTCGAAACACAGTTCTGGAGGAGAATTTTGCCAATACCCTGGATGGACAGAAAGACTAACAAGTGGGTCCTAAATCAAATCAAGCCAGAGCTTTCCTTTAAAAAAAAGGCAAAGCTAAGACTGTCATACTTTGGACATATGAGAGAGCAAGACTTACTGGAGAAGACAGTTGTGTTAGAGAAAATTGAGGGCAGAAGACGAAAGGAAAGACCAAATATGAGATGGCTTGAATCGATCTTGAATCGAGTCACAGTCCTGAATTTAGAAGAGCTGAATGGAGGTGTCACAGACAGGACATTTTGGAGGGCTCTCATTCATATAGTCACCGTAGGTCAAAGATGACTTGATGGCACAACAACACTATCTGATTAGAGTGGAAGAAACTTGAGGATCCAATCCTATACTTACTTCCCTGGGAGTAAGTCCCATTGAAGTAACTGCCATTCACTTTCCAGTAAGCTTGCACAGGAATTACAATTAAAATATGCAAAACTAAATTTAGTTTAAAGAAGAGCAAGTTCTGCAAGAAAGGTAAGCTGTGTTTCTTTCTTCAGTATCTTTTAAAAGCGCTACTGGAATGGGTATGAACATTCTGAACACTGTACCTCAAAAAGATTTGGACTAATGATAGTTGCTACCCATTCCTTCCTTGGTATTTTATCAGCCGATTTATTTATTTGATCTGTTCCTACCTTTCAACAAAGAAAATGGCACTCAGGGTAGCTTATGATCACAAATAAAACTTGATTAAAACAACAGTAAGGCAAATGCATTAAACACAATTATGAATACAGCAATAACATAATACATCATCATCATTATTATTATTATTATTATTATTATTATTATTATAACATTTCTATGCCGCCCCTTGCCGAAACCTCGGGGCGGCTTACAACATGATAAAATACATTGAAATACAATAGTACATAATAAATTACCATTAAATACAAAAATACAAAAAATACATTGATTTACAAATATAAAATTAAAATTATCAGTATAAAATAAAAATATAGGAGGAGAAAGAGAAGGAAGAAGAAGTTGCCCTGGCCAGATCATATGTTTTAACAATTGAAATGATTTTTAAATAAAAAGGTCTTTACCTGGCGCCGAAAAACCAGTAACGACGGTGCCAGGCGGACCTCTTTGGGGAGTGAATTCCATAGGTAGTATCCAACTCAACAAACCAACTTTTATGCCAAAGTCTTGCTTGAAAAGAATGCTCTTTGACCTTTTAAAGAGACTAAGCATTCATCACAATCTTCAGCCCACCACTACAACTTCTTTTACACATCAGGAAGTACAAGGGTTTAGCACAAAAAGCCTCCATTCTCCAATGGTGCTGTATAAATTAGAAAGTATCCATTGTAACTGCACAAGCTTGGACCAAAGTTACATCCAGGGCTGTATCAATCATGGCTTGCAAATGTGCACTGATATTATTTATTTTATCTGCAAAGTCTCATGTAAGTTGGTCACACTAGTTTTCATAATAGTCCACATTTTTGTCTTGAAGGTCAGAATGTAGTAAGCCACAAACCATTTGAAAAAGGTCTGCTGATCAACTCTGTGCAGATGCAGTAGTGATGGAGAAGTGGCATTTCCTAACCATCCTCATTGCCATAGAGTAGAGCTGTACCCTGTGTTTGATTGCTCTAGTCTTCATTCCCATCATTTCATTGGCTGAGAAAAGAGGGGGTTCTTTAAGCTCCATTTTGTGAGAGAGGGCTCCCAGGAGGCTGGTGACATGTGTGTGATAACTGAGGTTGAGGAACATCCCAGAATAAGGTCTTGAACAAGCCTGAGAGTACTATTGTGCTACAATTTTACCAAGTGGTAACTAAAGCTCTTGCATATGTAACCACTTATTTAAGAATTTAAACCACTTAAAGAAAGCCAGTTTGGAAAAGTAGTTAGCAGTGGGAGTGGGACTTGGACAATCTGGGTTCAAGTCCTCACTTGACCATAAAGCTTGCTGGGTATCCTTGGTCTAGTCATGAACTCTCAGTCTAACCTACTTGCCAGTTTGTTGTTGGTGAGGATAAAATGGACAAGAACAAGAGGAGGATTATGTAAATAGCCTTCAGTTCCTTGCAGGAAACAGGTACCAGCAATATAATAAATTACTAAATCTAATCACACTTTTAGAGAAGCGATGGGAAAACATTCCATTTGGTAGATGATCACCTGAATTCACCCTATGTCAGCTGTATACTTGGCTCTGTTTTGTCATATTCTTGCAAAAGTCCCACACAGTGTAATAAAGGAGTTGTCATACATCTTTGCAGAGTATGCACTGGCAGTTCCATTGCAAATAGCAATATCTGCCCTCTCACCCCCACCCCTGTCCCCTGGACATGTAGCAGTAATGGCAAGAATGTGTACATTTTTCCATTTCTTTACTATGCCTCATAGTCCCAGGAGATTAGCTCTTTTTCTAGGAAAGCGGTTTAAAACTAATCACAGTTACTTTAATCTCTTTTTACCATGACAAATTCTTACCAAGCTATTTTGCCTGTGACCAATTAAGTTCTCCCAGCGTAAGTTTATGATTACAGAAGAAAGCAACCTGCTTAATGCTTGACTATCCCTAGTTTTGAAATAGCAAACTCCAGTGGATAGAGATGTGCTAATGCTTTCAACAGATATGAATCTTATATTATTTCTGAAACTCCATAAATTCCATGCTTATTATGAATTCCATGCTTTAAAACACCTTACTTAGTGTTCTGCCTCTGTTTCAGGCATTTGTATGACTGTAGTGCACATTATCCTATATACCCGGGTTTGTATTGAATTCGAAGCCTGGAACATCCCAGGATTGGGGGAAAAACCACAGGAGGGATCCTGGAATCTCGATTATGCAATTATCCTGATTGTGCAGTTTTGCTGTGTGCTCTGCAATCTCTCTCAGATGATGTTCTCAAATGATACTGCAGATGGTGAGGACTTGTTTCTATCCCATTGCAAAAGAAACAAGTTTTAATTGAGTTCTGTTCCAGATTCACTGCTGGTCACACCAGCAGTTCTGGTTCTGTGATTCCTTATTGTTTCTTTGGCATTTTGCATACATTGCCATGTACGAGTCTTGGAATTCATTCTCTTTTGAGCAGACTGTCCTTCTTAGTGCCTATTTCCTTGGACTCTTCTTACTTGTTAAGCAGTTCTTCCAGATTTAGGCCATGAAACTGTGATTTCACTAACACCCATCAGTTCCCCATTGTTTCCATAGAAACAACCTTTTTTGTCCAGCAACCAGACTTACTTACTTAATTAATTAATTAAAAGCTTTCCTAACCCATCCACTAATAGCGTCTCATGATTATTCCAATCTCTTCCTAGATCACCATTTGGGTAAATGGATTTTAACCATAACTGAAATCAGTTATAAAACACAGGATGATATTAGAAGCAGGATCAGGTTGATTACAGAAATTGCATTCTTGAATATAATATCACAAGTTTTCAATTAAAGCAAATCCCCACTCAGTTTGAATCATTCTTATTCTTATTCACAGATTCCCACTGAATACATTTTGAATCTTGTATTACTTCATAAGAACCTCCCGTTTATTACAGGATTCATAATAGAAAACAGCATAAATCAAGTAGATGTATGAATCCTAATTAATGTCAGATATATTTTCTATCATTTTAAATAGCTACATGTTCATCATACTCAGTCTATCCTGCAGTGTGAGTGCTTGCAAAGGAAACGGTCTTTGCAGCTGATCCCAGGGCCAAGGTTACCTCATGATTAACATATGACTGCATGTGGTATTACCACATTTATGCAAAAGAGGCAGGGCATAAGAGGCATACAAGCCAGCCCCACCTCACCTTTATCCTCCTTCTCCACCCTGAGTAAGAATGCTGGTCATATATGAGTAAAATGAGGTGGTAGGTCTCAAAAGGCTGGATTATAATGGCTGTTTGGGTTTTTTAAGCTACAACATATGACAACCAAGTAGGCAATTGTCTATTTAGGCATAGCACTACTTTAAATGGTCTGTTTGGTCAGAAGAAGGCTGGTTGTGCTACCAGGGAAATTACAGGTGAGCCAGCAGTGAGCATCTAATTCTGTCTTGGGACCAAAGGGGGTGCTCCTAACATATGATGATGATGATGATGATGATGATGATGATGATGATGATGATGATGATTCAATATAAGAAAGGTACTCCAGGAGCTCAGCTAGTGCCATTAAGACTGAAGGGTGTACTACTACTGCTCATTCAAAAAAAAAAAAAAAATCACTGCCATTTTTGCATCCTATTTCAACATCTCCAAAAGAACAGCACTGAAGTTGATAAACCTATCTGGACCATATCACTTCAGACTGCAGTTGGAGGCTTAGGTAATTCAATGCTTCTCCATACCAAAAAGGAAAAAGAAAAAGAAAAAAATCCTAGAAAACTAGTAAAGCTAAAACAGAGCTAATAAAGCTAAAACCTATCTCCAAGCTAGTGGAAGTGCCAGCTAGACATCAAGTGTAGTAACATGGAATCCAAAGTAGTACAGTCCAGGCACAGGTTTGATTCAGCTTCTCAGGCACGCATCTGTATGGGCCTTTTTCAGGGTCTGGGCATATATACTAAGATGGTGGCTCACAGTTTGTTCTTCATGGGAAAGAGAAATCGAAATGGGGTGGAGCCAACACCACTGTCAGCAGGTCCCAATATGAAATGCTATAGTTCATTGTGCTTTCCAAACTGGTATAGCCTCAGAAATAGAGAAACCAAGGTTTGAGCAGCCAAAAATGGAAATCTTTATTACTCCAGATTCATATAAATAGGCAACCAAAGTACCCAGTCTTTTTATTTTGAGGATATCCCTTAGCCTGCAATCAGGAGTGTCTAGAATTCTTGCTTGAATTAAGCACTAGATTTATTATAAATGCTAAGGTGCACACATGCAACACAACAAAACACGGGTATCTAGTCCCATTCTGATGTAGCTCACATCTTGCTACATTAGAAAATAGTTACTGAGTTTGGGTCATACACACTGTATACTAAGGCGACTCCTTGAATCCTTTATAAATATTTTAAATCTTATTGTCTGAAGAACAAGTAATTTCCCTTCCTGTTAGAAGAGCTACTTATAACATAGTGCAGTGCCAAGTAGCAATTAAATGATGTGATTTGGCAGAAAGCTAAATAATTAAATAATCTTCTTTCTGGATATCTCTAGACACTCTGGAATATAGAAATGTACCGTGAGAGCAATATATAGATCGATATACCATGAAGCTAAATTAGGATTGAACTGGGGCCTATTTGCATATGATAATGTATTCCACTTCCACTAAAACAGTATCAGAATATTCAAAGCATAAAAACTGACAAGGTGAAAATAAATCTTGCATGGATGTATCCAGCTCTCAGGCCTACAATTTCCAATTTTAATGCTGGCCTCATAGCTTTCACCTGTGGAAGTATAGGAAGAAATAAGAGAGATTGCTTTCTGTTTTTTTATGCAGTACAAAAGAAAAAAAGGGTCTGGACCATATGTTCTTGATCTATTTTTGGAAAATGCTATAAAACATGAGCTACCCATAACTAGTTCCCTAGGGAGTGATATTGTAGCAATAAATGTTCATGCTCTAGAACTGATGGCTGTGCTACATGAAGAAAGCAAAATCTACCTGTAAAACAGAAAAGGAAAAATCTTCCCCTACATCTGATTAAGACTCTTCTAGCATAGTGTTCTACATGTGGTAACATAGACATTCTGTGTAAGCACCATGACATCGCTTTCAGTCCCTCTGTCTCGACCTGGTTGCTATAAATCAGCCTAGGCTGTGAGTAATGCTGAAGGAGCTAAATGTTCAGAATTTGTGTCTGTCTGTTTTATTAGCTAGCCTAGAGTAAACTGGGGGCTATCGTTCAATGTCAGGTTCAATACCCAATGACCCAATACATTAAAATTGTGGCAGCCACAAATCAAGAGCATAATGAAGTCTGAGAAGTGGTCCATGCTGATTTATTAGGACATCTGTCTGACTATAGACAATCTAGTGTTGGCCTTGGATTGTATCAGCTATTCCCATGGACTTCCACATATCAGAGACTCCTCTTTTTAAAAAATGTATGATAATGTGAAAGAGAATCATGGAGGAGGAGGAGGAGGAGGAGGAGGTAGAAGAGAATCACAATATTGTACTCTGAAATGGTTAAAACTAAGCATTATGTATTTAAAAAGAATTATTAACTGTGGTGCAAATATGAAGCAGAAATGGCTGGAATTGTGATTTGAAATATAGTTTATAGATGAAAATCAAGACAATGAAATATTTAGTGGTAGGAAAATGGTCTACTTTTGTTAACATTATGATAAAAACTATAATAAAATATCAATAAATACAAGTCTTTATGTCATCATATTTTCTGTTTATTTCAGAATTACACACACACACACACAGACATGTAAAAGCATCTCCTTATAATTATTCCCAAATTCTAATTCATAAAATTTTAAATTGGGAAACTGAAAAGGATGTACATTCAACAAAAGTTAGTGTAATTTATTTGCCTACAACTATTCCTCTCTTTCTTACTGATCCATTATTATATATTCATTAACTAATCTGTAAATCAAACAACATGGTCATGTTATCTTTATTCATACGTAAATTTTGTGTCATGTTACTCTGTAATATACTTCCTTTTCTAGTTTAGTTTTTTATCTAAACTAGACTTTGTCTCAAACTTATGCTGCTGAGAAATAAAGCTGCTGAGTCAGGAGAATGAGTTGCAAAAAACAGAGGTTCCAGATCAGAGCTTCAACACTTCTCTCAGATGAACAACCAGAAACATCTACACTAAAGGCTTTCCAATGAGTGCAACCCCTGAGCTGGGCACTACAGAGAGATCAAAGTCCTCATCCCAGTGAGCTTGCTGCTCTGTTCAAGCCTGCTTACCATGGCAGGCACAGCAGCCAAGAAAATTATGGCTGTTCAAGGATAGGTGGGAACTCCTACTCTACTCTCCAGCAAGAGGAAGGGACCTAGGAAGGGCAGTCAAGTATAATCAGTCACTGGATGAAATTATCCATTATCCAATTATCAAGATCTGTACAGACTACTGACAGATATGGTCCTCTATGCTCCCCCCCCCACCCCCACCACACACACACACCATGTGTCTTAATTTCAGTTTTCAGCCTGCTAGCGGGTTCTCAGTTCCTGTGCCTGTCAGTCCCCTAATCTTGTTATCAGTTCTATGTGACTTCCTCCATAGTTCTTGTAGGACTTGAGATCATCAGTTTCCCAAAGCATTGAAACTTTTGTCACTGTTGCTAGTCCACCATATCTGGGCTTCTGTAATACACACTGTATCTAACCATCCCAGCAAAGAATATTATTGTGTCACTGAAGTTAGAAGTAAGATGCAATGGAATGAGAGATTTAAGAAGGTGAAGGGTGGAGTTGTAATCTCACCTATCCAACAGCAAGGCTCACTGAATATAATGTCTTCTGACTAAAAATTTGTGGAACTGTACTGTAAGAAAGCAGTGCTGCTCAGAGTTCCCACAAATAAATCCAGCTGAACACAATGGAGGCTTATTTTTGAGTAAATATGTATGGAATTCAATTGAAAAACTCTTTTTTCAAAATTTACATTTATATTTCTGAAATGTGTGACTTTGAAAGGAAAAAAACAATCAAATATTTCATGCCAAATGATGAACTGTGACAGTTAGGATTGCTCTGTCCTTCATAAGCTGCTGAATTCAGATAAAGTTATCCCAGGAATTATTTCCACTTCTGGATCAATAAAAAGGTAGAGAAAAGCTATTTTAGAAACAAGTAAAACCAATTGTTCTGACAACTTCATCTACTAATCATTACAAGAAGCAAGAAAAACTTTAATATTAGCTGACAATTTCATTTAAATCAAAGGGGTAGAATATTCTTAAATCTACTTGATAATCATTCATTATGGACTTCAGGCACAGCTCCAACCATGTGCTTATGTAAATATTTGAATATGTCATAAAACCATATTCTAGTTAGTTGTATATACTGAAGGTTGCTCAAGTGAGCTGACCTCTGATCATAAGTGTCAAAAGTTAATGATCATTTGCAAATTAAAAATCCAAGGTAGAGTAAAAATTGAGATACTATTTCTGGATACAAAAAGCATTTTCCTGAAAAAGCACAGCAGCCAGGACACTTCAGAAGCATAGTGCATTAAATCTTCTTTTCAGTATCACTTACAAAATAGAATTTACATGGGTGATATGTAATAGCCATTTTGAAACGTCGTGCTTGTCTGTATCAACTGGTAAGCTTGGTTTTTCAGTGTAACACTGAAGGGGGTATGGGGGAGTTAACATTTTGGCCACTATTCTATACAACACACTTTCTTCCATTCTACTCCAAAGCTCTCTTATGAGTGAATTTGCTATCTTTTCCTATGTGACTGACAGCTGACTAATAAGGAAAGTAAAATAGCAGGCATAACAAAGTCAGAATAACATAGCATGAAGCAGTTTACTCAAATTTATTCTGATACAATGTGCATACACATACAGCTTTAAATGAACGTATTGTTTGTGAAACTACCAAAATAATGTGTAGAATCCAAACCAATGTAAAATTTCACTGGTGAATTAACAGAAATGTAGGTAAAGCTGCCATATATTCCAGGTGATCACATGTTGAAAGCTGTGAATGTGAGCAAAGCAATCTGTGCAACAAGTACCACAGGAAAATTACATTGCAATTTACAATGCAAATAAAAATAACAACTATCATAACCCAAAAGTCTCATGAGGCCAACCTAACAATGTATTACAGTTTACAATCCAACAACAGAACTTATAAAGTGACATTCTCAGCAGAGTAGATTGATAGTATATCAGCACCTTCCATTATATGTGAATTTAAGAACAAAGGCAAGGACAGGTCATAATGGCTGCTAAGGCTTCACCCCTGTATACATTTGGTTCAGAGTAAGTCTCATTGAAATCAGTGACACTTTTCTATGAATGAATACAAAAAGGATCACCTTACCTAGATGAATACCATTGCCCTGCTAGATGAACAAATTGCACTTACCTCCAGACATTCCAGCGTTGCTGTTCCAGTTGAATCAGTAAGTGGTCAATGTACTTATTGGAATCCATATATTCCTTTGAGAAAGAAAAACAATAAATTAATCAATCACAGAAAGTAGAATGAATGAAAGATCAAGAAGCTCCTGGAGCCACCATTCCCATATATTTGGAGTCCTGTACCTGCGTTATAGCTAAAACAAAAAGGCCAGGATATCCCAGCATGTATCTCTCTTGTTATATATAATTTGGCCATGAAAAGAACATTAATTTTAAAAATCTACACATATGCTCAATGTAAAGCAAATAAGGATCACTGTGACTTTGAAAATGGCCATACCTTGTTATGATGTAACACTTCATATTTTACTTGAAGAAAAGAAAAATATTTTTGTAAGTTAATTATAACACTGCAGTCTCCTTTTATATAATTATTGTTAAAACTATTGAAAAATGAGAAGAAAGAATAGTAAAACTAGTAAAGAAAATTCTGGCTATGCAAATATGCCATCTCATGACAGCATTTTGCTGGTGTTTTATGTATTCACCAAAATACCAAAGATTTTCCCTATATAAGAATATACATATTTGTGCACTTGGGATGTTTGTCAGCCATTATTATTGACAGAGAAGGTGTGTGATTGTGGAACTGTGTGTAGTACAATGGCAGGTCTTTGTTCAGCTATTTCTCCTTGTAATTGAAGAGTGCAAGACAGAAGTGTCATGAATTAAACAGCAGGACTATATCTCTTTTTAACATGAAGATATACATTACAAAAGAACCACCATCCTATTTCATGTATGCTGGTCACATTTAGTTTTTCTAGCATTTTTCAGGATCTGTTTGGTAACCCCTGCTGTTTTATAAGAGATTTGGAAACAAAACCAGATGTCCTCATGCCAAAACACCATAAGAAAACATTTACAGGGAAACAGAATATCTCTCTAGTCTTCTTTGGAAGTCTTAATTTTATATCGATATATATTTTCTATTTTATACATTGTCTTCTGTCAACTTAGCATTCTTTGATTTTGACTTTGATTTAGGATAAGAACATAGCATAGAATGGGCCAAATGTTGCAAGTCAGTTGGAAGAGTATAATTAGAAAGATGTCTATAATTATAAAAATAACGAAGGGCTGTAGCATGTTTTATACTTGTAGTTATTTTGCTGCACTAATGAAATTGGTATAGTGGGTTTTCTGAAGTTATCTGGAATTAACGTGAAAATTAAACATTCTATGCAAAAACATATATTCTCTTTTAGGGTAGTTTTGAGTATCTTTAATAATTGTAGCTTCATTCATTTCTTAGAAAACAGCAGAGAGATGTCCTACTGTGCTCAGCTATTCCACATTTATACCACTGTTGCTAATATAATCACTTAATGCAGGATTTTTGTTCTGTTGCTTGTTATGCAAACCCACTAAGTGGGTGATGAGATGTAGCAAAAACCGATAAGAGTACTTTTTCAAAAGAGGATTAGATGAATGTATTGAAAATGAACCCTAGGACTTAGATCTCTTGTTAGGAGTATCTGTAACACTGAACTGCCAGAAAGTGATTTCAGGAGGGAAAGGGGGACCAGAGGGCAAAATTAGATGTGTCACAGGGTTAGTTCTTTTTGTTTTTTTTAAATAGAGGAAAGAGAAGGTATTTTGACTATCAAAGCTTTGGCTCCAAACATGCTAGAATGTTTTAAAACTCCCGAGAGAACCTTCCATAGCTTAGCAATCACTTTCCTCTAACTCCATGTTGCAAATAGGTAAGATGCAATAAAATTTGGAATTGCATTCACTTTGAGCTTCCCCTCAAGCAATTGAACCATCCATTTGGATCACCACTGGTAGCTGCACACATTAGGGCTGGTATGACAATTAAAACCCCAGACCTTTAGAAGACAGTTCTGTGTTAGCAGTTCTGGGAGAGGACTCTGTAACAGAAAGGTCTCATGAGGCTTCAGTCTCCTCATGCTGTCCTGAGACTGCACCCTGCATATAGGTTGAATTTTGATCCTCAGAAGTTTACAGATCAATGCCACACGTCTTCTCTGAAGGAAGTCCCACTGAGTTAGATGGAAGTTACTTGTGCATCCCTTTACTTGTTCATAAATCATATTGGCCCCAAAGGTTTGTATTTCCCAGTAGATTTGTATAGGTTTGTGTTCTTAGTTGTCTGACTTACATAAGGTCTTCTTCAAATGGGCTTTCTTTTGACAACAGAAAAAGCCAGCATGCACAGGCTATTGCCTGAGCTGTTTATTATGCCTTTCTTTCATTTCCGTTTTATAGTTCTGTCAGTAATTGTATTGCCATCCAAAAGCAACTAACATATTTTAATGCCCTGTCAGTGAAAGGCTAATAAAGCTTACATGCAGCATACATTATGAACTAGAAATTGAATACCTTATGATTTTGAATTTAAACTCTCAAACAAACAATAACAGTTGCATTACCAAAGCATTTTGCTAAGATTTATTAATTGTTCACAATTACTTAAGCATCAACACACATTCCATATTACATTGTGGCTAAAGTGATTAAACCTGATTTATCATATTTTGAAGCCAGTTGTTTTTGTAATCTAGTTCTACAAAGTTTGGCTGGCCATTCTTTTTATTATGATTATTACATTACATTTTTAACATCATTCTGTCCAAGCACATTGGTGTGGTTTAATATACCATAAAGTTAAAGAGCTACATTACATCTTGGTTCTGTAGCCCTTATATAGGGTGACTCACACACACACACACACACTCACAGAGAGACACGGGGGGGGGGGAGGCATGACTAAGGAATCTTTGGATGTAGCACAAAGATGGCCTTCCCAAATTCAGTTGCATTATGGGAGAATGTATACAGCTTCATACGTCTTGTGCGCATGTGACAGTGATGGGCTAGATCAGTGTGAAACTTCACCTGCTCTAATTTTATTGGGCTTTTAATTAGCAGCTTCCTCTGTGAATATAGCAGCAACATAGCTTTGGGGCTCTATAGGCATGCAGCAGCACACTCCCTAAGTTTATGTTCTCCTTGTGTGATAAGTCCCAGTTTGGCACTACAACTGGATGGTGGAGGATACACCAGTAGCTGAAAGCAGCTCCATATTCCAGTAGCTCCCATTTTCCTCTTCTCCACCCACATTCTTCCTTTCCAAGTAGAAACAGAGCGTAATTCTGAAAAGTGACAGCCTGAGTTACAGGCAGAAACAGTAATTGTGGGAATGGGTGACTGGCACTTTGGCAGAAAAATCACAGTATCACCCTTCCTCTCTGTAATTGGCATGCTATGACTGGACTAAAATGCAATTATCTGGAAGGAAAGGCAGTGTCTTATTGAAACTGACTAAGGGGTTAAAATAAGCCAGTTCTGAATAATCAGCATTTCATATGGACAAGTAGAAACTGTGCCACTGCTGGATCATTGTTTATAAGACAACAGGTCAAACAAAATACACTGAGTATAAGTGATGGTTGTAAGTAACGGACCTCTGCAGCATATGGTGTTTGCTTGTGACTCATAGATGTGATGGATCGAAAGAGACAGGAGGTGTTAATAAGGCATGAAAAGTATTAATGCGAAGTGCTGGGGAAAAATCTAGCAGAGTTTTTGTTTTATTTTTCTGATGCAGTTTCTAGGCTGTGATTCAGAATACTTGTATAATTCCAGTACAGAATCCTTCTTTCCAGTTTTTCTGATACTCTTGATACTATTAATGCTATTTCACTTTTATGATAAAAAGCTTGCAAAATTTCATTAGAAATTAGTAAATCATCTACTCTGAGCTAAGGGGAAAATGCAAGCCAACTTTTTTTTTCTCTTGCAAATGTGCAAGGGGGATGACTTTTGTTTGAAGTAGGTAGTTTCCTATGATAGATTATGCCACAATAAATGTGCTACCAGATTCTTTGTTGTCCTTTCCCTTTATCCTAATAGAAAATTGCACAATCAGCTATATATGTTGAAATCTACACTAACAAAAATGTACAATGTACAGTAACATAAATGTCCAATAATCACGGCTTTGCAATGCAGATTTTCATAGCTCACAGTATGTTCATATATAAATCTCATCTATTTTCCCTGATACACAGTATATTCACATACCCCACATGTATTCTAAGCAATTTCATTTCTCCCTGAGTATAGTCTTGTTTGTATTTTAAACAATGTAGAATATATGTCTATGTTCCTATCTTAACCCTGCATGCCATCCTCATGGCTGTAGTACCTCCTCATGTCAATGTAGCCTTGATAGAATTAAATCAACAAGTACAGCATTAAAGCCTTCAAATTGCTTGGGAAACTGCTAGTGAAAAAATGAACTGCAATTATTATAGCCTTCCCACATCCTATCTTCCAATAACTTGCCCTCTTGAGAATCTTAACATTTACTTGCAGCAGGTTCCAGTTGTACACAAGGAGGTAAAGCAGCAAATTGGGGCAGCAGCAAATGCCTCTTCTCAGGTAACATTTGCAACTCATCTGGCAGAAGACATGGTTGTCAACACCTCCACTACAGCCCACCAGCAGTAGAGCTGAGGCTTCCAGTTCCCTTTTCCTGCCGCTTACTGTTAAGCAGCAAAACAAGAGGTACATACAGGAGAAAAGGTGTTCTTACTTAGAACTCTCCTGGCCATCTTAAAGACCAATAATTCCAACTGAGTCACTTCTTACTAAAGGCATGCGTGTAAGTGGTGACCCAACTATGACAGGAGTTGCAGGGTGAAGGCTTCAATCCTCAAAAGATTGGTGATTTTCCTTCACTCCCCCAGTACCATCACCAAATAGATGTGGACATGTTCTACTGTATACAAGGAAATTGCAAGGGAGAGTTATCCAAAGTCAACAAATCTCTAATGGAGACATGTCTCATTAAATGTTTCTCATGTAGTCAGCAATCAATTGAGTGTCTCTGTTACAGAACTAAGGAAACAGAGTCATATAAATTTTAGGTAGAATGTCATCTCTAAACACCATTTATTGACTAGGCTAATGGGAGGGAGAAATCCCATCAAAATTCTTTGCTTAAAGGTCTCCTGTTCAGTGGCCTAGACTTTCTTTATAAAAACATTGCTGACTTAGAAAATCATTCCCCAGAGCTATATACAGTAGCTCTTGTATGTTGTGACCTGTCATGAAGACACAGACATGAAAGATTAGCACTGAGAGGCCAACAGGAGTGCAAAGGCTGGAGCTTCCTTGTCTGCAGACATGCCAACACATTCTTCACCCCTTTAGTAAGACAGCTGAAAGGCATCTTGCTTTCATTGTTTCCTGCCTTCACTTTGTCTTTCTTTTCCATGTCTGACAGCACACCCAGCTCTAGCCACAAACATTTTTTGCTGTAGAAAGGAGACTTGTTAAGGCAGGTTTTAAAGTAACATCTGTTTTGCAGTAGCTAGCAGTGCTCATCTTGTCAATGCACATCTATTTTCTAAAAATCTATTACTTACAGTTAGTCTAATATTTGGTTTATGTACATACATATAAAGAAAGGTGATAATAGGAAGTGAAAAGAGACAGGAGACGAGATGAAAGCTAAGGGAGAGATAAGAGTAAGAGTGTAGAGGCCAGAGGTAGGGGTAGAGAACAAATAAACGCATCGTAATACACATATTACACATCCAGACAAAGCATCTATGTATCAGTAAAGCTAAACAAGTTTGTGTACCACTTATGCTAATGCTGATATTATTTTGTGCACACTATTTTCAGCTGAACTTGGAAACACTTGGACAGTGTTGTCTGGGATCCATAGTGAAATTCTAGTTCTTGGTATTAAACTGCAGCCTCTTAATCAGATGTCATTACAAACCTGAACTTTCTTCTATCAAACTTGGGACTCTTTTTATTATTGGCTAGAGAAACTGGGCTTCGTATAGATTTAAATATGTTTATAAGTTAACATAAAAAGAAAAAATGTGGGGGGCTGACCCAGTAGGTCCGATGTTTCCGATGATTGACGTTGTTTTTAGTTTTTCTTTGTATTAGGTTTATTTAGAATAAAACTTATTCAAAAAACGCCCCAACAAACCTGAACTTTCATGGAAGTTGACCAAAAGTATGCATTCATTTTTGTGAGACTGAATTCAAATTTATTCTAGATAGACTGCATGAGCAAGAGTGGGCTTCCTTGCCTCCTCCTTCCCATGGCAACACAATGCATCAGGACAGCCTGCATGAGCTAAGGGACAGAAACATCCCCCACATAAGGCAAAAGATCCCTTACTCTTACAGAAAACTAGGATTCACTACACTTCCTAGTCTGAAGCCAAGTGGCTCACCTGGAAGGCAA
Source organism: Varanus komodoensis (assembly GCF_004798865.1). Classification (NCBI taxonomy): domain Eukaryota; kingdom Metazoa; phylum Chordata; class Lepidosauria; order Squamata; family Varanidae; genus Varanus; species Varanus komodoensis. The sequence goes on from NW_025335798.1 coordinate 16,168,980, forward strand.
TGTAGATGCCTGCAAGAGGGCTTGAAAAGTTTTCCTACATTCACTTACATATCAAGACTGAGATGGAATTCCCATGTTGAATAAACAAAGAGGTACTGGTTTGCCCTAGCTCCAGTTTCCATGTCATTATTTTTGCCCTTCCTTCTGCACCTGGAAATGTATATAAGGTTTTACTCAGTCATATGAGATGGTTCAAAGTGGTCCAATAAATGAATACTCTATTGGAATATCAAAACTGTAGTGAATGGGCCAGGTACCCACTGTTTGCCATCTTCCCAAGGGCCTGATTCATCAGACTCTGAAGGGGAAGACACTGCAGAAGAGACAATGGGAAGCAGTGGAGGTCCAGTGGGGACAGGAGCCTTTGAAGCTCCCACAAGGTCATTACCCACAGTATCCCAAGGTGAACACAAGAGCAGACAGGTTTTGGAATTGCCAGGAGGGGACTCCAGAGAGGAGAGAAAGTAGTTGACCAACACTCACCCTATGATGGGGCATTGAGAGAGAGAAGCTACCCAGTTAAAAGGCTTGCATCAGTCTCACCTGCTAGCTCTCCACCGGGAGGAGCCACCTTGAAGGTGGAGCCTGCAGTGTTAGTGAAGGGGAAAGGATGGCAGATGGGGTGTTTCCAGTTAAGATTCAACACTCATGTGCTCTTTACATGAGAAGGCTTTTCTAGGGGGCTTTTAGAGCTCAATTTTCTTGCTAGCCATGAAGTGCCAATAGATCTGTTTTGTAAAGGACTGCCTGACTACTTAGGGAAAGCCTGGGCTCATAACAAAAGCAAAACTATCTTTTTAAAGCTTCATGTTGGAGTATTAAGTTAAAGTTATATTTGCTCAGAAGATTAAGAATTTTAGAATTCTGCAAGTTTATCCACTATTACTACATTTATTGTTTTAACATGACAAAATGTTACATATAAAAGGCAAAAAACAAAATTTTACCAGCACTTCTGGGATTTTTTTCTCTTTTAGTAAGTTAATGCTAGCTTTCAGATGAAGAGCTCAAAGTTTTTGCAGATTTATTCCCCCTTGCTCAGATTGAGCTAGATTTTCTAATTGCAGCTTCTCTTTCAAAATAGCCCCTAAATCTGCCTCAGAATTCTTCTCCAAGCTATGGCATGTGATGTTGTCTCTGTTCTATCTTTATAGCATTTGAGAAAGTCCAATCTTCTTTTGGATAATGCCATCAACACAAGGAGTAGGGTTACCCTGCTTTGTTCATACTGTTTCCTACTGAACGTAAACTTTCTTTTTAAAGTGGCAACCACAAATGGTTAGTAGTGCACCAAAGCTGCTGCTGTTAATTCTCCTAGAAAATTAACTCAGAGAAAATCCCAGCCTTCCCCAGCACTACAAGAAAATAATGTAGGTGTGTAAGCATATATAGACATGTATCATTACCATTACGTGTATCAGTATGCAACCATGTTCCATATCCATCCATGCAGATTTGTGTTGTTGTTTTCCACAAATTCCCTCCATAAACTTTATTTAGGCCCAATCTAAATATTTCAGTGCTGGAAATATATATGTGGATATATATATAGATTCATAGATTGGTTCTTGGATCCTGGAGGTTATTAACGCCTCTGTGAGGGACGGCCGGGTGCCCGCTCCTTTAAAGGAGGCGGTAATCAGGCCGGTCCTAAAGAAGGATGTCTCTGGATCCAGAGACGGCCGCCAATTATAGACCGGTGGCCAACATCCCGTTTTTGGGCAAGGTGTTGGAATGGGTGGTGGCGGGACAACTCCAAGCACTCTTGGATGAAACTAGTTATCTGGACCCATTTCAGTCTGGCTTCAGACCCGGGTACAGCACTGACTCTGCCTTGGTCGCCCTGTATGATGACCTGTGCAGGGAGAGGGACGGGGGAGTGCGTCCCTGTTGGTTCTCCTGGACCTCTAAGCAGCTTTCAATACCATCGACCATGGTATCCTCCTGGATAGGCTGGCGGGATTGGGAGTAGGGGCACTGCTTGGCAGTGGTTTTGCTCCTACCTTGATGGCCGATTCCAGAAAGTGGTGCTGGGGGACTTTGGCTCTGCAACATGGCAACTTTGCCATGGAGTACCACAGGGTTCCATTTTGTCCCCCTTGCTGTTTAAAATCTACATGAAACTGCTGGGAGAGGTCTTCAGGAGGTTTGGGCTGCAGGGTCATCAGTATGCTGATTTATTTATTTTATTTATTTAGGAAGCTTCTATGCCGTCCCATTCGCCGAAGCCTTGGGGCGGCTCACAAACATAAATAAATAAACACAAAATAAAAACAATATAATTTGAGTCAACCTGGCCAATAAATAAATAAATAATATTAACAATTAAAATAACGTTTGAATAAAAAGGTCTTCGCCTGGCGCCAAAAAACAAATAACGACGCGCCATGTGGACATCTCTGGGGAGCGCATTCCATAGATAGGGCACCATCACAGAGAAAGCCCTCCTCTGAGTACTTACCCTCCTAATATCCTTCACGGAGGGTTCCCAGAGAAGGGCCTCTCCCGCTGATCTCAAGGGGCGGGCGGGCATATATGGATGCAGGAGCTCCTTCAGGTAACCAGGATGACACCCAGCTCTACCTCTCTTTTTCAACTAACCCAGGTGAGGCAGTGGCTGTGCTGAACCGGTGCCTGGCTGAAGTAATGGGCTGGATGAGGGCCAATAAACTGAAACTCAATCCAGTTAAGACGGAGTTTCTGTTGGTGGGTGATTCAAGTGCCTGGGTAGGTGACTTGGGCCTTGCCCTGGATGGGGTTGCACTCCCTCTAAAGGACAGGGTCCGCAGCTTGGGAGTGCTCTTTGACCCAGAGCTGCCCTTGGAAGCTCAACTGGCTGCAGTGGCGAGGAGCGCTTTCCTTCAGCTTCAGCTAATCCATAAGCTGCGTCCTTACCTGGAGGAAGATTGCCTAGCAACAGTGACACACGCATTGGTTACTTCCCGGTTGCATTTCTGCAACGCGTTTTACGTGGGGCTGCCCTTGAAGACAGTCCGGATACTTCAGATGGTGCCAAACAGAGCTGCCAGGATGCTGACGGGGACTGGGCGTTATTCTCATATAACCCCAGTCCTCTATCAGCTCCACTGGCTTCTCATCGAAGTCCGGGCTCAATTCAAGGTACTGGTTATTACCTATAAAGCCCTAAACAACTTGGGACCTGGAGGAACGCCTTCTTCCCTATTTGCCCATCCGCCCCCTGAGATTGGCGGCAGACGCCCTCCTCCGGGAACCTTCTGTGAAAGATATTAGGAGATAGAGTACCCGGAGGAGGACCTTCTCTGCGGTGGCGCCCCATCTATGGAATGCGCTCCCCAGAGAGGTCCGCCTGGTGCTGTCATTATGTTTTTCGGCACCAGGTTAAGACCTTGTTATTTGATCAACATTTTAATAAGTTTTAATATTGAATTTTTTACCATTATATTTTAACTGCAGCCAGAGTGAGTCGATAATTTAATTTATTTATGTTTGGTAATATTTGTATTTTATCTTTGTAAGCCGTACTGAGGCTTTTGCAAAGGACGGCATATAAATATCCTAAATCAATAAATGAATCATATGTATTCATATATCATATGTATTAGTAATATATGAATACACACAAACACACAGTAAGAATATAAACATACCGTGAGAGTATAAAGAATAATGCACACAAAAGCTTGCTTAATTGATATATAATGGTGAAAATTATTTTTGCTGAAATATTGTAGTTTTTGAAGTTTTAATTTGAAAAGATGAAGATGTGATTTAACCCATTCTCCTCTCTCCTTGCCCTAATTGTTCTTGTTCACCTTTCCTCCTAAAAGATCATATCCCAGACAAGCCGGTCCATATTTTTGGCAGAACACTGGAGTCTAATAAAGCCCAACATGGCTTGGGGCTGCAGTATTTGACAGAACAATCAAATCTTCCAACCACAAACTAGCCAAACATTACAATCAACATCTGGGGCTTTCCTCTGACTGCCTCCTCCAAGGAAGGACTGATTCATGGCAACAAGGAAGAGGACCTTCTCTATGGTTGCCCACAATTATGGAATCATCTTCCCACTGAAGCTCATGTGGTGCCAACTTTATTATCCTTTCAGTACCAAATTAAGATGGCCCTCTATGCCAAGGCTCTTGATAGCTTGGAAGAGCACTTGGAGGTGAGTACTGTCAGCTGTTGTAGGAGGCCAAGCTATATGAACCTGTTTTAGCTGTTAACCTATTAAAATTCAGGTGAATGTATTTCATGTTGAACTGAGAAGTTTTGATGAAAGATATAGAAATTTAAAAAGGGTAAAATTAAAGCTTTTACATTAACCACCAGAGACAATAACTGTCAATTTTGCCTTATATCCAGTCTTTAAGTTTTCCTTAAGTTTAAGGTCCACAATTAAGATAAGTTTTTAAAATGGCATTTTATTCTACTGTATCTTACAATATCTACTGTATCTATCAATACAATAGAACTAAGCAAGTAAAAACATAAATCAAGAGACAACCAGAAAATGCAACAGACATAAGTAAACCCAAATGTTGTCAATGAAGACAAGGAAAGAAGCCAAAGAGGGAAGTTTCAGAAAGCTAAATTTTTCCTTCAAAAATATTTTTGTTGACTTGAGACATGCTAGAGCTGTAGTTTATGTAAGAAAATAAACAGAAACTTTCTGTCAACAAATGGGTTTGGTTCCCATCAGATGCCTTGCTTGTCCAGCTAATTTTTCCCAAAAGGTTAAATCCCATGTCTCTGTCTATAAGTACAGATACATAATTATTTTTCTGTTAATGAACATCTTCTACATATTCTTTCCAACCCCCCCAAACCCCCCCAACAAAGTTCTTGTCAGACAGGTCACCAAGACAAGAATAAAAATTAATTAAGGGAGATGGGCTCTTTAGTAGGAAACATTCTATAGCATAATGCTATTGACACAGCTGAACAGAACATGAATCACTGAGTGGTATTTCTATGCAATGTTTGTTACTAAAGGCCAAACCAAGTTGTGCCACTTTATTTTCCCTGCCTTCCTGTCTTTCCTTCTCAGAGCAGAGCTCTTAAACTGACCACTTTTACTCTGAAAAAAGCAGCTATGGGACCCTCATCTGGCGTGTGCTCTCAAACTCTTCCACAAAGCACTGTCTTCTCATGTAACAGTCACAGTGCTTCAGGGGTGCCATTGCAACATAATATCAAGTTCAGTAACAACATAGAAGAATCTTGTTCTTCATGGCATTTGTACACAAGCATCCACTATATGTGTAGCAAATTTTCTTATACTCCGTGTTATATCACTTTCTCATTAATATTTTGCTGAATCAGAACTTTCCAAACTAAAAAGCTTAGCCTGCTGGTAAATATGGCACCTCTGAGTACCTACAACTTGTATAAAAAGTAATCCACATGTAATACTGAGTTTGTTCCAGGTTAAAGCCAGCAAAGCATCTAATTCTGATCAACCTGTGGCTTTTGTGAAGTCAGTAAAGTTGCATTCATTCTGACAAATGGTGCGTGCATTTATCAGCACAACAGCAACAATTTGGTACATTGAAATTGTCCCTGTGTACACATGTGACTATAAAATGTTTAAGCTTCCTGCATTTTGTGATTAAACTATTGTGCATGCTAGGAATCTCAGCAAATTCATATTTCACTGAGCTTCACTGATACTTGTGGAGAAAGCAGTGTGTGTGAGAAAGATGAACAATTTAATAATTTCCTTTAAAAAAAACAAATCCATTTCCGCTAGTATCAGCTTAACAGTAATTAAATGAAAGGATTCTGAAAAAAAATCATTTTTATCTTAAACAGGAAATACTTTCAAAGTGTGCCATTTAATGTCTGTGCAAGTGTGGGAAATGTACAGTAATCATTTCCCAATGACAGCACTAGAGAGGAATGGTATTTAACTGAAATGATCTAAATTATTTCTGATATAATAATATCCAGTGGCCATTGTGAGGATTTCATTATCATGGAAATTAAAGACAACACAAAGAAATTAATGTTTTAAGAAGAACCTATCATGGTCCATTAAATTCTTTATTTTATTGTCTATATAAATATGATAAGATATTTTTCTCCCCACCCTCCCACATGTGTGTGTGATATAGCTGATTAATATGAACAATGCTTTCCATAAATTACACACAAAAGTGTTGAGGGAAAGCCACCAGCTCATACTCTTCATATTTCCATATAAATATGCACTACATACTATTTCGCCAATGTCATATGCTCCATAAAGCAATACAATTCATCGCAGTAGCAGTTAGCTCTTGCTAATTTGTAATGATCACAAATCATAGCTAAGCTGAATCTTCTTCAGCAAGGAAACATGTTTTGGCCTTTAAAACAAGAGTGCAGTTGGTTATGAGTCAAGAGGTGTTTGATTAACTATTTCTGGTATCATGTGCTTTGAACAGAAAAACAATCGAACTGAAAAGAACAGTGAGAAATCCCAACATCCTTATCAGACTATGATTTGTGTCTGGGTGACAGAGAGCAAAGCTTCTTTGCATACATTGCTAGCTGGATAGGCAATCACATGAACAAAAATGTTCATATGCCAATCCCTAACCTGAACCAGGAGCTAAAGCAGTGCACATCTGCTGTTCACGAAGAGAAACGTAAGACTTCCTACTTTGCCTTTCTTATTGGTGATTGTATTAACTGGGGCTTATTTACTAGATAGGAATATGTGTGTGCAACCTGGTTGCTGTGCCTGCTACATTGTCTGATTAATGTTTCTGAATATTCAGTTCTGGATCTTTGGATCTTGAAATAAATGTCCTGCCCTGGTTTAACAGACATGCTCTTTGTGACACAGTACTTTCTTCTCTGTGAATCAGACCTTTTATGCAGCAGCTCCAACCACAAAGCACCACTGTTTAGTTCATTAACCAAGGAATGCAGAGTGGAATGCACACGGTGGTGTGTCCACTCTTGTCTTTTCCAACAGCAGGAGTCTGTTCCCATATTATCCCCAGTGGAGGAGTATTTCATTTCCACAGTATTCACACACTGCAATTTCAGTGGAGCTTTAACTTGTCCCGTTTCTTTCATTTCCCGATATTCAGAAAATTAAGAGTGGCATCCCATATTGCCCTGCATTTAAGAGGGACATGTGAGAGGTCCTAACTCTAACACGCCTATCCAAGAAAACAGAAGTCATTTTGCTTTCCCCATGGGCCCAGAGACAGAGTGGATGACAGCAGCACTGAACAGAAATAACAGGATGGGAACATTCTGGTGCCCAGCAGTGCGTGCCTTGCTGAATGTGACGGACACTGCTGATTCCTGCTGCTCGCCCAGGACTGCCAGAAGATACCAGGTGCCTAGAATATAGTGCATGTGCTAAAAAGTGCCCTTTGTGCTGAAAAGTAGAAGTTAGGCTATCCTAACCAGACCAATGTGCCAGAAGGCCTGACATTTTGATGGATAGCTCACACTGACAAGTAAGGAAAAAAGCAAAATATATCTATTGTGAACATTGCTTCACAAATCTTTTAGCTTTATGTATTCCTCTTCAAGGTTCCCATACACAGGCCACGAAATAAATGAAGAATTGGGACACCCATTTAATCACTAGACATTTTAAAATTAAATGTAATTTTCTAAGTTCAGTTACTATGTCTATTTCTTCTCATTCTTTCATTGAGTAAGGAATTAGAAAAATCCAGAGATTATCTGTTGGCAATTGGACTAGGGCTACCCAGAAGAGCAGAGGAGATTATTAGTATATAAAAGCCATTACAAGTTAGGTAGATAATTCATTTCCATCAATTTTAGAATCAATGCAAATTTTAAATCTGAATGAGAAGAATGTATTAGATCTATCTTTAAAGATTATTCAGGACAGGCTTTTAATTAATGAGATAAATGTTTTTTCCTGACTCTTTTTGTGATACCACAACTTACTACATTGTTTCTGCTGCTGCATCCTGACTCTTCAGTGAACCACAGTCACTGTAACACAAACACTGTGAGAAGGTCAAATGAATAGTTCCTATAAGAAACAAAGCAATTCAGAGGAGGAGGCACAGATAGCGAAAGCTGTTGTTGGATTGCAATACCAGAGTTGATGAAAGTTTCAGTCCACTAACAGCTTGAGGACCACACAATCCCTACGCCTGATATGGGGATGAGAGCAGAGTATAGACTTTGCGAATATCAGATTCCTATCTGGAAAAAAACTGATATCTCCATGACTTCAAAGATCCTATGAGCTCTATCATTTTATGAAGGATATGCTTCACAACACCATCTTGGCGCTTATACAATTTGTATAGCCTCGTCCCCTATCTTAAGAACATATGGAGCTACTTTTATTTCAGGTCTATGCCAGTGCAGTGATGCAGGAACTATAGCACTCTAGGTACTGTTAGATTACAGTTCTCATAACTTTTGATGGCTGGCTCTGATAGAGTCCAACACAGTTTCCTCACCCTGATCCACTGGGAGCAAGACATCCATCATGTCTGAACAGGACCCCTGTGCAAGGAAACACAGCCAGATGCTGCAACACCCGGAAGAGCTCCAAGTGTGAGCTTGCCTCGGCAAGGTCTCAAAGCAGGTTGATATTGTGGCAGTAGATCCAGGTGCTGAAAACAGACCTGCTTTGCCATGACCCTGTTCAAAGAGTTTTCCTCTGAGAAGGAGCAAAGAATTTCCCCTGAGGATGACCCATAAGCAGTGATTTTTAACAAAGCCAACCCTTCACTTGTCAAGGAGGCAGGGCCCTCAAGCTTGAACAGTGGGAGTCTTTCTTGTCCCAGGACCACTCAGAATGCAATTAGGAAATACTGTGTCTAGCAAGCACCCAAGAACAGCATCACCTAAAGCACATATTTTCTCTTTCAGGCTATTTATTACATTTCTATACTGTTCAATAGCTGAAGCTAAACCCCTGATTAGCTGCAGCCAATACCTTAGGTGTAATCCAGGCAAAATCTGTATAAAAAAACTTCAAGCGTACTTCATGGGTTCCTTCATCCTGCTTTCTTGCATCCTGAGCCTCACACTTGTGTTGACCTTGAACTGTTTTTGGCTACACTTGACTGAATCCTGACTGAATATTTTATTCCCACTTCCTGATGACTTTTACCCTAGACTACTTGATCATTCTTTTGTCTCTCTTCTAAATGAATGAATGAATGAATGAATGAATGAAAGTAAAACTCAGCTATGGTCATCAACTGACTTTGGGATTATCTTCATCAACAATTCCGTTGGATGGTTCCCCATATACCTGACCATCTTTTAATTGAGATCTTGTCAAATAAGACATGCCCCACAAAAAGAGAAGAGCAAGGTGTCAGATTTTAACAGCAAAGAAGCATGTGTATTAGGTATGCAGAGCCTCCCTGCACTTGTTTCTTAACTATGCTTAGTAACTTTCCACAAGGTCTTTTTGCCAAGCTAAAGTCATCGAGTTTGTTTCCCCACAGTGTGATTGTATGACTGAAATATATCAGGTTGGATCCAGGTTTGGCAGTATTGAATCAAGGGGTCTAACTGAAGTATAACTAATTCTAGATCCAACTCATAATATAGTTATGAGTGATAAAACAGATTGTGTGTTCAGCTTTTCAGTTGTGTCCAAATCTTGCCAATCTTTTCGATCCAGTGCCACCTCTTTCAGCTGAACTATGCTCTGGCCTACATTCTCTTTGATGGAGTCCAACCACCTTGCTCTTTGGAAACTTGCTTTTCTCTTGCTGCTGAGCATTCCAAGCATTATATCTTTTTCTAATAAGCAAACAAATTAGTGTATTTTTAACAATCCATCTCTACTTTCAATGCCACAGAAGTGTGGACAGCTGAAGAATTCAGGAAAATGTTATAATAAATCTAGAACAGAGGCGGTCATTTATGTGAAACAAAGTGACCTTGCAAAGTTAGTTATTATAAGCACTGTCAGTCTATAGAAGCAAGGTCTGAGGGTAGGTGCACAGTGAGATTTCCAAGCCCACCTGATATATGTGTGACATAGATAAATCTGACCTTTTGGAATTCTTGCTAGAGCCCGTCATTCTATCTATAACTGTTCAGTGGATAATTCTACAACTAATTAATGTTGCAAAAGCTACTTTCAGTAAGAAGACCAAAAGAAAGGAAAAACAGAAATGTAGTGGCACCTCAGACTATGCTTCATCTCTTGTGCATTTACCAGTTAAATTCGCAAACTGAAAAACTTTCTAGCAAGAAACTGTAACTAAACTGTCAATTAAAATACTCATCTTATATACTGACATGGCTAAGCATGCCTATCAGAAAATGGAATTTCTGATACATTGCACTATGACATTTTCTGTATCTTCATGAATTTTGCTCCTGTTGCTCTTGCTATGACTGAAAGCAGCAGGGTGATATTCTCCTCAGTGGGAAGTAAAGCACCTGCTGTTGAGAGTAATGATTGTGTCTTCACTAAATCTTGGAACTATTCGGGCACATTTGGCCACTTAGATATATTAACAGCAAGCTTCGTGCAGGTTAAGTAGGTAAATACTTTGGAGCACCAGCTGGGAAGTGGGTAGATGCCATCAATAGTGCCTTATTAGGGACAAGAATAGCTTGCAAACCAGACACCCATTTCAGTAAATAGGACAAGCCAATCAAAAGAAAATAATATGCTTTCAGTCACATTGCCTCATGTTCTGGAGAAAAGGAAGTATTCTAGCCATTTACACTGTAAAACAAGAAAACAAAGAAACCAAAAAAAAAAGATATAAATTCCAGTCTTTATCAAACATAGCTAATTTGTGCAGGTTGCAATTAATTCCACAATCATTCTTTTAAACGGTGTGACAGGGATTTTTTAAAAACACCCTAGATTTAGCCAACTATAATTAACCACTTTTTCAAAGTGCATTTTTAAGAGAAAATCCGCCCTCCCTGCTGCCATTACAAAATCTCCAGAAAAGATATTCAAGGGACAATAAGGGAAAGGGACACTTAACTAATATGGTCCCCTGCTTGAACTAGTGACCATAGAAGATTTCCATGGTTCAAAACCTTTTCTCTGTGAACTGCACTCCTTTGATTCCCATAAAAATACATGGAATTACGTAACGTTTTATCCTGAAACTGTGATATTAAGGAGTAATATACCACTGTGATCTTGCTTTAGCTGAATGATGGACTGTTTATATCGGTCAGAGTTTTAGATTGCTGCTTTACTGTATTTTATTGGTGGTGTGTTGTCTTTTGCACACTGTTAAAGAACCCACTTTTGTAAGTGAACAGTGGCAAAGACATTTTTAGAATATAATAGAACAGAATGGAATGTGAGTTTTATGTCCATTCAGGTTCCTGTGATTGTAAACACAGCTGACAGAAGAATAAATACTTTATTTACATGCCATCAGGTGATGTTATTTCTTATTGGGCTATGCTACTGCCAAAGATAGCAATTCTTACAATCAACAGACAAATGAAAGAAAAAGAAATGCTAATTGTTAAAAGATTCTTCAGGCTGAATGACTGAACCAATCACACAGATCTAAATATTTGTTTGGCATGTAATACAAACATGAAACATAGTTATCTGTCTATAACCACAAGGATGAACATAACTCCTCCAGATATGCATGCACACACGCACGCACACAGAGTCATTTATTTTTCGATTTATATCCTGCCTTTTTCCTACAAAGTGCTCAAGGCAACTTACATCATTCTCCTCCTCCATCTTATCCCCACAACAACAACCCTGTGAGGTAGGTTGGGCTGAGAGTCTGTGACTGGCCCAAAGTCACCCAGTTGGCTCCACAGCTGAGTGGGGACTAGAACTCAGATCCTCTGAGTCCCAGTCCCGTGCTCTTAACCACTATACCACCCTGGCTCACTTTTGTATGCTGCCCCATAGCGTATAGGGCTCTCTGGGTGGCTTAAAATAAAACAGAAATTATACAAATTCAATTACAAAATACATTATAATTAAAAATAAAACTATAATATTAATTACAAAAGCAATGCGGAAGTCAAAACAATAATTCTTAATACAATAATATATTGAAACAAACAAAAAAACAAACTATAACCTCCCACTGCCAAAAAACTAATGCCCAAACCAGCACAGCTGGCTGAAAAGGCTCAGCCAGTGCAGACCTGCCTCAACATCGCCTCTGTACCATGGCTAAAAGAAAGTAGGCAACTGTTCCCCTTTCTTCCTCTCTGTTGTGGTGACATTCTCGCCACCATAGGGGGGCGCCCTATGACAAGTGATGGGTGGAGCAGAAACCACACCACTCTGCAGAAGGTGCAAGTGTAGGCTCAAATGGGCCTCAAATGGACATTGCATGGGTGGCAAAAGTGGGGGGGGGGTGCCCTTGGTATCTGCCCTTCAGCCAGCACTGAGGCTGTCGCCCTTAACTGTGTCCACAGGAAAAGGGTCTGGTCTTGGAGGCTCTGCCCAGGAGTGGCTTCCCTGTTCCTGGCTGGCTCCTCTTCAACTCTCTCCCTCCGTTCCCCACCTCCTCAACAGCACTGAGGCTTTTCCCACCAGCAGTGATGCCAGCTGGGGTCGAGGCGGGCAATGTGGGGTGAAGAGTGCAGCTAGCCCCTATGCTGGTCTGCAGTGGGTAGGAAGAGCTGGCAGAAGCAGGCATCTGTCCTCAGTACTTCCCACCTCACACCCTCTCTCACTCTCTCTCCTTTGCTGCTTCCCTTTGCATCCTGGGTTTCACCCATTGTTGTTGTAACCTCCACCATGCATCCTCTCCACTAAATTGATTATCTCGTTTCTCTACTGACTTCATTCATTGTATAGCCACCAGCATGGAACATTCCTGTACACTTCTTTTTATTAAACCATCTTAGATGACCTGAGCCAGTTTGAATACATGAGGCTTAATTGGATGAAAGCCCTCCATAAAATATCCTCCAGATGTTTGGACTTCAAATGTATACACATCTCCTTTGGCTGTCTACTAATTTCCAGGGCCATGTCCAGTGCTAGCATTAGCTCTTGGAAACCACAATAGGCTAGGACTAAGATCTTCTGAAGATCTGCATTCTGTTCCTAAATATTGGTTGAAATGTGTCATTTGCTTACACATAACAAAATTGCTAGCCTGTATTTTCTCAAATTATATGTTTGGAAGGACATATACGCATGGTTAACATCCAGTGAGCATTGCGCAGTTATCTAGTGTTTGTGTTTTCCTTCTTTACATAGTGATATGGTAAGTAAAAAAAAAAAAAAGACAGGAGCGGTTAAAAAAAAGTAAGAGGATTAAAAATAGAAAATTATATCCCTTGTTCCCCGCATCAATACAATTCTATATTTAAGCCAGTGTGACCACATGATAAAAGCCACTTCCAATGGATATTTAAGTTCACATCAATAAGTGTAACTAAATAAGCCCCTTCAAAGATCAATCTTATTTTACTCTTGATGCAAGTGAAGGACTTAATTTATTCTCAAGAGCCAATCCATTCTCATTAAGAGAGCATTTAACTATAAAAGTTACAGTGTTATCAAAACTTGTGCTGCTTTTTAAACAAACCTTGACAAACAGAGGCATGATTTTTAATACTAGTCATTAAATAGCAAATCAGAGGAGCAATGTTTTTTGAAGTCTAATTAATTTTAATGAAAGCAAAACATATGAACAAGGTTGTATTTACCCTGTGTTTTTTAAAGGAAATTCTGCAGCAATGTAACATGAAAGAAAATTGAATTTTGATATTCAAATGGATTGTGCATACACACATGAAAATAAAAGGGAGATATAAAATTCCTACCATTACTTAACCTCCAGAGAGACTGGAATCACATTCCTAACACAAACCCTTGACACTGAACTCCTGTAAAGTTGCCATCTAGGCCATTGAAAGCAAACATTCTTAATGTGGTGTATTCTACAGCCAGTGCTCCATTTCTGAGCACAGACTAATATCAGTTCTAGGGACATATGATGACTTCCATTATAAGATTCCACTTCTCTGCACTTTCATTACTCATTTTGTTAACTGTACTGAGATTACACTCCCACTTCCACAAAACTACCACACAAAGAGTAAGCAGATAATGAGAAGGTTAACTGTGTCACGTGCACTGTATGTTCATCAATTAGTGCTTCTTTCCTTACTAAAAAGGACAGCATGTCTATTAATCTAAATTGCAATAAAAATAATAAAATACAGAAAACAACACAAGTGCTGAAGTATCTTTATGTTATGGTCTTCCTGACAGAAAATCTGATTGTTTTATTCCAGTGCACTGAAAGTTCAGTATTACCTCATGGCTAAAAGAACAAGCACAGCAGCAAAAGTCACTTTATCAGTTTTCCTCAGCAATATTTCAAAATTCTATTCTTTATGAAAGGTTTTAAAAGTAACCTTCTCTTGCAGTTCATCACTGTAATGCTGGAAATGATTTTAATAGATAATTGAGATGGAAGAAAGAGTAAAAGTCATTTAATAGATCTCCCACAGCTATCTTATCATGATGTGTGTGTGTGCGCGCACCATCCATAGTCCAACATATTAACTTGCAAAACTTAAGTAGTAGAGTCATTTAGTGTTGCTTTGCAGTTTGCTATTAAGGACGAACATAATTGAGAAGAGATTTTTAAACCCTTGTGTAAGTTTCATAAAGTTGTGTTTGAAAAATGCTCTCATGAGGTTTATAGCAATAAAAATAAATATGTTGCTGTACTTGTGAGTCATAAATAATGCTGGACTGTAATCACAGGGACCATGGGAATTCCACATTCCAAAGGCGATGAGAAAAAATGTCTGTAATGCTTGACATTTGTGAATGTGTGTGGGGAGCATGGTAAGCAGTTGAACAAATTGCATTGTGAGCTTTCACAACCACACAAGAAGGCAATAAAAAGCAAGTACTAAGACGCAGAGCTTGAGGCAAAAGTATTTAAATTTCTCAAAGGACTTTTCATTACTCCAAGGGTCAGTGAAATAGAAGCAAACTTGCACCCTTTACTTTTCTTGTGAACCCATAAAATCTATAACTGTGTATAGGTTCTGTGTGTTTTCCTTAAAGGGCCTCCCTGATTCATTGTCCAGCCCCACAGAAATCTTAATTGGATGTCTATTTTCTTATGAGTTCTGGATGGTCTGCAGCCACCATGCTCCCAAAGAAATATTGCCACTTAAAAATAATGCTCCCATAGCTTTTAATATTGATACTGATATGAACACTTTATTCATTGGTTTGGTAAGTAATAATGTGTGTCTTTACTGATTGATGTTAATGAATTATACTGTGCATTGACAGTAATATGTGTATCAACAGGTGTTGATGTATATTTATTGCTAAATTGGGTATAACACCAAATATGGCCTAAGTTATATAAATATTGATCACAGAATTAGCTATTTGAAAGCAACCTCAGAGATCATCTAATCCAGCCCCCTGATCAGTGCAAGATATCACTGCCCAAGGAATCCTGTGTGGGACTATTGGGTGTAGTTTTTAAATCCAATAAATAAATAAGGCTATCCACTGCAGAATGCAGCTCACAGCATGCCTGACAGATGGCAATTCAACCTCTGCTTAAATGCCTCCAGCAAAGGTAGATGAATCTGCCATCCCCAGAAGTCCCACTATCGAACACCAATTCCTGTTAGAAAGTTTCTCCTAATATCAAGTCATAATTTGCTTCCCTGCAGTTTCTACCTGTTAGTTTTAGGTCTCATGCCCTCTAGAGAAGAACAAGTCTGCTTCATCTTCTTCATTCCAGCCTTTCAGATATAGGAAGACTGCAGTCATTGCCTTCTTAATTTTTTCTTTTCCAGGCTTTTGACCTATTCTGGATTCTCTGCCTAATCTATCTCACAGGGTTGTTGCTGAAAGGATAAAACAGCCATCCTGTGTTCCTTCTAAGAGGCAGAAAAATAAAACATGCCATGCTGGATCAGACCAATGGTCCATTCAGACCAGCATTTTGTTTATACAGTGACCAACCAGATGCCTAAAAGGATCCCTCAAGATATAAATGCAACAGCATATAAAGGTAACCATCTGTACAAGTTCTCCAGCAGTTGGTCGACATAGACATACAACCTCTGCTACTGGAAGTAGAATACATCTGTCAGAACTAGTAGTCGATGACAGCATTCTTCTCCTTGAATTTATTTAATCTCCTTATAGAGCCATCCAAATTTGTGGTCATGGGGTATAAATGTAAGATGACAGTGATGACAACAACTAACACAGAATAGAGTGGAACTATTACTTCCTGTGATATATGCTTCTGTGAATGTAACTTAAAATTGCATTAACTTTCTTAGCAGCCACATTGCACTGCTTACAATTCAACTTGAGATCCGCGAAGACATCTACGTTACTTTTACATAATATGCCATGAGGCCAGGTCTCCCACACCCTGTACTTGTATCCTATTTTTTGTAGCCCTGTGCAAGACTTTAGACTGGCCTCCGTTGAATCTTGTCTTGTTAGATTTGGCCCAGTGTTCAACTTACTTTCTTTTCAATGTTGATTATGTCCTTGGTGGTGCTGGCTATCCCTCTTAGCTTTTATCATCTGGAAAACTTACTCATCTTCACTTGAATGTGAGCAGAATTCCCTTAGAAGCCTTTCCAGTTTAATGTAGTAAAATCTGAGCTCAGGTTGTGGGGTTGGTACACATGGAGATATGGGAGGCCAGGCAAGCAGGCATGGTTCTGTCCCAGTATGGACTTTAAGTCCCCGCATGTTCAGGGAAATACCTGAATGTAGGGCTACTGTTTAAGAACAATCTCATCTATAGTTTAGCTAATACTAGCCTTAGATTATTACTCTGGACTAGGGATGAGCAAAAAGCATTTCTCAACATATTTTGCACCTCATCTTGCAGGACCCCCTTCTAGCATGCTCAATGGTCCAAACTGCTGGGATTTGAAGTCTGAAACATCTGGAAATCTACTTTCTGGTCTAGTCAATTCTATGCACAACAAGGAAATTGGAGAGAGGTATCCACAGGGGCAAAGAGGTCAGGAATTGGAGTCTCACAGTATTTCTTCAAGGTACAGACACATATGTTAATATCTCTCACTGTTCATTATTCTCATTCTGTATTTTGCAGAAATTTCATCATGAAAATGCAATTTTATATTTAAAAAGATGAGGATTTTCTGGTTTAAGTATCTTCTAAATGTCTAGAAATGATTCTAAACAGCATGCAGTTACAAGTAACAACCTCCATTATTACTCATACAATATAATCCCAGGGGACAGTTTCTGGTGTGTGAATAGAACCACTTTTATTATCTTTCTGGACTATTGATAAGTTTCACTTAACAAAAGCACCTTGCTGATCGCAATTGCCAAGCCATTGATTTTTCTCTGCTACTTCTGCATTACTTTTGTTGCCTTTACTCTGCAAAAAGAAATCCCTGTGGTGAAACAGCATTGGTAGGGTAGTGATGATAAACTCTATTGTTGCTGAATGTCTTCCTTTGAAAATTTCTATTGGAACAGTGATGGCACTTGCTCATTGCTTTGTACACTTCTAATAATATTACCATTTGAACACCATCTATTTCACTATTTTATCTATTGAGACTATGAATAAAGGTAAAATGCTTTTCCAGCAGCATGGAGAACAAAGAGATCTATAATTGCAGGAACTTTAACATTCATACTGTAAGACTTCATAAAGAGAATAAGGAACTTTACTGTGACTGCACAATTGTTCAGTCATGCACAATGAATATTTATCACTATGGGATTTTACCAGATAATCTGAAAAAAAAACTTGGAGTAATAATTTCACATTGAAAAACAAAGACTCTAATTTTCTATCTAAGTTGCAGTCTTTTAGCCAATCCATGTAAACGAAAAATAAATATTAAATATGTCAAGATGTATGCATCAAACATATTTTTAACTTGGATCCTTTCTTGGAAATATAATGGTGTCATTGCATTATATACTATATTATAGGGACTTTGAATGATTAAGACTAAGGAGGGTGATCTCAGGATTATTATTCGGATTATTATAATGAGTGCTAAAGTCACGGTTGATTGATTGAAGACTGCTAGCATGTGGAAGTTGACTATCATATAAATAACACTACAGAAACTTTCATTTCACCTTAGAACACAGTATTTTCTATGAGCTGTTGACATCCTAAACTCTAAACTATTTTAACAGTTTACAAATAAACTGAACATGTGTTTCAATCATGTTATTCCTCCGGGACATCTTAGAATCTTGCAACTATGCTTCTGCTAGCAACAATGATATTTATTATTATTATTATTATTATTATTATTATTATTATTATTATTAGAACATTTCTATGCCGCCCCTTGCCGAAGCCTCGGGGCGGCTTACAACACAATAAAATACAATACAAAAATAACAATATAAAATTAAAATTAATAATATAAAATAAATAAAAAATATAAATGATATAAAAGAAGTTAGAAAAGTTATAAAAGAAAAGAAAAGAAGTCGCCTTGGCCAGATAAATAAGTAAATATTGTTAACAATTAAATGATGTTTAAATAAAAAGGTCTTCACCTGGCGCCGAAAAACAAATAACGACGGTGCCAGGCGGACCTCTCTGGGGAGCACATTCCATAGATTGGGCACCACCGCAGAGAAAGCCCTCCTCCGAGTGCCTACCCTCCTAATTTCTTTCACGGAGGGTTCCCGGAGAAGGGCCTCTCCCGCAGATCTCAAGGGGCGGTCGGGCATATATGGATGTAAGCGCTCCTTCAGGTAACCAGGTCCCAAGCCGTTTAGGGCTTTATAGGTCATAACCAACACCTTGAATTGGGCCCGGACTTCAATGGGGAGCCAGTGAAGCTGTCGGAGGACTGGAGTCATGTGAACATAACGCCCCGTCCCCGTCAGCAACCTGGCAGCTCTATTTTGAACCAATTGAAGTATCCGGACTGTCTTCAAGGGAAGCCCCACGTAAAGAGCGTTATAGAAGTCAAGGTGGGAAGTCACCAGCGCATGTGTCACCATCGCCAGGCAGTCTATCTAACTAGCAACTTACCTTACCAACAAATATTTATTTGTTTATATATTTTATTTAATTTCTATGCAATCCATCAGCCAAAGAGGCTCTCTGGCAGTTCATAACATTAAAGCATACAACAAAGAAGACAATAATCAACAATTTATAATATTCTATAGCATATAAAATAAAACCTCAGATAAAATGTTAACAATGAGCCCACAGCAACTGCAGTCCTACCAGACTGGTGGTATAACAGCAGTACAATATAAAATACAATGCAAAAGATAAGAATAAAAACTTAACTGTTAAAATACTGGGTACATAAAATAGCCATCCTGTGTCTTCCTGCTATCTGTCCCATAAAATAATAGCGAGTCAAATAACCATGTTGTATTGTGCAGAATATCTGCCTGGATAATTTAATAGTGTGGAGCTATTCTTACTGTGTATTTTATTCTTTCTGACCATTTACATTTAATATCAATCCACCTTTAAATACATTTATATCAGTCTGAACACATACACTTCTTTTAATGAACACCCACTCCAAAGCTCCAGCAAGTTACAGTCTCTTCTCTTGAACTTCAACTTTACCCTAACTGTCTCAACATCAAGTGCACAGATATTAAGAGCATGACAAATCAATTGTCCTCTTCTTCTGTTGGCTTCTGCAAACAAAGCCATTTGAATTTACTGGGGGCAAGAGATAAAAACAAATCCACAAGTATAGAGATCAAGGTTTGAATTTGTGACAACAATTTGGCTGCAGCTGGAGCAAGTGAATAATTCTCCTTTTTAATGGGGAAAGCACACAACAGCTCTAGAATATATTCAATCAATGATACATTTACTTTAAAAAGCACCATGCATTTTGAAAACTCCTCCAGTATTCCTGTAAAAATATACATTGATTTTTAATTCTTTAAATAAAAGATGACAAAGGTAGCAGTTGTCAAAGATGTCACACTTTAATTGTGTGAAACAGCATTCACGTGATCAAGGGGCAGCCTGTTAACCCTTAACATGCAGGAATCTGTGGTAGAACCTGCACTGCTACCATATTTGTTAGCAAGAGCATCCCTTCATGTGAGTCATGCATGAAGGAGACTCCAGTTGTGTAGCAGACTAACTAAAAACACTACTGTTATAATTCTTCAGTTGCAGTAGCCAGCATCTAAAGGACTATGTCCTACGATAGCCTTATCCCACCTGGTGCTTCAAAACATGGCCTATGGTCAAGAATGTGGGACATCGTAATCCAAAACATCTGAAGGGCATCAGCCTGGGAAGGCTGGCCTACTTTTGGTTCAAACAGCACCCACTGGCATTATTCAGAAAGGCAGTACCAAGTTAAGAGGATTCTGGACACTGAGCTGTACAGTATATTTTCAAGTATAACCATTTTAAGCAGAAGATTCCAACTTACATAACTAAGTATATACTGCAGTTTATGACAATAGGTAAAGTCTGGAAAAGATAAACTATTCATACAGATGTTTAGTTCACTGACCTGAGGAAGTAGTCATACATATTCCTTTGGCTTTTCTGCATTTTGTTGTGTTACAATGGGAACTGAAATAGATTTAATTGGCATTTTTACCACCTGATGAACACAAAATAGTCAAAAATGGGAAGGTGCAAAGTGTTTTTCTTGTAGCACAATGGTTAAGCAAACTACAAAAATGTGCTTGAGGGATGCATAAGTTTCTGCACATACCTAGATAGTGCAAAGTTTGCCCATTCTTCCTGGGAAAACTGCTCTGGCTCTGTCAGGTTTGACAGGGGGCATTGCTGAATAACAAGTTTCAGCCCTTGACACAGAAGCTTACACAGACTGAGATCTGGTTTTGACTGGGCCATTGGTTTGGTTTGGTTTGGTTTTTTTGAACCACTTCAGGGTTACCCTGGCTCTGGGATTATACTGCTTGTGGGTTTGTTTCATCAGTTGCCTTTTTTCACCACTCTTCCATAAAGCCATAAAGTTTGTGGAACATCTGGATGGTAGTTATTTTATGTATAGTTTCTCTCATCTCAGCTTCAGATCTCTTCAGCATCTTTAGGCTGTTTTCAAATTTAACACTAAACCATGCCATGCAGTGTCTACATGGTATAGCTTCTTACCTGGCTGCATCTGTCAGACAAGTGTATGATTTGTACTGTTCTACTTCAATCTTCCCACTAGTGGTACATATCCCAGGGTGCACTGCTTTTGATAATATCACTTACCTCTTCCTCACTGATCTGCACTTAGAGCAGGGGTCTCAAACTCGTGGCCCGCGGGCCAATTGCCGGGACAGGCGGGGCACGGGAGAGGGGCCCTGCAGCCTTCAAAGCGCCGGCAGCACCCAGGCCTCCGGATGAGCGGCCCACCACCACCGCGGTGGTGGAATACTTGATGCGGCCCAGCCTCAGCCAGACTCTACTTCCAGCGGCCCCCAGGTAAGTTGAGTTTGAGACCCCTGACTTAGAGGCTAGAGGGCTAGAGTGACTCCTGGACTTGCTGCTTTTCACTGGACTCCATGGTATTTGCATAAACATTTAGGTTTCTAGGTTCAGATGACTGAATAAGCCATGGTGAAGGAAAACATACAACAGACTGTTCTTTCTCTTTGTGGCTCCATGGAAACCAAAAATAGCAAGTCCATGTTATGGTTCAGACAGCACAACAGCCCATACTGCGGTGGAAACCATTGTGGCTTTTCATTTTGTGTGGTACAGCCTGGTTACCACTGGCCTTTTGGCTGCTTCTCTGACAAATGCCCTCCTTACCTGGTCACTGAGTTTTGGTAGATGGTCTGGTCAGAGTTGCAGTTGAGACATATTCTTTCCATTTTATAATATTGGATTTGATGATTCTCTGAGGAATGTTCATAGTTTGGGATTTTTTCTGTATAACCCAACCCTAACTGGTGATTCTGCACAAGTTTATCCCAGAGTTGTTTTGACAGTATGTTGTTCTTCTCAACACTGTCCATTTAAATATGCTCTCCAACAAATTCTGGGCCCTTCTAGAAACAGGTGTCATTAATCTGAGATCATGTGGCACTCGATTATTTATACTGACTTCTAGAGGCAGTGACTTGCACCAGAGCGAACTTAAAGCATTTAATAACAAAGGGTGTTAGGTTTATACTACCAACAAATGCCAGTATTACTTAACTTTGTGTAACAAGAAAAATATTTTACACCTTGCCAATGTTGAGTATCTTGTGTATATTGCAGTAACAATGCCAATTAAACCTATTTCAATTCCAGGTTGGAACACAACGAAATGTGGAAAAGTCAAACAAGGGTGAATAGTAGATTTGAAGCTTTTTTATTCATTGTGCCTATCACACTGTAATAAATGTTATTGAGAACAGTTGAATAAGGACAAATAAAAACTTTCAGGTATCTGTATTCATGGACCATCAGGGCATGGGAATGAGTCGACAGCCTGAAACCGTGTTTTGTCTTTCATAAGTATATTTATATTTGTAATTTGTATTATTGCACTTGGCTTCATACTCAGATGCTAAACCAAAATTTTCCAATTATTACAAGTAGGGCTGAATGGAATTGCCCATAGAAATAATAATTCTGTATACAAACATAGAAAGTTGATGTTCTTTGGAATCTATTCCAAAGCTTTATAGTGTATATCCAGATTGTCCCATTTTGCAGTTGCTGGTTGTATCATAAACTGGCTTTGGAGGCTATAGAGGGGAGGGGAAGCATTAATCCTGGAACTGACAAAATGCTAGAAAACACAGATGCCAGCTTGCTGAAATCTGGCATTCAGCATCTCCAGGAGGCATCATCCTTCCTTTGTGTTGCAAGGTGAGAACTATCAGAATTATGGCCTCAAGGATGCTGCAGATAGCAGTGATGAATGACCAAGAAGTGGAGTAAATACCTGGTCCCAAGGACTGGGAGATAGGCCATCACTCCACAGGTCAGCTGACCTAGGTTGAGGGTGGAGAAGATAATGCCTGAGGAACAGAGCAGCCTTTGGTTCCTCTCTTGGAGGTTCTATCTGTTGCTGAATCTCCCTGTCGAAGAGTGCTGTGGCATCCTGTGTATCCTGTGGTGGTAGGAGGTAGAGTTGCTGTGTATAGGTTAGGCTAGAAGTAGCTCATTATTTTCTGTCCAAGTGTTGAGGTTTCTTGGTTAGCTGTAACCTATCTTGTTGCTGCTGCCCAATTTCCCTTCGTCCCCTATACCTGGTTGTATCCTTTTAGATTCTGTGTTTTAGTCTCTCCACCCCTATATTTTATCTTTTTAATAAACTTGTTTTGTTCCTCAAGCTTGGGACTGTTGTCTGCTGAATCCAGTAGCCGGTCCAGCTGGAATCAGGGAGATTCTGGGTGAGATTTTGCCCAGGTGGCTGGGGGAGAAAGGGAATCCCTTTCTCTTACATCCACTACTAACAAGCAAAAAGAAGAATAAAAGAGGCAACTCTGTCAAGTGCAAGAATATAAATTAAACCAGAGAGAAATATGATTGCAGTCTAAGGAACAGCATAACTAACCACATTCCATCATGCACATTTGGCCCAGAATTCATTTGCAGCGATCAGTAACTCAAATATTTCCCACTCAGTGTGACCATGAGTGCTCTTCATACCAATGAGCAGACTTATTAGTATGGCCATCCAGCAGATACTACAGACTCCTGGACCTTTAATAGTTGTGCAGAAGTGGTAACATTCCCTCCCCTGCATTATTATTAAAGATGTGGCTCCGTCTTCATTGCATCCAACCCCGCTACAAATGAAACAGATGCTTCAAACTGTTAGGAATATGTATTATATGTACCATCTTCCTTACACTATGTAATAGTTGCCTCTTGGTAATAAATACGATTTGATCCAGATAAATGTAGTAAGACTGCTAGAATTTCTGGACCTTATCCCCTTTTATTAAAAATAATGAATTAGAAATGCATATGTGCAGAAACTAAAAATACATTTCATATTAAAAATCCACTGTTCTAAAGATAAAATCCACTTACAAAATGCAGAA
Source organism: Varanus komodoensis (assembly GCF_004798865.1). Taxonomy (NCBI): domain Eukaryota; kingdom Metazoa; phylum Chordata; class Lepidosauria; order Squamata; family Varanidae; genus Varanus; species Varanus komodoensis. Next base: position 16,192,915 of record NW_025335798.1, read on the forward strand.
TATTAGTCTCTGTATAAGGTGTAACCATGCTCCTTATTTCATTAAGATAATCCTACACCTGCGTAGACAGAAATATCTCCTAGAACTCCCAGGATTCCCAGCCAGCACTGAACTACTAGATGAATATTGCACAATTTTCCCAGCTGCAGTGCTCCAGAAGACCTCTTTGTACTTCTTGCAACCATTACTCCTTTAATGCTACCTCATATTTATAGTGATGATATCTGACATAAAAATCAAGCAAGTGGCTATGTAGGTACCTTAACAGAGAAATATGTCTTGAATAATCATTTTCCAACATATTTGAGCCCTGCAACTGATCCTCCACAAGAAAAAAAAGCATAATACCAACAGTTACTATTTTTATCCTTATAGAACTTGTCTAATTTCAAAGGAGTAAAATGTCATTGCATTGCCATTTTTACATTGTCTCACTTTCTCAAGCAATTGACTTATAGATCCAAAATTTCCCTTTGCTTTTCTGTTTTCTTTTTCCATCTCAGTTTATAATATTCTACACATGAAGTATTAATGCACATTTAGATATATTTTGTAAAAAATCTTTGTGCTGGTATCCAAAATTAGTTTTTCAAAATGGGTTGGGTTCCTGACATATGGATGTTTTCTGATTTACAGTGCCAGAAAATTTCTTACTCTGAAATTTTGGGCAGTATTTGGTGCTGGCAATATGCCACCACAAACCACATTGTATTAGCAGGATTGACTGCAAGTGTAATAGGGAGTATATAATGCAAGTGCAGAAACTAGCTAAAATTAGCAATTCCATAATGGAAAGAAGCTGGTGCAGATCCCATCCATATGAAAGCTCTCACAGAAGTTCTTAGAATAAAGAAAATATGTCAAATCAGTGAAGACCTGAAATGAGTGCTGGTAGTTCCTTGCCTATAGCAGTTGGGTGGAACTAAGCAAGGTAGAGTTGAGCTGAGGTCCCAGGGGCTATTTTGCTGAAGGCTCTGAGCTTTACTATCTGTCTCACTCAGGTAATAAAGCTCAGATCTGTGCCTGAGAGGCAAGCCTGAGGGCAGAGTCTGTAGCCACCAAGATGTTCCAGTTCAGCAAGTTGAGAAGAACCACATAACTAGATCTCTTAATTAATGCATATTATCATGAGATCGACTTTAACAAAAGGGCAGCACCAGTAATCAATGGAGCCTTACCAGGGTTATCTAGTGTGAGGGAACTGAGCTAAAACAGAGGTAAATGCATAACTGTCATATATTATTGGAAGCATGGTCTAAAGGGATTAACAGCAGAATTAAAATGTATGTGTTTTTCCTTAGGCTTGTGCTTGAGGACAATTGCATGACAAATACTATGTTATGCCGGCAAATTGACAGGTACTATTAGGAGGTAAGAATGAAGCCTGGTTCTCTGTTTATATGAGAAGGCATGACAGCAAGTTGAATCTTCTGACTGGAAAGTAAGTGAACATTCTGAAGATGCCCGTTAGTTGAGAGGGTAGACAAAGAAGTGGTGCTTGATGCTGATTGGCTGAATGGTTCTTATCAGAATGAATATGAGGAGCTGTAGAGACTCTGTCAAGGACAAGTCTGCCAGCAGGAGTCTGATTGAAGTCTTGCTTGACCAACTGGCTTTGTAGGCCTAAAGATGAATCAGTCAGGAAGAAGAGCAGTTATGAGGGGGGACCCAAAAAACCAGCGCCCCCCTTGTAGGACAGGCTTCTCCTGCTAGGTGAGTGTTCTAGGAACCTATCTGCATCAGTGATGGGTACCCAGCTGGGTGTTGTGAGAGGCTGCATTTGGCTTCAGTGAGGGTTTTTTTTTGGGGGGGGGGGTAGAGATTCTTTCAACATGTTTCCCTATTTCATGATGGCTGCTTTAAATGAACAACAGGCAGCAGTGAAATTTTGTTCAGTTTTTGACCAAAAACAGCATGACGCTTATGCCTCACCCCTCCTACCTATTCACCAGACCTCACCCCATGCAACTTTTTTTTTATTTCCCTATGAAAAAAGTCCTCAGAGGGAAATGTTTTGCCTATGTAAAAGAGGTAAAACAAAAAATTGCAAAAGCATTAAAAGGAATAAAAATTGACTAGTTGAAAACTTGTTTTCCGCAGTGGAAAAAACGTCTCACTAGGTGTACTGCATCAAACAGAGAGTACGTTGAAGGTGACTGAAGTTTGAACATGTAAAAATAAATACAGGATTTTAAAAAATAAATAAATGCCTGGGTTTTTCAGATTCCTCCTCGTGTAATACTGGGAGCCCTAACTGAGAGCCATTGAGGCTGAGGCCAAGGCAGGTCTACAAGAAGGAAGAGGAAGATTCCCAGAGCAGCATTTGGAAGAAACAACTGAAGCATGAGTGATAGCCAGGCTAAAGACTGGGCAGCTGCTGGACCAGACTAAGACTAAGGAATTCAGGAAAAACCTTGTGTCCAGCATTGAGGAATCTAGGTGGAAGTCAAGCACAGCCAGAAATAATACTGCCATTCAAACAGAAAAAAAAACTGTCATTCAAACTCTCACAGTAGGACTGTGAGTTTACCAACATGTAACTTGATAGGAGAATTGGCTTAAAGTTGGTTAAAGAAAGGAACTGGGGCTTTAACACCTGAGCAGTGGTAAAAGTTAAAGTAGTGAGAGCATTCCTACATTGATATGCTTTCTTATTTACGTGTTGAATAAAACACTACATAACTTAATTTATTTTTTGGTACCTGCTAAATGACAAGTAACTCTAGGAGAAGAGATGCATATTAAACAAAAGGTGCGTAGTTTAATAGTAGCAGCAGAAGTGGAGGGAGGGATTCCCCAGTGGATGATGCTTTACATTTGAGAATAGGAACTGGCTTACTCTAGTACATGGGTCCTCAAACTATAGTCTGTGGGCCGTATCCGGCCCTCCATGCCCATTTATCTGGCCCGCCTCAGAGGTTTTGGACTCACCCAGAGAAAACGATCTCCAAGCAAGTCCAAAACCTCTGAGCCGGCGTGGGCATTCTCAGAAACTGAGCAGAGAGAGAGCTGGCTCATGCCCAAATTGCAACAGCTCAACTGCACATGTGCCGGATCCCCCCCCCCCCCACAAAGCACACATATACAGAGCAGGAATATGGAGCGGGAAACAGAAGAGAAGCGGGCAGAAGAGAAAGAGAGATGAAGACGGCGAAGGTGAAGACGAGGAAACTAAAAAAGCATTGAAAGTAAGTAAAATATAACTTTTTAAACCTTTTTTTAATTATGCAAGCCCAGGGGCATCCAGCCACTCCCTCGCCAAGCCCTGGGGTGTCCAGCCGCGAGGCCTCCATGTGAGCAAGCCACTGCACCGCATCTGCTCCCACCGTGCCCATGCCCACGGCCTCACCAGCCCCCCGTTGAAAAAATTTGAGGATCCCTCCTTTGGGTTACTATGTATAACCCAAAGACCTAGACTCATCATACATAGTAACTTTATTCATTTAGAGAACTATCAAGTTCCACCATTCCTCATGGCAAGGCCATTACTAAGAAAAAAGGAACTTATATATTGGTTCACCATCCTGTCAACATGCAACTCACAGCATTCTTCAATAAAATGCCCACTATTTATTTCTTTTTGCAGACATGGGGCAATTTCCACCAACACAACAATGCAGCATGGTTAATTTACCAAGAAGTGTGGTAAATTTAGCAGTGTGTATCTTCAAAGAGGCAGCTTGGATGTTCCACAGTTCACGAAGGGCAAATTAATCCACCATGAGCTGGCATGCTGTGTGAACCAGATCATAGCCTTTTCAAACCAGTCACTGCTTTTTATAACAGCAGGACAAAAAAAGGGGGGGTTCTCAGTTCTTCAGGGTACAGAATGTAATAGCTTACAGTGCAATCCTATACATGTTTAAAAAGAAAAAAAATCTACAATTCCTATATTCCCCATATATACTCTTCTAGATGTCTGCTGAGTCACAAGACAACTCAGTTCACAAAGGAGCCACTCTTCCCAGTACTGGTTACGTCACCCATCATCACATTTCCACTCTTACTTCAAATCTGAGACTAGTGATAACAGGTGGGAATCTTTCAGGCCTCTAAGCCCCACTTCCAAGTCCTACTTGACCTACAAGTCCCACCCTATGGAGTAAGCCACAGCCCCGGAGGCTGTATTACAGAGCTTGGTGGGCTGAATTAAACAGGGCCTAAATGCATTGGGTTTCTCTCAGAACAGAACATTCATTTTTCCAGCACTGAGTCATTTCCTTTCCTGGTTGTGGGTTTATAGTGGATACTCTGTACTTATTTTCTATTTAAGACTTGTGCTAATAAAAACACCTATTCAAAAATGGCTATACTGGGTTGAATGTATATCTCCACTGTTAATCAAAACCTTGTTTATCAGGATATGGTATCTAAATTAGTTCAGTTTCTGAGGGAAACCTCTTTCTACCTGAGGAGATGAATGCAGTTATAGTAAACTTCTGAACAGAAAAGGAAAGCAAACAAGAACAACAACAACAACAACAACAACAACAACAACAACAACCAAAAGACCCCACCTTAGAATACAGATTTAACTCTGGGTTTAAATATGCACAGCTTAAAGATATCAAGAGACTATACCATCAAAATTTCAAGAATACTTTTCAAATGTTCAAAATACATATTTTTCACATTTCATATTTTTTCATGTTCGGGATTTCTGCTTCACCAGTTAATAATAATTCAGGCAGGAAATGTTGTTCATGCTGCCCATTCCCCATTCCTGAGATATATTGGTCCAGATGTGGTCCCTATTAATAAATTTTGGGAACTGAATGATACATTTTCATATAACAAAAATTAATAAAGTTAAAACTGAATTATAATATTATTTTCAAAATAATAACATTGAGGAAGAATCAAGTATCATAGTTTGAGATAACTATGAAGGTTACATCTTTGCTATTATTACCAGTGCTTTGTTTTTGTCATAGAACGCACCAGAACGGAGTTCCGGCACCTTTTTTCTACAGATTTTCCAAGTTTTAAAAGTAACTTTTGAAAATTTGATGTTTGGTCCATGTGGATTTGAATCGCCTTGTCGAGTGTAGCAGGTCGGCGGCAAAATCATTAAAATGGTGCATGCGGGCTGCTTGTGTGTCGAATCTGATGCATGCGTACTTCATCCCCACTGGTTGTGATGGCGCTGCTTGGATTGTGGTGCTGCTCGGCTTGTGAATGGTCATGTGGTTGCACGCTGAGTGCTTACTGTGGGCAGCAACCGTTATGTTTCATTACACAACTGACATCTGTAGGTGTGTACAATGATTGATTACATACGAAAGGTAAATAATTTCATGAGTTCCGGCACATTTTTTCTTACTAAAAAAGCACTGATTATTACTATTATTATTAGTCTACTTAAGAGGCTGTACTAGTGTGTGGAGGTGTGAGGACCCCCCTGCATTCGACATGCAGTGTTGAACCTGCAGCAGCAGTGGCAGCACTGGCAGTGGAGAGAGACTGGAGGATGCCAACACGCCTGCAGACCAGCGTTACCTGCTTTCTGTGCTAAGCTGGCTCACCCCCTGTAGTGCACAAGCATGAACTGAAGAGCTAGGAAGCTCAGGTAGCCAAACTACTTTGCATTAGCACTGTAGACTTCCTGGCTAATTGTACCAATGCCATACAAAATAAATAAATAAACTAAAGAGGCTTCTTTATAAAAATCTTCACTCAACTGCTTAAAAGCAAAAACAAGAACAAATATGCAGCTGAAATTAGAGATCTAAAAATTTACACTCTTAAGACTGCAAAAAATCAGTACTAGAAGAATTCAAACATCATGGGTTCAATCCAATTTACTGCCATGGGCACATGCCGCATCCGTGAATGAAGAGATTACTGAAGCATTTAATGTAGTCTATTTCCTTATATACATGGGCAGAGAGATAGGTTTATGGCCTCTGTTCAGTCAAGAAATTCAAATCCTGTATTCTGTAATGGAGTAATTGAAGCCAGACTGGATGTGGATATGTAAGGAATGAACAGGTCTCCCCTTTCCTGTAGGATTCTGGTTCAGTGCCTGCACGCAGACCAAGCTGGTAATCTATGGTGTAGCTCCATGTATGGACACTACTGCCATGGGAATAGATCCAATCTATTTTATATAGCTTTCTGTATATAATACTTGGCTCAAATAAAATTGATTCCTGCACCAGCCTTCCCCAACCTTTTGCCTTCCACACGTTTGGACTGCAATACCTAGAATTTCCAGTCAGTGGCCCTGCTGGTTCTGTGAGTTTATTTATTTACAGTATTTTTATCCCATCCTTAACAACGTCTCAGGATAGGCTTACGAGATAGTTAAACATAACAATAAATAAACAGAGCAAACATAATAAATAAAATAAAGTGAAATGTGACTAAGCATGACCATTAAAAACTAGTTAAAATATTTAAATATTAAAATGCCAGATGAATAAAAAGGTTTTTACCTGGCGCTGAAAAGAATATAACATTGGCGCCAGGTGAACATCTCTGAGGAGTGCATTCCACAATCACAATTGAGTTGCAGTCCAAATGTCTCTGAAGGCCACCAGGTTGGGAAAGGCAGTTGAAGACCATTTCAAAATAGGTATTACATCATTGCATTTATATCATGCATGTTTTTCCCTTGTGAGCAGGGCAGCTTACATAGTTCCTTGTATCTTTACAACAAGAATCCTGTGAGGTAGGTTAGGCTGAGAATGAGAGTTACTCAATGAGATTCATGCCTGAGTGGAGTCTAGTACCTGAATCTCCCAGGTCCCCAGTCCAACACTTCAACCAGCATAACACACTGTTTCTCAAGGTCATGTGTGTGATATGCAAGTCAGCTTCTCCAGCCAAAGAGCTGAAACACTGATAGTTCCCAGGTTATGAACAAGTTCTGTTCCTTAGAATATGGAAATTCATTTTTAAGTTGAACTTGTAGGCAAGTCAGATCACATATAGTCATCCCTCCACATCTGCAGAGATCATGGGCACAGGACATCAATTAAAGTGGAAAAATCAAAAATATCTCTACCCCCCCCCCCCACAACACACACACATTCACCAGCATATCCAATTTGCAGCAAGGAAATACTAGACAGATTTTCCCCTCCAGATGGGCAGGACAGAAAGACATGCTTTGAGGCCTCCTCTCTACCCTTTTGCTTCCTCTCTACAATGATGATGATTTTCTGCAATTTTTCTGCAATTTTTCGGCCTTATGGCAGTTCATTCATAAGTACGGGTTGTTTGTAACTCAGGAATTGGATGTATAAACAATTTCTACACAACAACACTCTCTGGAATTCCATCTTTCTCCAAAAGGAACCATAAGGATTCTTCCTTGATGTCTAAAAGAACAGCAGACTCACTAGATCAATATATATTGAACTTGGACTGAAATATCTGGTGCCAGTGTTACAGAACATTGTTATTTTAAATTGAACAAGTGGGTGGAAAATATGATTAAGTTAATATAATTATTTCCATGACAATTGGTGGGTCAGCTACTTCAGCATATACCTCACCAAAACCTGACCTTGTACAAACTGAAAATTCCATCACTCATCACATAAATTTGGAAATAATAAAATCAATAAAAATAATGAAAAATATTTTGTTCCTGTACTCCCTTAATATGACATTTACAGAACTAATGACTACCTAAGGTCAAATTGAGCCTTTGCATATTTCTGCACATCGCTTACTGAATTTAATGGGATTTGAGTGTAAGCATCTCAGAAATACTTTGCCCTCTAGTCTCTAAGTGGAATTTTAAGGTCAAGTAAAGGTCAAAGTGACATTATTGTCATTAATAAAAAAAAAATAAGCAAGTGCTAGATTGCTTTTCCTTCTGACAAAGCTCTGCAAGACACAGTATACAGCTTGCAGAAATGAAGCAAGTTTCCTATCTAAATATGCACATTTATCTACAACCCTTTTATGTCATCATGCTTTAATATTCTTCACTGCTAGCTGGTTTTAAATATGTATTTTAATGGACCAAATATTCATAAAATATATGGTGCATTTACATTAGGGATGGATGGATCACAATATTTTAATTTTGCATAAGTTCATTTCTAGCCCATCTCATCGCATTTCTGTATTAATCTGGGATTGTTTTAGAAAATATGTGCATGAAATATTTATTTTCAGTTATTAAATATATACCTTAAACTTAATTTCCTAAACTTATTTTTCCTGGCATAAATATATTTAAACAGTTTTGAGTGAAGAATGACATTACAAATTTTGGGAAAGTACAAAATCCAAATGTATAATTATGATCCAATCGAGCTGTTAGTCCAGAAAGTCAGTCTCAAGTCTCTTCATCAGAAATCCAAATGAACCCTGATCATTCCTAATTGCATCTTACCCATCAGTGAATTCAAATACAGCTGCATTTTCCCTTGGCTGCCCAACAACATTTTAATAGAGGTTAGGATGTGTGTGTTGCCCAAGATTACCCAGTGAATTTAATAGGTGACTGAGAATTTTAATCTAGGCTGTCCATATCTACATCACACTCATACATCTGTCATGTTTTTCTCTTAGATGAACAGATGATTTCTAATTGTAAGAGCAATATGCCAATGGAACCTGTTGCCAAGAGAAGTTATGTGCTCTACACTAAGTCATCCAGGAAGAAGACAGTTATCTGTGTGGGATGGTGTAACTGGTGTCCTGCACCAGCAGGGGGGTGGACCCAATGGCTTTCTTGGCCCCTTCCAACCCTATTTTATGATTTCTGCTATTTTTAACCCTTAGAACAGGTTGAAAGAGTTGTCTTTGCTTTGTAGTTAGAATTACAAAAGTCTCAAGCCAGTAGCCTAGATACTGCCATGGGACAGTGAGCATATGTATTCAAACAAGGTAGTTATGTTCATGGAATGGGAAGAATGGAAATCAGTTTGTGGCACAGTGTACAATATGGCAGGATTCATGAGTTGTTTTTATGAATTGCAGAATTTCCAAAGGCTAATGCAAGTACCAGAGAATTCTCTATTTCACAGCCATTGAATAACTGGCTTGTTCCTGTACCAAAAATTTAAAAATCCAGCTACAATAACATATATATTTTAAAGATTTATACATCACCTTTTGTTCTAATTACCTTCAGCAAGCCTTACAAACTTTAAAACAGTAAGTAAGAAAGAGTGTCCAGACATCAGGATTAATTCTTCAGACTTTAAACAACTGAACCCAAGCAGAATTCGTTCTGGCCTAGATTAAAGTAGGGTGCTCATTTAGCTGTATCGTATGCTGTTGTCTGACTAATGCAGGAATAAATTATATAGCTAGAAGGATGAATTGTCCAAATTCTGTCCATAGGTATTACCAAGCCTTGTCAATTCTGTGCTATGGCCATATACCTGTTACTGAAAAAATACCACTGAAATTAGTCTTTGGCATGAAAATTTAAAGAAAAACTAGAATGAAGAAGATATAGCAGAGAAGCATACTTTTCTGTTAAGGTCGCCTTTCCTTATGCGTTATTTTACTTAGAATCACAATGCTTTTCATTTATAAGCACAGAAATTATGTGCATTAAAACAATCTCAAACATGTAAACCTTAAAGTCCTATCATACAATAGACACTTAAAAGAGAGTAAGGCATTCAAAGTAGAGAGCTTGTTGACCTTTATGAGCATAACTGTTAAGGCAGTTGATAAGAAAGAGATAAACGTTTCATTAAAACTGAATTGTGGCCTTTTTCTTTTTCTTTTCTTTTCTTTTCTTTTCTTTTCTTTTCTTTTTTTTTTTTTTGCACCTTAAATCTTTAGTGTCTCTATTTCATAATGTTCAAGTCATTTACATGAATGATTATGACTCTTGTCCTTAATCGGTTGCCCATTGCCCTAAAGAAAATGTTTATGACCTGAGTAGAATAATTATATTCCCCTATTAAATATCACTCCTTCAGGCCTAGTTATTGTTGAGTGTAAATGTGCCACTTTATATGCAAATAAAATGGACTAAGAGTCAAATAAAAAGTTCTGCATACATCCACTGACAAATCATCTTATTATGCTTTACATTAACTGACAGAACATCTTGTAGAATGAAATGTTAATAGAGTTCAACGGGACATTCCATATTGCCTTGCTCATACGAAATCTTGGTCTTTGCTTTTATCTTAGTGCTGTACAAATTGTAGTGAAAGAACCTTTAAACATGGTAGCACTACCAAATACATGACTATTACTACTACTACTATTATTATTAAAATTAGAGTAACTTTATAACACAAGCACTCTGGGAAAAGAGACATAATAAAAATAAACAGAATAAAAACAGTAAGAAAATATTAAGACAAACAGAAAAGCTGCAGGTGATAGGCCTAATTTTATAAGATTTTAGAAAGGGGGTAAAATTGTCTTCTATTATCTGTAATCTGTTGTTATTATTACTGATTTTATTTAATACTATTAAAAACCAAAGCAGTCTGGTTAGAATTTGTATCTAAATACCAGTTTTCATTTAAAAGGTATATAGTTTGAAGTATTGTACAATACCCCAAGTGCAAGCACCTTCTGCCCATTCCATTGCACCAGTGCTGGGATTCAACACTTCCTACAGGAAGTCCCAAAACCAGTGGAAATGATTGTTTCTGGAACAGGATACCGCATATAGCTACTGCACATAGATTATTTATGTTTTTCTTACCATTTACTTCAGAGTTTTGTAATAACAGTTGTAAACAACAGAAATGACAGAAAATAATTCTATATGTGCAGTGACATGAAACATCAAACAAAATTAAGTAGTGTGGATAATTTAAGAGGCCTGGCATACAATTGGGCACATTTTCATGTCATACTAAGCCATCGTGCGAAAAAGCTACTCAGGGAGGATTGTTCACAGTAAAATCCTTATTGTGCCTGACAACAGTCCATCTCACCATGGTTTGTTCTGCACCTCAGTCCTCTAGCTGGTATCCCAGCATCCTCTGTGTCATAATTGGTCTTGTTTTTCCTTCTGGGTACAATCGTTGCACTTTTTGTTTTCTACCTTTATTATCGTTGCTTTCTGGAGTAGTTGAAGAATTGGAAAGGGTGGAAAAAAAGGAAAGTGCTCACTATTCTGAACTGACAATTCTAAGGATCACACTGAGAAAGCTTTTTGTCCTTCTCTGATTTAAAGTACACCTTTCTTGCCATTTTCCTCCTTCAGCAGAGATTTTCAATTGACAGCTCGGAATCAGGCCATGGCAAACATATGCAAATTTCTATATGTAGTCTTGTCTTAATAATCTATTTCCTATTGCCAAATTGCTGCTCCCTTTGACATATGAAACAGGGTAATTGACCTGGCACAACTTCTCAGATCTGACAATTGCAAGTGAAACAAGTCTAGCTAGACTTTTTTTAAGCTAAGCAAAAATTGTTGTCATTTGTATTTAATATGTAAGCAAATATTTTGCAGATTTAAATATAATTTTAGCTTTGAAAGAGCATTAGTGCTTTTCAAAAATATGAGTTATGCAAAATGTGTAAGGTTAGACCCAATGTCAAATGTGACTGATAATAATATGAAAAGTAAAATGAGTTGTCTAAGCTCCTGCGGAATCCGACTGTGAAGACACACAGACATTCTAGAACATGGGTTGTCTATGTTAAGACCAGAACAGTGTGATGCCAAAATTAAGGAAATGTGGAAAGAGAGAGAGAGAGAGAGAGAGAGAGAGAGAGAGCGCTCTTTTGTCTAGATTTTGTTGTTGTTAGTCGCAAAGTCATGTCCGAACCATCATGATCACATGGACAGCATTCCTCCAGGCCTTCTTGTCCTCCACTATCCACTGGAGTCCACTTAACTTCACACCGAATTCTTCAGTGACTCCATCTAGCCACTTCATTCTCTGCTGTCCCCTTCTTCTTTTGCCATCAATTATTCCCAGCATTAGGCTCTTCTCCAGTGAGTTCTTTCTTCTCATTAGGTGGCCAAAGTATTTGAGTTTCATCTTCAGTATCTGGCCTTCTAAAGTGCAGTCAGGGTTGATCTCCTCTAGGGCTGACCGGTTTGATCGCCTTGTGGTCCAAGGGACTCACAGGAGTCTCCTCCAGCACCACAATTCAAAGGCCTCAATCCTTTTGCGCTCAGCCTTCCTTATGGTCCAGCTTTCACAGCCATACATTGCAACTGGGAAAACCATAGCCTTGACTATACGCACTTTTGTTGGCAGGGTGATGTCTCTGATTTTTAGTATGCTATCTAGATTTGCCATAGCTTTCCTCCCAAGGAGCAAGCATCTTTTAATTTCTTGGCTGCAGTCACTGTCTGCAGATGTATCACTGTAAATGAGAGTTAACCAGATTTTGTCCTTGGAAGTATACTTGTGAAATAAGGATTCTCAAATTTCTAAAATTCCTCTTCATTATAGATAAAACATCCTATTCATCTCCTTACATACAGAAAGCCAGTCATACCCTGGAACACCCCTTCCCCCCCCCCAGAGAGAGAGAGAGAGAGAGAGAGATCTTTAAGCAAAACCTTCAGAAGTCCAAATTAATTTTTCTTTACAAAAATGGCCTTCCATTCAACAAGAAATCAGTGGTTCTATTTTTACATTATATGCACATGTAATAGCTTATTAGAGGAGCTCACGTTATAAGAGCTGAAATGTTATCTTGATTCCTTGACTTTTCATCTGTTTCTAAGCACCACCGTATTTTAAATGAGCCAAACTTCAGGGAAGATTCTGCAAAGGGTTAATCAAAGAACACAGTATCCACCCCGTTGTCCTTTCTGTTAGCTTGTCTTCCCCCTTTCACATCCAGAACAAGATTACTAGTCTTGGGTTCCACAAAGCTGAAAGGTTGAACAAATAAGTTGATAGCTGATCTTCCTGGGGACATCCAGATGTTACTGATGTTAATTAGTTATTTTACTTCAGTAGTACAGTATGAGGCTTTGAAGCTAGAATTCTTGACAGAATGGTTGTAACTGTGGGGTGATGAATAGAAGCTGCAGGCATGATAACTAGGTCACAGAGATTCTTTTTATGGAAATCAGCTGAGTTATCCATCAGCATCTGCTCTCCATACCCAATTCCAAGATGCTCTAGATCCAGGTCAGAGGAAATAGTTCTGTGAACAGCTTCTACATCTGCTGTTTTCAATTTAACAAAAGGTTTGATTACTGAAACAAAATCTTCATCAGTAACAATGCTTTGTTTGAAATGTTCCTTGAATGATTCCAGTAATTCATTCAAAACTGCAGGGCTGTCTCAGCAAACCATGACAAACTTGTGCTTTTTTCAATTGGAGGGCTCTCTTGTGGATTATAAATCCCTTTGGGTGAAGTTCATCATTTCCTCCATGCTCCATTTGCTGCTCCAGGGTGGTTAGCTGTCCTCCTACAAATGATGCTTCTTTCACCATGGAAAGTTCCATCTTGACAGTTTCCATAAGTCTCTGTATCAATTATCATGATACTCTTGGACTTCAACTGTTGCCGTTATCAAACACAGATAAGAGTATCATTGATGAATGAATGACATAATTCAGAGATTTTCAACATTAGAGAGAAAACAATGGTACTTACTTGATTTCTCATTTGATTTTTTAAAGAATACCATATGTTTTTTTTGTTTCATTTTGTTTTAACCAGGAAGTTAAAATACTGTTCAGGATAGCTGAGCTGGATGTGCACTATCAGACTTCAAACTGTTCCAACAATTTGAGGTTATTTTCTGCAGCTATATTTGAAAACTAGTGAAATTTCACTTTGCCTGTGAAACAACAAACATGTTGAAGTGAACTTTGAAAAATGTGTCTTACTTCACTCCTCTAATTGCTGGCTTGTTCCCAAACTAGGCTAGATTTGTGACCAACAATCCAATACATGAAGATAAATGGCAAATTTAATTCTTCACTGAATTTTCTTTCTGGTCATCACTTATAACTTAGTTTAATCCTTCTTAGTTCACCTTAGCTTCATTACAATGTGATCTGCACTCCCACTAAAGATAGGCTCAAATAAACCTACCTGAGAACCACTGGCCTTCAACAGTGATGGTGTGAATTGATAACAGCTGGGAAAGTTGGGTCTTCTTCAGTTAGCAGGCCAGCGTTGCTCTTTTGCCAGGAAAGGGGTTGAAAATATCTCAGGATAATCTTTTGTTTCCTGCTAGGTTTTGATCTGGTGGGAGACTTGCTCCCTGACCAAAAGCTGAAGTCTTCATCACTGGGGGACCTGCTATCTCTAATATTTTGTCTCTGATAAATTTGCATGTGTGGGGCTAAAATGCTGTAATCTGCTAGTATTGTATAATCTTGCTGCTATCCACCTGCCTTTCCCCCTTTGTTTTGACAACCCACTCCTTTCTTCTCTGCCTAATGTTTAAATAAACTTTCTTTAATATAATTTGGTGTTTGGGTGGGTTGTGGTGGTAAATCTACTGCTTTGGCCATGGGGCGCAGTCTCTTCTTCAGGCAAGTGTAGTCTAACAATGGTGGCAAAGAGAAGGACATTCGCTGGCTTACCATTACAATGTTTTTTTAAATAACTTGTCTCACACACAATTGCTCATCTCTGAACTCTCAGCCTCATTGAAAATGAACTTCCTTCTGCCATATTCTCTTGCTTTTTCATTAGGGTTTTATGTGTTAGAGTTCATGATGCCTCCTTTGTGGAGCTTGATTCTAACACTCTTCTGCATTAGTGCTGTCAAATTCCAGTCCTGAAGATTTACTCCTACTCTAAATGGGGTTCTAAATGTCATGGAATATGCCTCTAAGCAAAAAGCTTTTTTAACATACAGGAAAGTACACAGATGTCTCCTAGCAGTGTTATCTCACAAATGACAGTCATATAACACTGTGCAATTCCAAAATTTCCATTTTAAAAGCCCTAGAACAAAACCTACATTTTTATTCAAAAATTACTGAAAAACTTCTAGACCTATAGAAAATTTAGGGTTTGATATCATGGACCTCTTCTCCCAAATACTGAAATGCTTTATAGCATTTTGAACCTGGTATTAAATAAAAAGAGTGTATTCATGTGATCTTTTTAGCATGATACAGAAACTACCACACAGCAGACTCTCATCCCTGAAGTCAAGGTAATGAACTAATTTAATCACCACTTTCGAAAAGACAAACCATCCAGTTGTGGTTTCCTCTTCCATTGTTCATTTTTTTCCTCATCTTGGAACAGTTGTATTTTTCTATGTACCATTTCCCACCCACCTGTCTCACCCTGTATATGGCTGTTCGTCCTCTTTCCTACTATGCTTATTTTTGTTACTACATCAAAACATTGTGCCTAATGATGGAAGGGTTGCTATGGAGATTCGTGTGGTATGTCATGAGGAAAATCTATTGTGTTTAAGATCATTCTTTACATTGATGATCTGAGAATCTTTTTGACTTGCTTCCCATAGGAATGGAAAACAACAACTAACTGCAATGGCATCAAACTCTACAAACAATTAATTTTGATGAACAGCAAACTAAATATTGATTGTGCTATACAAAGAGACCATGAATATCACTTACAAATGGTAGATAATTAAGCACAGTTAAGACTGGGCTTCATATATACTATACAAGAAAATCTTTGACATGAATGCTTAGTTTCTTTCTGAAATGTCTTAAAACTTTGCAGGTATTTTAGTATGCATCATGATAACCCTGTTTATGTGCAGAATCATTTGGAATTTCTAATTCGCCATGTCCCAAACTAGTTATGTACTTCTTTTGGAGCAGTTAAAATTGCCCCTTTTTTACATCTGGCTAAACTTAGAAAGTGATTGATTACTGTATGCCACTCAGTAGCCATTCACACCATCCAATTTGGACCATACAATGGCTGAAAGCTCAGCTTCAGATCTCAGTAAGGTCATGGGTTTTTTCCTTCATCATCCTACCCAGCAGCTTTTCATTTTGCCAGGGCTAAAGGCAATCAAAGAGAAAATGCATATTAGTTGCCTCAAAGGACAGCATAAAGGACAAGCTCAGACTTTTGCACAGTGACAATAGCTATCACAAGGGATTTCAAGCCAATTCCTTCAAGGGAGGTGGTAGGTGGTAAAACATCATCAACAACAGATTTTCTGGACACATGAAGAAAAAACATTAACTAAAAACCACAGACATATTGAGCCTTAGTGAGAACTCAAAGTTTAAGATCAATCTAACAATGCAAAAGCAATGTCAATCTTAGATTATATGAATCTTTCCTGGAGTAGCACACTGTTTCATGACACTCCAGATCCTTAAATATGTTGTAATATATCCTTTCATGAACCACAAACATGTTAGTTGCACTTAGTTCCCATTGAAATTGTGGGGCTTAAGTAACATACTACATAAATTCAGTGAATCAATTAAATTTGGTGTGTCTTACTTTAAATATGAATTAATGTATGAATGTATGTATTTGAATACATATGCCATTCCCAGCCTATAGGCTTAGAGAGCTTATAATATTTTAATAAATTCTAGAAAGGTTGTCAGGTTAATCTCCTGCAGGAAAATAACTTAAAAAAATGCATTCTAGGAAGCCGAAAGAGCTAGCAAACTTACTGTGGGATAACTTTTCAAGTTCTAAGGCTGGCATACATTTTCAGGTCCCAGAGCGCAACTGATGCCTGCTAAAGCTTGTGCCACAATCACTTTTTAAGATATAAGACACTTAATGTTTGAACATTTCTTCTTTTCTCTTTGACCAGAACACATACTTTCCATAAACCAAATATTTATTATAAATGAAATAAGTCTGCAGTTAAATACCCTTGCTTCAAATTATTTATTTTTAGTGTTTACATAAACTAGATTCACCTGTCACAGTAAGCCCTCGCTGATAAAACCTATGCTACATTTTTTGTCAGTATCTAAGGCAGCACAAGACTGTTCTTTGGTTTCAGCACAGAATAACATTAATTTCCTTTTGGAGTTAAACACACTAGAATCAATTCTTTTCTGGGATGTTTGCTAGATACTGTATTTTTCGCTGTATAAGACACACTTTCCCCCCCTCAAAAGTAAGGGGAAATGTCTGTGCATCTTATAGAGCGAATGTGTGTGTGCCCGATGCCCGGGACGCTGCCGGCCCACCTGTACCACGTGGCACCACCTGGCCAGCACGCGTAGGTGAGAGCTGTGCCACTCGGGGAACGGTGCGGAGGAGGAAGAGCCACAGGCTTTAACCCACCAGCTGCACAGAGAGACGGACTGCGCACCCCCACCACCCGGGAAGACCTGCCGTGGAGGAGGAGGAGCCGCGGGCTTTAACCCACTGCCTGCACGGAGAGACAGACTGCTCACCCCCACTGCCCAGGAAGACCTGCCGTGGAGGAGGAGGAGCCGCGGGCTTTAACCCACTGCCTGCACGGAGAGACAGACTGCTCACCTCCACTGCCCAGGAAGACCTGCCGTGGAGGAGGAGGAGCTTTAACCCGCCGGCCGCACAGAGAGATGGACTGCTCACCCCCACCGCCCGGGAAGACCTGCCTCTGCCGTGCTGCCTGGAAGACCACCACTGGCATGCTGCCGGCCTGGCTGCACCACACCTGGCCGGCACGCACTCGGCGCACCCTGCTCCGCCCCCCTCCTCCAGCGCAGGTGATAGCTGTTAATCACAGGTCGGTGTGTGTTTTCAAATGGCAACCTGTCTTTTAATGAAGCCCATGGGGAAGTGATGGGGAATGTGCCTGTGATTATCAGGAAGCTTTCCATGGGTCCCTCCTCTAAAAACTAGGTGCGTCTTATGGTCAGGTGCATCTTATAGAGTGAAAAATACGGTAGTTTTCTGCAAGTTGCAATGGTATTTATTAATTTCAGATTCCACTTATAAGTGTCTAGTACAGCAAGACCCCTGTATCTGCAGAGATAGGTTCCCAGCCCTGTAGCGGATGGCTGAAACCAAGGATAACTGCAAACACTATATACTGTGCATAAACATTTCTTTTATCATAATTTCACAGAGAGAAGATTCATTCTTACTATACATCCTACCAACCTCAGTGTACAATATTTTTATTGCCCTATTAAAATTAGAATTTTCACTTAAAAGAAGCACTTTATGACCTCTCTATGGCACTTTGCAGCACTTTGTGACAGTTAAGTGAAAACATGGTAACTGAGCCAGTGGATATGTGTGTCCTACTGTACTTGTATTTGCAGAGATAATCTGAAATATCCTGTGCCCTAAGAAATATTTCATAAACATGTCTAAAAGACTTCCTCTACACTCTAAGTAGGCATACTAACTTCTGTGAATCAAAAAAAAAACCAAAAATTAGTGAATTTTGAGAAAGATAATTTCTGGGATTCAGATGCTACTACTGCAGAATAGGTACCATATATTAAGGAAAAATATGAGCACATACTGTTTAGTTAAGTAGGAATTCTGTGCACACTATCCTGGGAATTATTCTTATTCAGCTCAGATATGCATATAATTGCTCTGTTAATCAAATTTGTATGCCATTTACCATCCAAGGAGATTACAGTAGAATGTTTCCCATTTGATCAAATAACTCATAAAAAGAAGGCATTCATCCTCTTTGCCCAGATCCATAAAACTGACAGAACCTCCCTGCAATGTTTTATAAGTTTCCTCAGACAGTTTCCCTTTGGCGGCTTCTCAGTGACAAATCTAGCCCATGATCGCTAATGCCCCCATGGGCATTTGAACCTGGATTTCTTTGATCCAAGTCCCCTAACATGCTGCCTATGACACCACATTGGATCTCTCATGAGCATGTATTCACATCTGGAAAATATAAGGTCACTAGATTTCTAGTAGGACAATAAAAATGCTTGCTCACAATCTTATTTATGTTTAGGCAGAGAAAAAGCCCACTATTTAGATGCACAGGACTGCACCCTTAACTAAATAATCTATGCTGCTACTAAATATCATATAAAATGTTTCTAACATGAGATAATTTTGCTAAATTACCAGTAGATCAAAATACAAAGGGTAATCTCACCTTCATTGAAACAAGGCTGCTACAAAGAAAGGGAAAGCACAACACTTCAACCTATGTAATTAAGACATAAGATCCCACTTTCATTTTTCTGTTTCATGCCAATTATCTTCCTTCATCCTAAAAGCATGCCTCATCACCTTTATTGGGAAACTGCTGAACCCCTTCCTAGCTTTTACCCTTTATAGGGCTTTTTTTTTAGTATTGGTTCTTGTTTAAATATCCTTCAAAGTGCCATAAAATGTGAAATATTTGTTAAGGTATCTTGTAGAACAGATGGTAAGCGTAGCTTGGGGCAAATAATGAATTTTGGATTCAGAGCAGACATCATAACAATATTCATAAACATATGTTTGCCTACTATATAATGTTCATCTTTTGGACCTATAAGGGCAGTAAATATCACTGAAGGCTACTAAATTAAAAGATTACTTACTTATCCTTATGCAGTATCTTAATGGACTCACCTTAGTCCTAAATGTCTATCTGTGATGAAGCAAAGAAGGGCTTGAGGCCAACATATATATGGATACATTGTCTGCAACCCTAGAAGTGATGTCCATGCCACAAGGCTAGATTTCAGCAGCAATATTGCTAGAAAATGTGGCGTCCCACACCTCAGACCTTCAGAGTTGTAGCAACACAGCTGCCATATACAACCAAATGCAAAATATATTTAACTGGCCATAAAGATAAACTGTGCAACGAATTTGTTGTTGATCCCTTTCCTCACCCTTGCACATTTCCACCACTTCTGTTTTGCACTGAGCCACAAAACTTAACGTAGCACAGAAACAGTATATATTCTGAAGCTGGTCTGATAATCAACAGCCCCTTTGTATGGCTAAGCCACAGTGCTCCAATGACTAGCAAAGACTTTCCCATGCATTGACTCCACTGAAGTAAATGGGATTTAGTTTTGAGTAAGGCCACTTAAGATAATGTGTTTGGCTTAGATATACATTTCAGCTACTTGTTTTTTAAACAAGAGGACAAAGAAGACATTTGGGAAGGCATGAAAAGACATGCTAAGAAAAGAGATGCTACATTTTCAGAAAGAAAAGTCCAAGAAAGGAGGCAGGGGATAAAGGAAAGCAACTGAAGGATTGTTGAGTTTCTACTCAATTTTGCAGAGCCTAAGTCCAAATGGAACACTTCTTCCCAACCCAGCCTGCAGAAAAGGTCAAACAGGTAAGCATATACATAATGGCATACACCACAAGTACAGCACAAGAAGGAGAAAAGTCGGAAAAAAACTGGCCATGAAAATTCTTGAAGAAAAGGTGAGGAATTACACAAGAGAGGAAGGAAATGAGCAGCATCATGTGCTGTAGAAGTTTCTCAGGCAATGCAGTGCTACAGTAAAAGCATGATTTAGGTCTGACCCTTGTAATCTGGCATTCTGTAGTACTAGAAAACTGTAGTCCTTGCTACTGCAATATCACTGACCAGGGTTGATGTATTTTGCTGTACTACAACAACCACAGACCTGCACTAGATGCCAGATTTATTTCAACAATGTTGATGGCACGGGAGGGAAGGCATCTCTCTCAATTTACCATCATATTTAAGATGCTGACAACATATGATTTCTCACAATTGGGAAATGCAGTGATCTTTCCATTTGTGGTGTGGGAAAAAGGAAATGCAAAACATCCCCACAAAGGCTTCAGTTTTTTTCCATTTTTAGCTAATACAATAATATCACAAATCCTGTTATTACCCTTCTCAATATTGGAATCTTACACTGTACTTTTAATGTATTTTCACTGGAATTCACCTTTTGAAGGTATTAAGTTCTTTTGAGAGCTCCATCTACCTGACATACTTGACATCAATAAAAGAAGACAGAATTGTTACACAGGGCAATAGAAGTTTGCCTGGC
Organism: Varanus komodoensis; assembly: GCF_004798865.1. Taxonomy (NCBI): domain Eukaryota; kingdom Metazoa; phylum Chordata; class Lepidosauria; order Squamata; family Varanidae; genus Varanus; species Varanus komodoensis. Next base: position 16,213,717 of record NW_025335798.1, read on the forward strand.
ATTTGTGCTGCATTTTATACTTAAATACAGATCGCAGAATAAATATGTGCCACAACAACTGTAAGAACAGTTCCCCATTTACAAATTTATAGAATTGGATGCCCGACCCTTTCCTAAATGGCTGGTTCCTTGGATTTGAAATGTATACAAATTTGAATAGTTTGCAACTAACATGTACACACATTTGTACCCTAATATCTATAGCCAAGTACAAAATATTTTATGAAAAGTTACCCTGAGGCACCATTTTGTAGGGTGTATGGGAAATTGGAAACTTTGATTTATTTCAACAATATTCTCCAGACATAAACAGGGTAAGCAGAAGAGTGTTGTGAAAACGGCTTTTAATTCATGTGATAAATTGCTAGACTCCATTAAGTTTAATGAGTCTCATCAATGCAGTCTTAGAATAGTTTTTAAAATGCTATCACAGACTGATATAAACAAATTAAGCAAATTAACAGTAATAATCCTACGCCTCTACAAAATATAAAGGACTTATTAAAATCCAATGTAGAATGTCTGTTTTCGTATTTCTGGTAGTGGTAGTGGTTGTATTTTAAAGTGATATTTTTCTGTTTCTACTACATCTGAGAAAACCGAAAATAATTCATCTGTACAGATATGTTTCTCAGTGTCTAAAATATCTGTAGGGACATGCATTTTCTCTCCAAAGCTTTTATAAAATGCTATCCTACACAAACTCATGCACACACACGCGCGCGCACACTTAAGTCAGAATAAGTCCCACTAAGTTCAACAGAACTTACTCACAGGTATATATAGAAAGGTTCATGCTGTGAACCCTGGTCCATGTCCCATTATCAGCCCGCTTGGGCAGTACTGTCGTTTCTGCTGGAAAACAAAGTGGGGCAGCCAGCATGGCTGCAGTGCTCACTTCTTCTCATCTCTTTTAACACAGCTCTGGCTTGCCGTAGAAGAAAGACAGCATGTCAGCTGAAGGCTGGCATAATGTAGGATGCAGTCCTGGCCATTACACCAATGCCAGTGCTTCCTTCTCCATCTTATCCTCCATAAGCAAAGTATATGAAATAACTATTATTCTCAAGCACCCAACACACATCAGTATTCCCCTGCTAACTGTAGCTTCTACAAGCAACATTTTGTGATGCAGCAGAAAAGACACATGCTTTTGTTTTATCGCTTCTCTTCCACACTCTCAGTGTTTTGGAAGCTTTTCATTTCATTTCCTTGAAGAGACAGAGAAGTATGGTGGTGATGGCACTTCTGTGAAGCTCACAAGTGCTTGATACCATACTTGGTGGCTAATGTGCTGCGTGCATTATTAGCACCTGAGACAATCACCCGATAGCCTGAACCAGTGGTGATTCTTCACAACTAGCAGCAGTTTCACTGTCCCTCTTTTCAACTGAATGCCCCAGTCTCAGTGAGATACAAGATTCTGTGCCCCTGGCCAAGGACACCAATTTCCTTATTACACCTATAAGTCTAAATCCAGGTTGGAAGAGACCAGGGCACATTGCTTATAACAGTAAACCATTGCTCTACTGTATCCCTGAGAGATGCCTCCAGGTCTTAGCCTGCAGGAGGCCATGCAAGAGAATTGGCACAGATTGGAAGAGGAAAAAAGATGGCATGGTAAAGAACCATGCAACCCTCCTGCTCTGGCTCATCTGGCTTTTCTCAAGGATCAGTAGCCCTTCAGAGCAAGAGCTTCCCCATATGAAGTATGGAAGTGAGGGTGTTTACAACATGCCAATATATTGGAATACTGCCAACTGAATATCTGTTAAAACATTTTCTAATATATTTTAATTGCGCTAGAAAAGAATCAGCAGCATCTAAAGAGTGTGACAGTGCTATTGATAGTTTCTAAGCAGTCATTGGACAGCTATTTCCTTCTTTCTTCCATCATCCCAGAATTATGACAACCTCTAAAGCCCTTTTGTGTTTTCATTGCTCAATTTTATCTTCCACATTTCTGTACTCGATGGCAATCTTTAACGATGTATTTCAAAATCTTCATATTTGTTTAAGTGCTATTTTGTCTTTGCAAAAAGGGAAATTTTCTTCAGACTCTTCTCTCTTTCCCCTGCTCTGCCTCTTTTCAACAGCACTATCATCAAATGACTTATTTGAAAACAAAAACAAAAATCATCTCAGGAAGTGCTTGCCCATGATATGTACCATCATTTTGTTTGCAGATGGTTCCAGAAGGACAGCACAGTTAGAATGCAGAAATCAGATCTAAATGCTCAAGTTTTTGGAAGCAGTCTTCTGAAGGGGTGCCTGTGATGAATGAAAGAAGCAATATGTTGCTTGCAAGCTACTAGGCTCAAAGACATGACAAAGCAGGAAATACGTGACATTTAAAGACTTTCAGTGAGGTTTGTTTACTTCATAAGTTACAGTGAATTGGGAAAGAGATCAACAGCTGGCATCTATCATATATCCAAATCTTAATGTTAAGGTTTTGGATAGACCCTCTTGAGACTGACAATGGCAGCAAATGGGATCCCAGTGTCCTTCAAGTTTTTTATTTATTATTTATTTATTTAAAACTTTTATATGCCGTCCTTTATGTATATCATCTTAGGATGACTTACAACATTAAAAACAGAATTCAATAAGACAATCAATATCACAATATAATAAAAATATATAACCAATAAAATAGATCAAATCAAAAGCAACTGTAAAACCATTAAAATACTAATTTTTAAAATAATGCTTAAATAAAAAGGTTTTGACCTGGCGCCAAAAAAATATAGGCTCGGCGCTAGGCGAACCTCTCCAGGGAGCACATTCCACAATCTTAACTTGTACTTTGACATGATTATCTTCCACTTCAGCACATTAACATCTTTTAATATCTGTTCTGGTCAAGAATAATAATTCAAATATTTTGAGCAAGCAAGATTGTCCAAATAAACAGGCATCTCCATTGCATTGTGCCTGTAGCTTTTCAAAATATGTTAGTTTTAATGTGTTTACTGTTTATTAAGTTCTTGTTGTATTGTTAATGGTTGCTTAGCAGGCAAGACACTTAATCAGTTATAAATAATATAAATGACTAGCATATGAAAGTGTTTCTTTGCTCAAATTTCTTCTCAGACCAGATCCCTAATCTTAATTTATATCCAGATGTTTAGCACATGTATGGAGTGCTTCATCTTTGCATGTTTAGCTAAAGGTGAGAAAGTGTTCCACTTGAATGTAGTCTTAAGCAAGAGAAGATCTGTATAATTACATTATAAACCATAAGAGAAAATGTAGATAAGATCATAGGTAGAAAAATGAAACACCCCCCCTGCCCACACACACACACACACACACACACAGTTACTTGGATGCAGAAGGAAAATCACCATTTGGTAGGGCCTCAACCCATCAAAAACAATAATAGCACTTCCTTCCAACTACTCCATCAATTCCTGGTCCAGCCAGATCTACTCTGGGCAGACACTTGCCCTCCTATGACCACTAAAATCCATAAAAAGTTGTTTGTATGTATGTACAGAGCTGTAGTGGAAACACACAGATAAACCCTCACTCTTCCTTGGCTATTTGATTCCAGTAATTCTACCCTGAAGTAGCTGTATTTGTTCTCCTTTCTATTATGCTGTGATTTAGCTCACTGCTTTTCTTCATGTCACGTCATAAGGTGAGCAGCTAGCTCTTGTCTTTCCTCTTTTTCTCTTCATTCTGCTTTTAAAATCTTCCTACCAACGTTTCACCTACTAGCTGGTGAAGCTATCCACTGCTAAACAGCTCTTTGCACCCTGTTATAGTCATGTCTTGGAAGCACAAGAGGTCAGAGCCCAGACTAAATTCTTGCTCACTTATGAATTAGTTAAATAGCATCAACTTCCTTTCCTGACACAATTAATTCAAGATATGAAAATACCATCTTTCAGGTTCATACTGGAAAGTCTTAATCTCAGTTTTCTCAGTCAGCAGCCTCTGAGAGCTCCAGTAGCTAAGCTGATTACACACTGTCCAATCCTCATCAAAAGATTATCATGTATTAAATTTAAAAAACCCTTATATTGCATTTCTTCTTCATGATAAAGTTTTTAGAGCCTGAATGACTTTAGAGTGGCAATTTGTAAAGGAGATTATTCTGGCAAAGTGGATCTGAGCAAATTGTCTCTAATTATTTCAGTAAATGAGCTTTACAAGAAATTCAGTAATCAAGAAATGCTGCCAAAGAAATGGACTCCAAGTCCACACAATCTGCAATCAATACATGATATTTTGTGAACAATACAGCTCTCTTAGTGCTGATCAAATGTATAACATGCAAACTAAAATGACAACAAAAACAACAACAATGGCATATTGAACATTCTTGATGTTTTCAGGACATCTTGGGTCAAGAGTACATTATTTTAAGGGAAAAGGTCAAGTCATATTCCTTCATATGTATATCAGAACAAGACATACATATGTACCACCAATACCTTCCAGTTGGCACAAATGGAAGGTAGAGATTCTTAATAAATCTCTCCACTGAACAGTCTCTTCCAAAAAGAGTCTTTTGGCTTGTTTCCAGGGTTGGTTTAGGAAAAGCTAGCTTCCAGAATGTGCCAGTGGTGAGTCAGACTGGTGCAACATAATCAGATGAGCTATAATAGCACCACTGGACACTGGCCTAATTGTTCACAGAGGTATCCCTGTGCTGCTCTTCCATATTCTTATTTAGAAGGCATTCATTCCAAAATGTGGAATGTGCCTAAGGAATGGTTTAGGCTCTTTGGGTTCTTAAAAGTAAAGTATGGCCTATTGCTTCTTTACAGATCCAAGTACCAGGTACCAGATATTGAATGACACACTGCACATTCTAATGCTTTCTAAGATAGTCGCTGATTCCTGATTCCTTACACTCACACCCATATGAGAATGGATCTGCCCTCCTTCCTTGAGTCTAACCTGTTGCATCTTTTCCTGATTTTTCAGTCCCATTTGCCTTTTCATTCTGTTGACATTTTGATCTTCGAGACTGCAAGAAGTTGATGGGAATAGGAGGGGTAGTGCCGGCTTACAAAGAATGTTAAAACAGTTTTACCTTTACAGAGGTAAAACTGTACCTGTTACCTCTTTAAAAACCCCATGGATGAGAAATTCATTAATTAATGTTTTTATATACTTTAAAAAGATATTCTACCATGTCTGTCTGACTAAACCATACAATGCAAGAAGCTATAGTTGAGATTGCGAAGGACTTACTGAGCTGCTCAGTTCAAAATTGATTTAGACTACAGAAGGTTAGCTTCACTTTGGCAATTTATTTACAGAACAGAACTAATCTAATTTGTTGACTCTAGAGATAATCTATAGTGGCTGCCCCAATAATCCACACTGCAGGCAATACATAAACATTCGAAAGGCTGATCAGAAAAAGAAAGCAGGAAGGTTGTTGTCTCTGGCTGTTAATTATAGCAGATTCCTTGTGGTGGAAGTAGATAAAAGTACCAAGAGATACACTTTTCTGTTATGTTCACCAAGCTGAGAAGAATCTCAAGAATCATCTACCTTAATGAGTTAGTGCTTCTTGGGTTTTTGGACTAACACTGCAGTTCTGAGCACATTTACTCAGAAGTAAATCCAATATATACTTGGATTACTGCCTAGAAGTGCAATCCTTAGCACTTTTTCTAACAACTAAATGCCATTCAAAGAGGCATACTTCTATCTATGCATGCTCAGCATTAGATTTCTGTAAGTAAATTCTTCAAAGTCAATTTTGGACTGAGTAAGTAATACGTAGGATCAGGTTGCCTGTGTAGCCATTGTGCTTCTAATATCTAAGGCTGGGTCTTGAGGCAGGTCACTGGGAACACAAATACTCCATTATGAGATTGATTTATCTTTGCTGCTGTGGCGGAGCGCTCTGCAGTGCTTGCAGGGGCACTCTTTTTCTTGCCTCTTTTTAGTTATTTAAGCAGTGTGCACAAGTACACAGGAGGATTATAAAGACCATTCCACCTTTTCCCTCTTTGACTGTGCTTGTTGTCAGTTCTGGCCCTTCCTATTAGCTGCTTGTCAAAATAGCATTTTCCTCTCTAGGTGGGTCTTGGATGCTTATCCTACAAGGGCAGGAAGTTCTCTGCAGGTCTTCCGCTGTGGGATCTATGAGAGTGCTCTGTTGTGTGGGTCCTCCTTCCTTTTCTTCCTGTGTTGTGCTCCAAAACAAGGGGAGTGAGCAGCATGGGCGGCATCAAAACACTGCCTAAAGGAATGCCTGGGCAGTTGCAACAGAAGGTTTGTTGCTGGCTAGGCCACCAAGGCTGACTGAATGAAAGTGCTCTGGTATCATTTGTGTAGTGAAGTAGGGAGGATTCATAGGGACCTTCCCTCAATGAACTGAGTTCCTTGACTGTCCGTGTGTGTGTGTGGGGGGGGGGGGTGGACGGGATGTCACACTTGTGGGCTTTGGCAGTGTTTTTATGGGCACTGGCACATGTCTGTCATGTTAAAGCATTCATGGCTCAGTGCATGCTTTGCATGTGGAAGGCCCCACAGTCAATACCTAGTATTTCCAGACAGGGCTAGAAAAATTCCTGCATAAAATCCTGGAAAGCTGCAGTCAGTGTTGACAATATTGGGCTAGCCGCTAGGGGCATGACTAAATATAAGATAGTTTCCTATGCTGCTATTTTTATGTCACTTGGATTTTTTTCGAAGCTTTATGTTATACCCACCTCTTCTGATATGAGAGGTGTAAGATACTTGGACCATGGGGCGTATTTCACCACTCTCTGTTTAGGCATAATTGGAATATATAGGGTTGATCAGTAAGTATTGCTTTTAAGCATTTTGGTGGATTTGGATGGTTCTCACTTTTCCTATGAGATATTTCAAACACAGTAGAAGCACTGCATGGGTATAATAGCATATAAATTTAGATAAAACTTTGTGCAATATAATTGCTAAAATTATATCACTATGGCTGTCTGTATATTTCTTAAAAAGGGTTAGGGTTAACATATTTTCTGCATTTAATGAATTTTTCCTGAAGGTATATGCATGGCTAAATGTATAAATACAAATGCTATGTTTTAATCAAATTACAAGTATGCTAAATTTCACTTCCAACTGAATCTGTAGGTCTCAAAACTTTGACTGATTAATAATGAAAGAAATGCATCTGGTAATGTTATGCCATTACAAATAGACAAAGGTGTCTATTAAACATTGTTAACATTCATACAGTATTAACAACACATTTTTAAGAGATAACCAAGTTGAAACTGCAAAATGCTCTTTATTATTTCTTTTTAAAATTTATTATTCTCCTCTCCAGTTATCTTAACAACCGACTCTCACACATGACTGGGATACCAAGTATTGTGCATTTATGTTAGACCACTTAGCACTGAAACATTTCCCAGGATACTATACCCAGATTTTTGTTACTATTAACTCTATCTATAGCACAAAGCAATTGTTAAAACCTGCACAGATGTGGTGAGCAAATGGTTTTCCAAGCTAAATTTTCTTTTCAACAGCCAGTTACATCTGACCTTTAAAAGCAAGAAGTTATAATAGATGGTTGAATATTGGCTGTACTTCTATGTACCTAGCTATGTTACATGCATTTATCTATCTCTGCTTCTAGTTTATTTTTCTCTCAAAACCTATTTTTATTTTTAGGGATTGAGCCCTGGAGCAATTACATATACTTCTTTCTGACTGAACAGAGTGAGACAATTCAATTGAATAATCAAGTACAAGATAAAGCAAGTAACCATTACAAGACACAGTTAGTATCAGCTGAGTTGCTGATGGGTATGATGAATAAAACCAGTCAATTCAAAGTATAGTAATACCATGAATTAACTTGCCAATGCCTTAACATTGCAATCATATAAAATGCATACACCTTACTTGTGAGTAAGTTACATTGAGATCAAAGAATGCATAGAACTGTGCCATACATTAATGAGCCATTGCTTTTCATAAAGTTATGTGTGGTTTCTTCATTTTTGTTGCATCATATTTAACAATCTTCATAGAAATAATATTTTCTTACCCTGCCACAGGAAGAAGTTAAGGAACGAGACAAAACAACTCCAAAACTATTGTATGCACATTTACACTATAACTGTACACTATATATTTTTCTTCCAAATATATCTATGTATTTAGATAATTAAATGTTACATTATGGGGGAAGCAACTTTTTAAAGGTAACACTAGGAAGATAAATACATATACATGGAGCTCCTGATTGGGTGAGTCTCCAGAGGAATTCAGTTCTTGTATGTTTTTTATATGTAACAGATAAAGTCAACCCATGAATTGTCTCATCAGGATGAGAACTGAACAGGATGAGAAGTTGTGTGTAACCAAAGCTAGTTTGCAGAAGTAATGAGAGGAATCCAACAGCACCCACAAGCTAATACTATTGATATTGCACTAGTGTATGCCAACATTTGCACAATGCCAAGAGTGCTTGCTAGGAAAATTTGCCAGAGTGGCAGCAGCCAAAAGGAGTCAGTAAAAACATTAACTAACTAAACTTTTCTTCATTTCCATGACACCCCAAAATTGCTGACTTAGTTTAATTGTAGGAACAGCCCAACCTTGAAAGGGTTATTCAAGACCACCTAATGATTTAAGATCTCATATGTTCATTGAACCAGGCTCAAGTCCAGCACTCTTTCCAATGGCCATAATGTGTGTCTCCATTGCATTTCTAAGCAAGCACTGCCCTAATGTGATTTCTGCCTTCTCAATATAACGCTGTTCAGCACTGCACACACAAAACCAATCCTCCTGGAGTACTTCCAGATTGATAGCATGCAGCACTACTAATCATAGGTCCTTGTGCAGATTTCTTTTCCTCCTTAACAGGTTTTTGTATATTTTAGTAGTAAGTAAAAAATAAAAAGGGGAGGGAAAAGTGACAGCTCAACATCATCACCATCATCATCTTATTAATTTCATTTCTATGCTGCCTCATTTCTATAACTATAACACTCTGGGCAGTTTACAATAGTCCATAAAACTGAAGCTCAGTCCAGACAAGACGGAGGTCCTGTTGTTTGGTGGATCGGGCTTCGGAGAGGGTGAATTGAACTTAGCCCTGAATGGGGTTGCACTCCCTCTTAGGGACAAGGTCCGCAGCCTGGGAGTGCTCCTCGACCCAGAGCTTTCATTGGAAGCTCAGGTGACAGCAGTGGCGAGGAGCACTTTCCTTCAGCTTTGGCTGATCCATCAGCTGCGCCCCTACCTGGAGTACGACTGCCTGGCAACAGTGACACACGCGCTGGTGACTTCCCGCCTTGACTTCTGTAACGAGCTCTACGTGGGGCTACCCTTGAAGACGGTCCAGATACTTCAGTTGGTTCAAAATAGAGCTGCCAGGCTGCTGACAGGGACTGGGCATTTTGTTCACATGACTCCAGTCCTCCGTCAGCTTCACTGGGTTCCCATTGAAGTCCGGGCCCAATTCAAGGTGTTGGTGATGCCCTATAAAGCCCTAAACGGCTTGGGTCCTGGTTACCTGAAGGAGCGCTTACATCCATATATGCCCGGCCGCCCCTTGAGATCTGCGGGAGAGGCCCTTCTCCGGGAACCCTCCGTGAAAGAAATTAGGAGGGTAGGTACTCGGAGGAGGGCTTTCTCTGCGGTGGCGCCCAATCTATGGAATGCGCTCCCCAGAGAGGTCCGCCTGGCGCCGTCGTTATTTATTTTTCGGCGCCAGGCGAAGACCTTTTTATTTAAACGTCATTTTAATTGTTAATATTATTTGCTTATTTTATCTGGCCAGGGTGACTTATTTTATATTGTTAATTTGTTGTATATTTTGAATGTATTATATTTTAATTTTATGTTGTGAGCTGCCCCGAGGCTTCAGCGAATGGGGCGGCATAGAAATGTTTAAAATTAAATAAATAAATAAAAGCACAATACAATGCAATAAAAATGTCATAAAATCAAAACACATCAACAAACTTAAATCAGCTAAAATAAACAGTAAAGAATGACCTTGGGTAATGCCCTCAAGCCCCTGGATAGCCAAGTAAACCTTTAGCACAAAGGTCTGACTTAACTTGGCACTGACAAGTCAACAGGGTTGGCACCAGGTAGGCGACAGTGGGAAGATTGTGTCTGAGAAAATTGCAGCTGATAGATGCTCTCCAGCAAGTTTTATGGTCCTAAGCTTCATGAGTTAAAAACAGCACCTTGAAGTGGGCCAGAACTCATCTTATGTGTCTCATGGGCTCCAGTTATTTATCATGCTGCCACATTCTTCATGAACTGCAGCTTCTGAACAGTCTTTAAGGGCACCCCATGTAGAGTGCATTGCATTAATCTAATTCAGAGATCACCAGCACATGAATAACTGAAACCAGGCTATCCCTGTCCAGATAGAGGCAGAGCTGTGCTACCAGTCAAAGCTGGTAGAAGGCACTCTGAGTGACTGAAGTTACCTGAGCCTCAAGTGACAAAGTTGGCTCAAGAAGCACCCCCAGGCTACCAACCTGTTCCTTCAGGGGTGTGCAGCCCTATCTAGAACAGGCTGAACACCTTCCCTTCAATCAAAGGAACCACCTAGCGACAGCATCGACATCTTGTATGGACTGAGCTTTAGACTGGTAGCTCTTATCCAGCCATTGTCTCAGCAAGACACCAGTTTAGCACATCCTTAGTTGCTGACAATGATAAAAAGAAATAGTACCATGCATCATCAGCATGCTGATAACAATGTACTCCAAAATTCTGGATAAAACCACTTACTGGTTTCATGTACATATTAAATACCTTGAGAACAGACCCCTGAGGAACTCCATACTGAATAATCCATGGGGTTGAACAGTATTCTCCAAGCATCATCATCTGGATGGCCCTTCAAGTAGAACAATGGTAATGTAGTATTTCCACTCCCAACTCTCCTTAGAAGGATACCATGGTTGATGGTATCAAAAGCCACTGAGAGATCCAGGTGTATGAACAGGATCATATTGCTCCTTGATTTTCTCCTGGCATAGGTCATCATAAGGGCAGCCAAGGCTGTTTCCATGCCAGCAACAGGCCTGAACCCTGACTGAAATGGATCCAAATGCCTGGACTCTGCCTGCCACCATCTCAAGAACCTCACCCAAGAACCTCATCTCAAGAACCTCACCTAAGAATAGCCTGAAGTTATGAAGGTCTTCCAGGTCAAGGGAGGATTTCTTCAGAAGCCATCCCACCACTGCCTCTTTCATGAGGCATGGCCTCACTCCGTCTCACAAGGAAGCATTAAACACTTTCCTAGCCCAGCTTGTTCCTTTCTTGCTTTTATACGCCAGAAGGGCAAAGATCCAGTACAGAGGTAGTTACACAAACATGGCAAAGCACCTTGTTGACATCCTCAAGCTGTACCAACTGAAACTCATTCAATAAAACCAGACAAGGCTCTGCTCTTGGTATCTTAACAGATTCAACTGCTTTAACTCTGGAGTCTAAGTCCTAGTGGAAGCAAGAGGTTTTGTCACTATCTCTTGTTTCACTTCAGATTATTTTATCATGGGGTTTACAAGGTAAGAATATTTGCCCTTTCCACCTTTAGACTTGCCATTGCCACTTCTGCTCATTACTGACCAGAGGTAGCTTGAGTATCACTGCCATTGTCTGTGAAAAACACTCTGTCAGTGTCACTTTCAACTACTGCTGCCACCCAGTAGCTTCCCCTCCAAGGTGCATCCATTGTCTTCTGCTGGCGTGACCATTACTCCTGATGAGGTTGGATGCATCTTGGCCTGGTGTCTCCATTCTGACCATTCTGCCTTGGGAAACCCTGTTCAGAGACCAGCCTAGTGAAAGAGACTGGCCTGCTGGTGACATTGCTCTTGGCTTCTCATGGCTTCTCTGACACCCTGAAACCCCTCACCACATAAAGGCATCTATTCAGTTTGGGGACACTCTACTTTTATTCACTATTTATTTAATCCAAGTATTTACACTTAAAAATTAAATAGGCTCCAAGCACAACATACATATAATCAGTGAAACTAAGCAGTCCCTGTCTGTGTACTTAAAAAAAAGACACAGGAAAAGGGATGGGCAGGGAAGAGGAGAGAATAAGTTTTTCAATAAATCTGTTGGGGTGGCTGTATGGCCTCCTCTCATCTTCTTTAGTATGGCATGATAAAAGAGCAAGTGGAATTTGAAATTTCACAGGGGGCTATATCCAGAAGGTTTCCGATAATATTTAGAATATTTCATTTGATACTATTGCAGGTTTATGTTTTTAATTCTCTATACTACATTTTTAAAAATAAGGCTTTCAGATATATAATAGTAGAGATAGAATAGTGTGTTTGATACACAGTAGGAAATATTTAGAAATTTTGAGAATGTTAGGCTTGTCTAATCCAACAGCAAAAAATAGTGAATTTCCATATTCTTACCATGTGGCAAACATCCCATTCAAACTTGAAACAAAGACTACTGAACCAGTTCTTTGCCTTTGAGAACCTAACTGGACACAACCGCTAATGCATCTGGTGACTATAGCCAGGCTGCCATTGTGGCCACGTCAGTCTCTTCCATATGTCTGGCAGCCAGCTGGTTGTCCAGATGGAGTTACAGCTAACGATGATAGCCAGATGACCATTAGTACATTGGATGATGCATTGAAAAGGTCAAAAGGACTTTGGCTGCCATTTATAACAGGAAGACTTTATCTACAGGGGGCTATTCATAGCTTGCAATAAAACATGCAAATAATTTACAAACCTATTGTCAACCTTTTTGTGAAACATCAAGAGCAGAATCCTAAAAGATTACATTTGATTTATTTACTGCCAAATAATTTGTTCAAATCTTCCATTGATTTTAGGGCTGGATGGTAAATTACCAACAGCAGTCCTGATGTCACATTCTGAATAAAAGATTTACTCTTTCAAAGGTTTCATTGTAGCATTTCCTACTTTCTTCTCATCCCACTTCTTAAACTATTTAGATAGCCAGATAAACCAGTGTGTCATATATAATATATATATATATATATATATATATATATATATATATATTAAAGGAACGGTTTCATAAATGCCCTCAAGTATCAATGTTTGCCACAAGCATTGAATGAAGCAGTGCTTGAATATAGCTATATTTTTAAGGAGTTGGTCTTTATTTTTTTAAATAAGACATTTAGCCAAATGTTAGCATGTAAAATGTAAATCTCTATTCATTTCATAATAGAAGCATGGTGCAAGAAGTAATACAGTTTATCATTCAATAAAAAACAGGGAACAGAATTCCACAATCTTTTTTATATTATTTGATGTTGCTAAATGGACAGATTTTAACGTTCAAATTATTTAAAATTTATATTAACAATTGTCATTTGAGAAGAGAAATTTTTAATTACCAGTTTAAACTGCACTGTCTTAAACTGATCCAATAATTTGATATGCTTGGACCAAAGATTCCAGGAGAAGGAATGAGAAAGGAGTGTATGAACAAAGATTAGATCCCTCAAATATTAGATCCACAGTAGTTCCTTCCTGCAATCATGGAAAATTGATATGCATATAAAACCACCCCCTCAAAAGTAATGTTGTGCAGGAGAAAAGTTGCTAGAAATGTGATGAATTTGCTGCAAAGCACGCAATGCAATTGGCAATAGCACCTGATAAGGATTCTTGAGAATTATACTTGTTTATTTCAAGGTAACAATTCTTGTCCACAGGTTCATTTTACAGAGATGTAAAAAGGTGTTCTTGCATAGAGTCCTTCAATCTGATGTTCATACTAGGATGCAAAGCTACTTGTGTAAAGCCCTAATCAGAAATTGAGTAATAGCACCAGTAATTTATTCTGGTATAGGTAAAATGAGGGTCAACATGGAATCCTTTCCACTTTTTCCTGCCTACCAGAATAATTGATTGGTACTGTTGCCTTGCACCAGTACAACTCTTAACTCTTCAATCAATGTTCTCAAGCTTAGGTAAATTCATGTTCAGCACATTTTCTGAATCAAAGCAATTGGTATGCAGTTGGTAGTCAACATATCACTCACATAAAGAAGAACATCCACAAAAATAGTAAAGGCGATTTTGTGGGTATCTTACCTTAACAAAAGACCTATTTGTTTATGCAGAAAAGTTGGTCCAGTATTTTCTAAAAGCATACTAAGTAGCATTTGGTAACTTTCTTATATTCAGATTGTATTTCATTACACTATTTTGCTTGGATGCTTTAATCTCTAAAATCTCTGGTAGTTTCATGTAACAGGCTAAACCGATGTTTGATTGCACAATAGCTTCATTATAATTGTGACAAAAATTTGAAAAAAAGATAAACCATCTCATTTTGCTTGCAAACCTACTCACCAATTCTGAGAAGATTTCTCAGTACTTCATTTTTAACCTGTCTAGTCATGAAGAAAACGTATTTCAGCATCAGGGTCTTGCTGCCAAATTTAAACAAAGCCAAACTTTGACCAGACTATCTCTTAATTGTGAAAAGCCCATTATTTCTTAACATTTGGCTTATATTAGTTACATAAAGTAACTAACAGACATTGTCCCCACTAAGGAGGAGTAACAAGATATCTGAAGACAAGTGACTGTAAAGCAAAAAAATATTCCTTTGAAAGTGACTTTGCCCATGTGTCATTAAAATATACTAACTTAAATACAACCCTTCCTTTATTTAAAATATTTCATGTAGTAGTTCAACAGCTATTTGCTGAAATCCAGAGTGGAGTGAATAGAAGAACAGAATCAACTGAATTTGATTTGTTCTGTTTTATACAATTAGGAGCCACATTCTATAAAAATTTGTCCAATTCTCTTCCATGGTAGCCTATTCAAGGTCACAAAGGAAATAAAATGTTTGTTTTAATTTAGTTTCAGATGATTTGTGAAAAGCAAGTACTAACTCCTGTGACTATAAAAGAAATAAGTGTGAATATAAAAGGAATCTAAATAGATATCAGTGCTTATACTATGTATGAACTACTCAGGTCATACCAGTTGAATGGAATGGGAAATTCAGACAGAACAATATTCTCAATGATATTTGGTAGGTTGTAGAGCTTTTGCTCAAAGGCAAATTGTAGAGTTCTTTTTAGTGCCAAGCCAAGAATATCAGAAGCAACAAAAAGGGCTTCTATCAGCATAAAAATAGGAAAAGGAAGGGGAGACAAGTAGTGGGACCGCTAAATAAGGAGGAAGGAGATCCAGTGACTGATATGAGGGAACAGGCACAGATGCTAAATGACTATTTTGCCTCTGTGTTCTCCTCAAAGCAGGGCGGGGGAGATCCGTATAAGAGATTTGATGAGGCTGGGAACTTAGGGGCACAGATTAGAGTCACCCCCCTTGAAGTCGAGGGGCTCCTCAGGGCATTGGACATTACAGAGTCGCCAGGCCCTGACAGGTTATACTCAAGAGTACTTAGAGAGTTGGCAGGGGTTCTCTCATGTCCACTGGCCTCCATTTTTGAGGGCTTCTGGAGAACGGGTGAAGTTCCAGAGGACTGGAGGGTGGCATCAGTTGTCCCAATTTTCAGAAAAGGTAATATAAGGGACATGGGGAATTACAGACCAGTTAGACTTATGTCCATTGTAGGAAAAACACTAGTGAGAGATCTAGTGATGCTAGATAGGAAAGGGAGGCTGGCAGCCGCACAACACGATTTCCGCAAAAACAGGTCCTGCCAGACCAACCTTGTGGAATTCTATGACAAGGTTTCCAGGTGGCTAGATGGAGAGGATGCAGTGGATGTGATTACCTGGATTTCAGCAAGGCCTTTGACAAAGTGCCCCATGATATCCTGGTTGAGAAACTGAGGAGTGTAGGGATACAGCAAAGCCCTGTCTGATGGATTAGGGCATGATTGACTGATCGAAAGCAGAGGGTAACCATTAGTGGGGAATCATCGGGATGGTAGCCAGTGACAAGCGGGGTCACCCAGGGCTCTGTCCTGGGGCCGATCCTGTTTAATCTTTTCATCAATGACATGGAAGAAGGGGTGAACAGTCTGCTGATCAAATTCACAGACGATACTAAAAGCAGTGGCCACAACTGAGGCAGTGGCCACAACTAAGGAGCAAGTACTCCAGATCCAAAAGGATCTGGACAGTTTATGGAAGTGGGCAGGAGACAACAGGATGGCGTTCAATGTGGGTAAGTGCAAGGTCTTGCACTTGGGCATAGGAATAGGTTTCATAAGTACAGGTTAGGGGACAAGTGCCTGGAGAGCAGCACTTATGAAAGGGACCTCGGGGTGCTGGCTGACTGCAGGCTAAACATGAGTCAGCAGTGTGATGCGGTGGTCAAGAGGGCAAACACCACCCTTGGATGCATAGCCAGAAGTGTGGCTTCTAGATCAAGAGAGATATTAATACCAGTCTATACGACTCTGGTGCTCCCGCAGCTGGAGTATTGTGTTCAGTTTTGGGGACCTCATTACAGGAAGGATATAGCCAGGTTAGAGTCAGTGCAGCGTAGGGCCGCAAGGTTGGTGGCCAGTTTGCAGGGGATACCATATGAAGCGAGATTGAGGGAACTGGGTCTCTTCAGCCTGGAGAAGAGGAGATTCAGAGGGGATCTGTTGGCGACATACAGGTATATGAGGGGATGTCACACAGAGGTGGGTAGATACCTGTTCTCCCCTGCAGTGGAAGGCAGGGCACGTTCCAACAGAGCAAAGCTCAGGGAAACAAGGTTCCATCTAGATGCCAGGAAGCACTTCCTGACAGTTAGGACCCCAAGGGTGTAGAATGGGCTTCCACGGGAGGTGGTTGAGGCCCCATCGGTGAGGGTTTTCAAAGATAGGCTAGACATGCACATGGTGGGCATGTTGTGAGCGGAGCTGACTGGAGCCACAGGTCAGACTAGATGGCCTGGGAGACCCCCTTCTGACTCACTCTGTTTCTATATTTCTATATCAAATATTCTTATATTTGATATCTTATATTCCTGATTGTTAAATAATGATTCACCACTGTTTTCCTTTATCTAAAATGTATGGTAATTATGGAAGAACTAAATACTGGAAACAAGATTCTGATCCTATGCATATTTATTTAAATGTAAGTAAGCTTATGGGATTTTATTCAAGGAAAATATTACTGGAATGTAGTCTTACCTACACATGCTATGAAAACTGAAACATGTTTGTATATGGGTGGTAGCAACACATGTTTGGAACTGCAGTTCCAGTGAATTGTGGGTCCTCAGTATCATGTGTGCATGCTTTGGCAACATTCCCAGGCACATATGAGGAGCTGGACTGTTTGCTGGGACTGATAGCTCAGAGTCTATGGTTGATGGGGAGTTGGCTGTCCCAGACAAAGCTCAAACTGTGATAACAGAATTGTTGTAGAAATGGACAGGCCTGCACCTGCAGACCCAGTCTTTCAGTACCAGCCTGAACCTGCTATGGATGAAAGGAGCTCAAGGACACCCATGGGGCACAGTCTCACCACCTGTGGGAAAGAGGGAGAAGAAGGACAAAAACATCTGGCGAGAGGACGTTTGGAAATGAGCAGTCTCTTGCATGAAAACCACCAGCCTCCTAAAGAGTTGGACCCAAGGACTGTCATCACACCTGTAGAATGGCCCAGTTAGGGGCTCAGAGTGCAGACTGAAGGCATGCCAGGTTCCATAGCACCTCTCCTTCCAGAGACAGGCCCCAAAGGGTTTATGAGGAAGCTTTGTGTAAAAGGAGGCAGAAAGGCTTCAATATCTCACTTTGTGCATGCTCAGAGACTTGTGTATGCTTAGAGATTTCTATGTAGAATAAAGACTCTTACAAGAAGTGCTGGAGAGTCTGTCTTGCTGGGGAGGGAACACCTGGCTCACAACACCCAGTAGATGTTTAATGCAAAAGTTTGCAAATATAAATTTGTTGCATTTTTTTTCTTTTATGTTTATACATTGTTGTTGTTGTTAGTCGTGAAGTCGTGTCTGACCCATCGTGAACCCATGGACAACATTCCTCCAGGCCTTCCTGTCCTCCACCATCCCCCAGAGTCCACTTAATTTCACACCAACTGCTTCAGTGACTCCATCTAGCCACCTCATTCCCCGCCATCCCCTTCTTCTTTTGCCATCTATTGTTCCCAGCATTAGGCTCTTCTCCAGGGAGTCCTTCCCTCTCATTAGGTGGCCAAAGTATTTGAGTTTCATCTTCACTATCTGGCCTTCTAAAGAGCAGTCAGGGTTGATCTCCTCTAGGACTGACCCGTTTGATCGCCTTGTGGTCCAGGGGACTCGCAAGAGTCTCCTCCAGCACCACAATTCAAAGGCCTCAATTCTTCAGCGCTCAGCCTTCCAGCTTTCACAGTCATACATTGCAACTGGGAAAATCATAGCCTTGACTATACGCACTTTTGTTGGCAGGGTGATGTCTCTGCTTTGTAGTATGCTATCTAGATTTGCCATAGCTTTCCTCCCCAGGAGCAAGCGTCTTTTAATTTCTTGGCTGCAGTCCCCATCTGCAGTGATCTTAGAGCCCAGGAAAATAAAATGTGTCACTACCTCCATTTCTTCACCATCTGTTTGCCAGGAAGTGAGAGGACAGGATGCCATGATCTTTCAGCAATCTTAGTTCCAACTTGTGATTCATCTAGCCCCGCCTTTCTCATGATGTGCTCTGCATATAAGTTAAATAGGCAGGGCGACAGTATACAGCCTTGCTGAACTCCTTTCTCAGTTTTGAACCAATCAGTGGTTCCGTGTCCAGTTCTCACTGTTGCTTCTTGACCCACATATAGGTTTCTCAAGAGACAAATAAGATGGTCTGGTACTCCCATCTTTTTAAGAACTTGCCACAATTTGTTGTGATCCACACAATCAAAGGCTTTAGCATAGTCAATGAAGCAGAAGTAGATGTTTTTCTGGAACTCCCTAGCTTTCTCCATGATCCAGCGTACGTTGGCAATTTGATCTCTAGTTCCTCTCCCTCTTCAAAATCCTGCCTGTACTTCTGGTAGTTCTCGGTCCACATACTGCTGGAGCCTAGCTTGTAGGATTTTGAGCATAACTTTGCTAGCATGTGAAATGAGTGCAATGGTGTGGTAGTTTGAACATTCTTTGGCATTGCCCTTCTTTGGGATCGGAATGTAAACTGACCTTTTCCAATCCTGTGGCCACTGTTGAGTTTTCCAAATTTGCTGGCATATTGAATGTAGCAATTTTACTGCATCGTCTTTTAGGATTTTGAATAGCTCAACTGCAATACTGTCGCTTATGTTGTTTATACATAAAACAACCATAATCTGCAATGTCATTTTTACTTATTATTACATATTAATTAATAAAATCAAAATTGTAGGCAGTTGACATCTAAATATTCAAAGTCAAATTTATGGGATGATCTGTCTCACTGAGGACATATTTTCCTCCAATAACAAAGATGGATTCAGCAGTATCCTCAAAATATGGATGTTTCTTCAGAGGAAATGAAATCCCATCCAGAATAGGTAAACAACCTGATTCTTGGACCTGGGAGCCACCCAGCTATAGGGTCTCTGTCTTATTGGGATTCAGCTTCTGAATTTTATTGGCTTTAATACACCCCCTAACTGTATCCAGGCATCAGTTCAGAATATGCATGGCCCTGCCTGACTGAGATATTCATTCCCCAGCACTTGAAGTCCAGTTGCAACCATTCTATGAAACATGTTACTCAGAAATGGGCTACTTGTGGCCAGATGTTAGTATAGATCTAAGCATCCAGGGAGAGCCTTTTCAAGAGCAGCCATACCACAGCCTCCTTCCAGGCCACAGGAATCACTGTTCAATGATACATTCATTGCTCACACAATCCATTCCCTAATATCTTGAGGGGCAAGGGTTGATAAAGCATGTAGTTCACTGAAGAGATGCAAGTATCTGGTCCACAACTTCAGGCTTTTAAAATTAAAGCTGATCCCACAAATGCAGTACACACCTCAACAGCCCTAATGACTGTGTCCTCTTCTTTTCCTTTTCCTTTTTCCTTCTGTGCTGTGTTGTGTCTTTTTTGATGGTACGTCTTGAGGCAGGGACTATCTTGTTTCATTGATTATATATACACTGCTCTAGGGTCCTCTTTCACCTAAGAGCAGCACAAAAGTATTTCAAATAGATAACTAAATAGTAGAATGAAGCATAGGTAGGGTAATTCTGGGAGTATCTTTCACCTATCTTTCCACATGAAAGTGCTGAAGAAGGGAAATGACAACAAGATAAAATGCATGCCCACCCTTTTCGAACATCTATATTTCTGCCACTGATTTATGATGAAAGGCATATGGGCCATTATAATCATGAACTCTATAAATATGGCAGATGTGATCCAGTACTGGACATTTGCCCCAAAGGGATCTGAGTCTTATTACATTTGCCATATAATTAACATAATACTGCCATCAGCTCCCTTTTGACACATAAATAGTTAAGATGCAAAGCCTTTCCAAAAGTAAGGAATATCTCATATGGATTCCACTTTCATAGCAGTAAAAGCATGCAAATTGCATGTTGGTCACCATAGAGGAAAACCACTTAACACTTCTTTGGCAATGTCTGCACGCATGGGGAAGATGTGGCAAATGATGACTTTGTGGTGTCCTTACACTCAACAAAAGAAAATACCAAATAAACAGCATTAGAGTGTAAGCAATAAACAGTGGTTAGAGGGTTGGACAGGGACTTGGGAAGCCCAGGTTCAAGACTTTACTAGGCTACTGGGTGACTTTAGACTATTAACTGACCAGGTTCACATGATCACTGCAGCTTGCCCTATTTAGCCTTAGAGGGGTTGGAGCATATGCCAGCATGTGCTGTTCTGCTTTTGAATATTCAACTGAAACTACATGGTTAACAAACACCCCAAAACCCACAGGCTCTTTTAGGGTCATCCACATATATATGCAACAGGCCACTGTGGTTTAAATAAGACATGATGGGATGCTTGATCATATGATCCAACCAACTAACAGTGTTGGTGTGAGGATAAAAAAGAGAGGGATAATCATGTATGCTGCTTAGCGCTCCTCAGAGGAAAAGTCAGGATACAAATCTAATGAAAATATATTACCATACACTTTTTTGAGATGGAAGTGCTACCTAATTAGGACATTTATTGTGCATTTTCGGATTCTCGTGCTGGTAGTGGTAAATATGAACAATTTTACATATGTGTACTCTGATGTTAGGTTTGTCCGGGAAGATATCTACCAGTTCTTTTTGTTGAATGATTTTTGCAATGATTTTTAGTAAATTAAATATATGCACCTATGAAATATACTGTGAAATTTGCAAACATTTTTCCTTACAAACACAGCTGTCTTTTGTTTCCACATTACTTCATTGTCTCTATAATGTAAGAGTTTTCACATTTTATGTAAAAAAAACAAATACTGATTTTTTTTTTCCTGGCAACACACCTGAGCCAATTTCCATGCAGTCCTATGGATGTTTAGGCTGTCTAATGCTGCATAGTGTTCTTTTTCTGTCTAAACCTACATAGCATTGCAGGTCTTCATTAATGTTCAGAATATCCATTAGTTTACTTATATGGCAAGAGTGGCCAAACTGAGGATGCCCACTTGCCACCCACCACTTAGTTGCAGCTCTAAAACACGTGTTTGACCATATGTGGCTCTTGTGTTGAGCAAGTCTGGTCACCCCTGTTATATGATATGGTTTGTTGGAATAGTACTGCCTGAAAATGGATAAATTGTCCCACTAAAAACAAGAACAATTAATTCTATTTTTGTAAAGAAGGTATGCATGGGAGCAATTGCTGATGTTTCTTTTTTTTCTGTCAGTCAAAAATTAATACTTCAGAAAAAAATCAGACACAGTGCAAGTCAGTGCAGACCACTCAGTTCACTCCCAGGCCCAAACATGCAATCAAAAGAGCAATGTTATCAGAGAAACCTACCTAAATACAAATGTGAGCAAATACTTTGTTCCACATTAATAACAAATAAGAATGTTGTCAGAACTGTACAAAGAATTATCAGCTTAAAGATATGGCCTGTGTATTGGCCATTTGTTCATACATCATAGTTACCCAACAAAGACTTCTGTGTTCTCCTAAAACAATGTTGCACTGCACTTCATTGTTTATACTGAATGAATACACAGCATAACCCTCTTAAAAGCAGAATGCTGTATATTTTTCCCTGAAATGTTCTTG
Organism: Varanus komodoensis; assembly: GCF_004798865.1. NCBI lineage: Eukaryota > Metazoa > Chordata > Lepidosauria > Squamata > Varanidae > Varanus > Varanus komodoensis. The sequence goes on from NW_025335798.1 coordinate 16,235,839, forward strand.
CCAGATTTCTGCCCAGCATGAAAAGACTGTGCATGTCACACTAACTCAACCTGGCAATAAGTCACGGTGGGTTGGTTATTGCATGAACAACCTGCAGTGCACCAGACAGATGACTGAGTTTACCATGGATTGTTCACCCCCTCCTTCCTTCTCTGTCCTCCAGACAGTATCCCAGGGAACTTGACAGCTGAATCAGCCTTGTCTCCTCTGTGCCACAACTGTGAGCCTGTTTGTTCATTGCAGCTCCCCACCCCGCAACCATTTTCTGGAGATTGCAACACTCTTTGTGAAGCAGTCAAGAGGCAAATTGGAAGGGCTTTCACTGCTTAACCATTCCCTTTTAAAAATAAGTGGCCTCAAGTTTGGAATTTTTGGGGTAGCTTCCCAATACTCTTCTAGTTAGACTTGGACAACTGTAGAGTTGTGAAATTCTGTGGGAAATCCAAAAATGGGAAGCCTTCCCTGGGCAATATCTTCCATGCATATTGGTTTAACTACAGGTTAACAATCCATGGTCAAACCAGGTCTTTGTCTTTAAAGTGTGTAAAGACTTTTTTTCTGCTGCAACAGACTTTTGAACTTGGTTCATGAGCATACCATGAATAAAATAAAAACTATGTGCACGAGCCATTCAAATCCTGTACCAGACAAGGCTCCACTTTTATTTCACCAGTGGTACAACCGTCTGTTGAGTCAACCAATATTCTGCCACAAATCACATTTGGTTTTTCTGAATGCAGCCACACAGTAGTCCAGAGCTCCTTTGTAGCTCCTTTCTCTAACCACCTGGCTAGGTGAAGTTGAAAAATGTAGCACAAAAGCAAACGCATATCATCCAACAGAGCTAATAGTGAGGGGTTTGGCAGATTTCACTTTGAATTGGCTTGTTGTTGTTGTTTTTAGAAAACCATATATGCCCTTATTCAGTTGGGCTGCAGGAGAATCCAGATTCTTTTCTCAGTGCACCACTTTTCCTACTCTTGCTGCGGAGCCTGCAGAGCTCCAAACGTAGCCCATGAACGCCAAGAACATACTACTTATTAAGCTTCTGGTGTGTGGAGTTAAAATAAGGCATGGGCCTGGATTATAGAGTTAAATGAGCTCTGTTCACACCAAGGACCTCTGCCTGATATTCATCTCCCACGGTGGTCCCTGAGGCATGGCCCAAACCATTCACAAAGGTTCCCTGATCCTCCAGAGATGCTTTGGGGGGGGGGGGGTCAGAGGAAGGAGGGAGGGGGAAGACTTCTTGTGTGAGCTGCCTTCTCTTTATGGCAACTTGAGATCTGTGCAATTCACATTTAAGGAAGCAGCATGCCAGTCATTTGGGGTTTTACATACATTTCAACAGCCCATCACAGTCACAAATGGGTTTCAATATACAGGTATTATTATGTTATCATTCCATCTGGAATGGCAATGATTCAAATGAAACAAACAAAAAACAGCAGTACCAATGACTGTGGTACTTGGATTAGCTACACAAAGAAAAAGACACTGCAGGGACAGGGAGCCTCCCAATGTATAGTCAAAGCAAAGGCAATTACCTTTGCAAAGGCAAAAGAAGAATTCTGGCAAGTACAACTTATGGAATTGGGAAAGAGCAGTGCCTGCACCAGATTCTTTCATCTCCATGAGCATTTTCTTGGTGACTGGCAACCCCCAGGATAGATTTACTCAGAATCCCAGTATCCCAGTCCTGAAAGGCTGCCAATACACTTATTTTTACCACTATCCTTCTCCATGCCTTTGTTTCAGAGATGGTATGATAGTCATTTAAAAACTAAATGCAGAACTGTGATAGCAACCTTTGGCTGTCTTGGTACATTATTTGAAATGAAACAATAATCTCATAATGCTCTTGACATTACAGGCTTTCCATTAGCAAATAGCCCATTTAAAGAAACGGTCTTATGGTAATTCTGTCAACTAAATAAATCTTTTTAAATGAACACAAATGGATAATCATCACTCCCAGAGGTCAGCTTGCAGAATACAAAATGTGCAATAAAAAGGTTTGTTGTTGTTCCACTAAAGGGCTAGACTTGATTTCATTCATTAAAATTTGAACAGCATAAACCCATGTGTAACTGCACAATTAACAATAAAAACTAGCTTCAAGGCAACAGCATAATTCACTGCTAACATATCTTATTAAACAAGAAAAAATTATGTGGTGTGGGGCCATCCTACCAACAACAGCTAAATAAATAAATAAATAAATAAATGGGAAAGTATGCAGCTGATTATGCCCAAGTGCATAATTGGGACCACAAAACACTGCTTTTGGTTTGGCAAAATATGCTAAACTTCACCACCCTTACATTTTTTTTTTCAGATTACATGCTACTGATTTTCTGTTTCCTGTTTGTATTTAACTAGTTACTGTGCTAACATTACATCAGTTTTATGAAATGATTTGCTTGCAGATTCAGCTAAGGAAGATTGTTGAATTGCGGTGGGTGGCAGAAATGGTGATGCTTCCCTTCCCACTATGGTCTTGATTAAAATTGCTCCAATTTATCTGCTATTAATTTTTTTAGAATACTATTGCACAAGTCTATGTAGGCTTAGATGGGAAAATATCCTACAGCTCCCAGGATATGCCAGCTGGCAAGGCCAGCTGGGAAATCTTAAAAGCTGTAGGCCTTTTTTTCTACCCAAATATGCACAGGATTGTGTTTTCATATGCTTTGTTTTCTAAGGGTGCCATTAGCATTATGTATATTTTTACTCACAGGTAAGCTCAAATGCACCCAGGTAATGCTCAGAAAAAAAAAATCATACAGCTTTGTGGTCTGTCTCTCTCAATTCTACATTCCAGGTAGTCCTAAACTATTATTTGTTTACTGGATTTATTTGAGAGTTGCCCTTTAGTATCACACTCTCCAGGCAGCCTTTACAATATTAACATTGAGAAAAAAGATACCATTAAAATATCATAATAAATAAGATAAAATCACAATAAATATATTCAAGTAAAGGTAAAACATAAATTGATATATTAAAACCAATACAGTTAATATAGATGGTCTAAATGGTGCCAAAGGCACATGGGAAAATGGTTTTGTCAGGCACCCCATGCTCAACAAGGGCTGCCTGGTGAATCTCTGACAGTAGAGCATCCCATAATTAGGGTGCCACCACGGAACCACTATAACAGCATGAATTGCCATGTGTTTCAATACGTTCCTTCCCTAATTTATTTTAAAATCTATGTTTTTACACTAAGAAGTTTTGAAGGCACAACTGGAAAACCATTCACATAAAGTTGCTGTAGTTGCATGTTTTGTGAGATTTGTTGCTTTTGGTAATCAGAACTCATGATTATTATAGTGTAACAATTATGTTACGCATATATTATTGGTACTTCTTAATGCTTTACTATTATGAGATTAGTTAGTTCTTGCATAATGTTTGTATGTTTCTTATACTTTATATTATGAAGAGACACCAGGAAAACTGTATTGCTACTTGGAAGCATTTAGGTACTTTTTCTGCTTGCACTGCAAGAATTCTAGTGCAGCTAAGTTAAAATGCAAGAATGGAATCCAATTTAAACACAGCTCAAAGCAATATACAAAAGCCTTTTGTAGTTTAGATTAGGATCCGTTTAAAGAATTAGCTGCCAGCATGAAGCAATATGGCTGCCTTCTGTTTGTCAATAAAGGAATCCAAATGGATCAAAAGTTGATGGCTTCAGTTTATTCATACAGTAAATTTTAAACTTCCCCATTCCTTGAACTCAGATTTGGGTAACAGCAATTTAACATATCTAGCTAGCTATAGTATGTAAATCAGGGCCCTTTGCAGATCCATTTTTGGGGTCCTGACCAAGAACCAAGCTCCAACACATGGTTTCAATACTAGTATTTGGAATATTCAGCACCAAATTCAACATTCTGGAGCTACTTGGGCAAAAGGCTTCAATGTACCTCTTTCTGAGAGGGTCCATGTTTTCGCTGCTGTTGCCATCGCCTGTTCACCTGCTTTCTTCCTCTGGCTAGTGTTGCAGTTTTCATGAAAAAGTCACACAAAGAGAATCTGGTGCACTTACTCTTTTTCCTTGTGAAGAAGTGCTGCTGCTTTCATGCTTAAAGAAGCTGGGATAGCAAACTGTGGCAGCTAAGGGCGTGTAGAACTTTTGACCTTGACAAGTGTCCAGTGATACTGATTCTGAGAATGTTTCCAAATTCAAGGTCCAGCTACAGATCCAGACACTGTCTTAACTAATCACCAGTCTAAAATGCAAAAGAATGTTCCAAAGAAGACAGACTCTAAAGCACATTATGAACCCAGTGACTCTTCTTTAGTATTCAAGCAGCTGGCATTACGTAGCTGTCCAGAAAAGCAGACTTTATAGCTAATACATAAAGCTAGCCAAAAAGAATTCCTTATGTGTATTTATATCTTACATGAAATGAAGTGTTTGCATTAGTCAATGTTTGCACTATTCTTACCTCTGTAGGTATAATACTTGATTTTTATCATCCTTCTACCATCCAATCCCAAACATGGATGCACAAATCAATCTATTCATACACATGCTCTTCCAAGTAAAGAGAACAGGGGCAGAGGGAACTCATGAAGCTGCAGAAAGATTGAGAAATCATCCAAACTGGTTTCTCTTCCATTCTGCAGACAGATGCACCCTAGTTGGATGCCATCTATAAATTTTAAACTGTCTCTCCATATTTTAGATTTACCAAAGCTCCGAAATGAGGATATTCAACAGTGTCCCTAGTGCAGTTATAACTTGAATGTGCTCTGTTACAGTTTAAATAGTACAGTACGTGATTATGCCAGTGGAGTGCTTTATTTACTGGAACTTCCATTAAGTCCACCAACTCAGCTTAGCACTCCAACCATGCTATATCAGTTAACAGGATGAAGTTTCCTTAAGTACGAAATGGAAGGCCTGACCTTCTTCAGTACTAAAAAGCCCTCTGTTTTCCAGATTTTTCTGGTTCAATTCCATTTAATTTGTATGCTCTACTTGGTCCTCTCACTCTCTTCCCACTCTAGCAGAACATCATTTTCTAGCCATATATTTCAACTATGGAGGATTGGTTGTTCTGTGAACCACTTGCAGTGAACCTGACAGATAATGACGCTCACCATATGTTGTTTGACTCCTCCACTCCTCTGTGATTACCCCAGGGGACATGATGGCAGGACTAACTCATCTCTCCCATCCCCAACCCCGCTGTGATTGTCAACTGTTTATGGCATGCTGCAGCTTCATCTTTTTTCCAGAAATCATACTCTTCAGCATGACAACCAGCTTTTGCAATGTCTGTTTCACCTTAAAGAGGCTGTCCATGGTTGAAAAACTAATTTTTAAAAATTAGCACCCTTTAAAGCGTGCAAATATTTTCACATTTTTTCCAGTCTTTAGGAAGTGGGCACTTACAGAAGTCTGGAAATTTTCCAGGGAGGTGCCACAATGCAAGAGATACCAGCCATGGATATTGACTCAGAATGGAGCCCAACAGCCTTTTTTCCCCATTGGCTTAGTTAAACTGCTGTCAAAAGATGATCTGTCAAGCCAGACCCAAGGAACAAGATTGTCTTTTGGATGGGGGAAGGACTCTACTATTATTAGAATGATGTAACTTGTCTACTTACTCCTGAGACTCCAGGTGCTCAGAAACATGGAAAAGTGTGAGCTGTCTGCTTTTAAGGCAGGTTCCTTTTAAAAGTTTTTTTTTTTTACAGGGGCTTCCTATTTATTTATTTATTTTGGGAGGGGCATATGTAGGCATGAATGCATTACGGCAGCTGATTTATGCTCAGGAGAATGCAGCTTGCTTCCCCTGTCTAGTGCTACTGTAGCTGATAGTGAAGGCTTCCTTCTGCTGTAGCAGCCATCCCATTGGACTGGATCCGATGGTGAGCAGTACCCATGAGTGATAGTAAGAAGTAGATGCACTTTGGTGCTCCCACAGTGTCCCCTGGGATGCCTTCAGGAGGACTAAAGAGAAAGAAAGGGAGAGGTGACTTCAGAGCCATGATATACCAGTTATTTGATGTGCACATTACCAGGCTTGGGACAAATAAGCCACACTGCATGGTTTGTCCTGAAGAATGACTTGATGTGTTGTTTGAAGATGCCTATGGTAAGAGCTCAATCAAATCCTTTTCTCTTGGCTTTAGTTCTTTAGTAACTCACAAGAAGTTATGAACGAATTACATGTAGAGATGTATGCCACAGACTTAATACTTGACCTTCGACAAGTCATTGTCTTTCAACCCTTAATGTAGGATGGTGTGAGTGTAGAAATAGGATTCGTGGAAACAGGTAGGTACTAGGACAGGTAGGTGCTAGGACAGGAAGGAAGAACTAGAATGTGTAAGCTTTGGCTGCACCATGGGTGGTGTTTTCCGCCTATCATTAGGGAGGGTACAGCTGACACTACGCCCCCATTCAGATGAACCTGATCAGGTTCTTTCAGCAGCATCCAGACCCTTCTTTTGTACCCCATACTGTGACAATTCCTGCTAGTTGCCTTTCTCTCATCTAGAAGTCTTCAAAATTCAGACAAGTTGCTTGTCTTCTGGAGAGTATTTATCTATCGTGTCAGACTTAACTCTATTGTGTTATTTACATTTCTTATTTAAAATAGTGAAATTCCTGGACATTGCTTGCTTAATAATGCAAGTCCCAAAGCAGGTCCTCACTAATGCTGTATACTGGCTTCTATAATCACATCATGTAAAAGGTTTCTTTCTTTCTTTTTTGTTAGATTATGATCTATGGTGGGTTTTCAGGTTGTAATAGCATCTATCTAGTAGGATTACATGATGCCACATGTCACTTTGTCAGGCCAGCATGTTTTAATGAATTTCATTTTATATTTCTACATTAATGAGTACAAAATAAGAGCAATGTTAATGCATGATTTAATTCCTACCAAATCCTCAGATAAGAACTATAGAACATATTAAGCCATTAATAATGCAAAAAGATATACTGTAATAAATATATAGTTGGACTTTCAAATGAAAATTCTAAATATTTCTCTTTCTATCCTAAAGGAAAATATGTATTGGAGTTCTTCATTTCTTCTTTAGAATTAGAAGGCAGGGAATATTTCATTTCCCATTATAGTATTTGAATGTCCTACATCTAATTCAGAAGTCAGAAATAGAAACAACTAACAATTTTTCTATAAACCTGATGATGTTTTCCTACACAAGTTCAAAGGAAGCAGTCTGAAGCAGATAGAAAACTCATGTTTTTGTGACTTTTAATATTGCACACCAGTCTTTACCCATCTGGCACCTTTCACATATTTTGAACAACTTGCATCAGTCCCAGACTGCATGACCAGAGATCAGAAAACTGGGAACTGTAGTCCAAGATATCTAGAATGCTGTTCTGTACTGTTCTAAGACACCTGTTCCATAAGCCTCCAAACCAGAAGGAACAGTGGCAGTGTGTCATCAGAAATAGATGAAGTGGATGAGATGATATGGGCAGGCTAAAATGAAACGCAGTAAATGTCACATCCAGACCAGGGTCGTTGCTCTGATTAACTGAAGTGCTGTATTTCACTGAGGGGAAGGAGGATGGGGCAAATATTTCCAGGCTTATGCCCTGGTACATCGGAGGAAACATTAGAGGTTGAATTTGAGGGACTCTCTTAGCCAGTGCAGTGCTACACCATCAAGTTAAGGTCCTGCCTGTACTGTCTACTCTTTCAGGCAATATGACCAGCAAAGTGTGCACATCTGAGAGGAAAGAGACCATGGAAAGCGATGTGGCACATGTCACATCTCTTGAAAGCAATGGAAGACCTACAATGACTATATTATCTGTTTGCTGCTCTGGCTATGTGAATGAAGACTTACTAGTTAGTCTGAGACACATTGTTACTGGTCTTACTGTATCATTCTGTTTGTTTGTTTGTTTGTTTGTTTGAGGTTGGGGTTTTCCTGTTATTGGGATTACTGTCTCCTGACATTCTTTTCCTGATGCCCCAACGATTTTTCATTCAAAACCATTGTTTCCAGTGCCATACATTATGATTTGCCCTATACATTGTACCAAAGCTCAATCCAGACAAGATGCTTATACTGTTAGCAGGTTGTTCATATGCCCAATTGATTAGTCTGTTCTGAAGAAGGATGATGCTAACTCTAAGTATTGGAAGGGCTCTGGGAGTGCTTCTTCATTTATATTGTCCCTGGTGAAACTGCGTTCCTTTTGCCACCTTAGGCTGGTATACTGCTTATATTCCAAATCTGACCAGGATTATTCATACCTTGATAAGTGCATGTTTGGACTATTACAATAAGTTGTACTGGTCCAGAGACTTGCTAGTTCAGAATATATAACAAGATCCAGACCATGAGCATCTTGGACTCAAGTGGCAGCTAGATCCACCAGGTCAGGTGTGCAAGAAGGAAGACCTCTTGCCTCTCGAGTCAGAGACTCTGAATCTGAGTTCTGAAGTCTTTGGAGACTGCATCCCCACAACCAGAATGAACGTTCATCTGCATCAGCAACCTTATCCAGTTGTCAACCCAGAGGGAATTTTAGAAAATGATGGTCTACAAGCCACAGGCCTGCCCTTTCAAGGAAGGGTGTGAGCTGAGAAGTGCTTAATGGGCTTTGGAGGCAAGAAACATTTCAATCAAGTTGTAGATTTTCGTGAAGCAACTTTCTCATTTGGAAATTTTCACAGTGCAACCATACCTTTTTGTGAACTTTCTGTAATGAGCAAGAAAGTACAAGATAGTTGCAAGTCTAGCAAATGGATCTGTACTTTGAATTAGTGCTTTGGAAACTTAATTGCCCTTCATGGCTTGGGATAATGATAACAGACAGCATACACCATAATACATATATCATCTTAGTCATAGTTACCAAGGCAGATTTAACATATTTTAGTATACATTACATTATTGGCAAATCATTTGGAGAAATGTAATGGATTCCAAATTGTTGCAACTATGCCAATTTTTTTTATTTCCCCAGTTGACATTAAAGGTGAACTCTATCAACCATTAAAATCATGTTTAAACTGGCTTAGAAAGCATGAGGTTGCAAAGACATAACTGACTTGGCCATCTATATTTGTATCCCAATGGATAAGGCATTGGATAATAAACATCATGTTTTTATTGAGGTTATCTTTACAATATGAGGGATAGTTCCTTTCTTAGAAATATTAGCATCCTAGTATCCTTAAGACATTGCCTTGTTCCATATGTTTACTCTTGACTGAAACATTTCTAAAGTTTAATAGGACTCAGAAAGTTACAAGGAAAAAAAAATAAAACTCTTATTTTTTTCATAAATGTTTTTAATTATAGAAGCAAAATATCTAAACCAGCATATTCCACAGTTCTGGTATTTCCCCCCCACAAAAACTTTAAAACCTAATTTTAACAACTTCCCTGTAAGATCATGTTCTACTACTAGCAATTGGGTTTTTCTCTACCCCAGAAATTGTAAAGCTCAGTTCAATTGAAATTAAATTGATCAGTATCACATTGTTTAACACTTTGAAAACCCTGTCCAGTTATCCTGCAACCTATGTATTTAAAAACAAAAAATACTTTTTAATTGGAAATCTATTTTTTCAACAAAGGACTGAAAATAAAAGGATATATCTCTTCTTATAGTTAACCTAGATTCATTTGTTTGTTCATTCGTTCAATAAATCATTCACATTCTAATGACCCATTCTTGCTCATACTGCAAAAAGCCAACCAACCCAACAACCTATTAGCATACTTTGTAAAAAGTAAATTTCAGCTAATCACAAATTGATACAAAATTTACTTATTAAAATTAATTAGGATACAAAACACAGTTTGTAATGGTTTATGTAAACTATGAACAGAACAGAACATTCATTTCAGGGAATCAAATATGAAAGAAGTAGGGCTAAAAAGAATATATGTGTGTTTTCTAACAACTAATAAGAAGTGGGCCCTGTTTTAGTTCGATGGTATCTTCTTCTGAGCAAGTGAGCTTGGAAATGTAGCCAGAACATTCAAGGCAACACATCTGAGGGGTTTTTTTTTTCTTTTTGGAGCACACTAAACCCAGCATACAAAATCAGTACCTCTGCAAATCATTTCTTAATAATAAACTGCAGGTTCCACAGATCCAATCCGAACCTTGATGGGTAATTTTTAATATTTTATCTCCTCAGTGGTCCCTTTCTAGATTGGACCTTCAACACCTTTCATTTGAACTGGGGAACAAAGCTTCCATGCATGACAGTGAGAGCTTCCCCCCCACTAACAATCAAATACTAAAAACTGGCATGGAAAGAGTTCAGGAACACCTGGAACCCACAATTTACATTGATAAAGGGTATTCAGCTTTAAAAGAAGAGAAAGAAGAAATGGACTGCCAGTAAATCCTATCGTAACCATCACTACTCTGTCCACATGTCCCATTTCCTTCTTGGCTAGTAATGAAAGACTTTCAGAAAGAATACACCTGGTACTCCTCAGTGGTTCAGATTGACCCTGGGATTCCCAGCTGCTGAATCTGAAAATAAATGCTATTGCATGAATGAGAAATATCTTCTTACAAATCTTCCCAGCATCCATGATAGTGTGTGTTTTTCACTGGATGTAAGCATCTAATGGAACCTTCAGGCCTGAGACAATATTTCAGATTTCAATAGGGAGGGCAACATTAATCCTTGTCTCAAACACAATGGAGATGATTGCCTGTTCCTCCCCAAAACTAAACAGCACCCTTGCTTCAGGCATGGAATACAAAGAAAAATCATATGGATATTGTGCCTGGAAACACATTGTTCAGTCTCCTGGAATGACCTGTAAAAGAAATGACACTCTGTTCCATGTGGTAGGGAACACATAAAAAGTCACCCTGGTAATACAGTGATTATAGTCTGCCCTGCAGCCCTGCTTCCAGATTTAACTGAAGTCAGTGTATTTAGCTTCTATGTAATTATTTGTGGATGACCAGCAAAGGAAACTCTAGTTTTGGGAATCAGTCTACATTGAAAAAATCTTTTAAACCAAAAGGTCTCTGCTGAAATGCTACTATACACCTTCACACTCTTCTCAAAATTCTGAATCACAATGGCCTCCCATCTGGTTCTATCAAGCAGTCCATAAATTAATTAGGACCCCCATGCATGCCAGATGTACTAATCTCTAGAGCCTGCTTCTGAAGTTCAGAGCTGAAGAGCAAATTGGTTGGAGCCTAGTACATTAACACATCCTTTATTCCTTTTCTCCAACGAAACAAGAACAAAGTGGCTTCCTATGTGCAACAAAAAACTGAATGCATCATTTATTTAACCCCTTTTGTATATTAATTTTTGCATCTGAATATGCGGGTATAGAATTATATCAGCAAATTAAAAAGAATAAGTATTTGTATTTACATCATAAGTATGGGAGTCAAATATTTCCTTTGTAATATTGTCATCCATGGCTATTATGTTATGCTGATCAGGAAGTTTAATGAGGGAAGTTTTAAAAAATACCTTGCTGTCCACACTTTTCCTCCTCTAATAATGCCACTCTAATACAGCTTTTGCATGATCTTCACCTGGGTGAAGAATGCCTGCCCAGAATGACTGTCCCATCTCCAGACTGAGAAAGAAATGGATGGACACCTCTCCTTTATCAGTTTCATCCCATTGCCTGTTTATCTGCAAAGACCAGCATGCATTGTGATATAAAGACTATCCAGTGCTTGGATGGACAGTCAATCAGAGCTACTAGTTGCATTCAGAAGATCATACAGACTCCATAGGAGAAGCACTTAGAACATTATTGGCCTGTTATGTGTAGCTATTGTGAACATTCATTTCAACTGCACAGTAATCCAGTAGGACTTGAAGCCTTGATGCAGCTCTCCTGGAAGATGTGAAGGTGAACAACAGCAAGGTCCACCCTGCAAGTATTGTCAAGGACTGGAGGCTGTGCAATCATGGGAGCGCCACTGCAATCAGTGCAGCTGGGAGCTCTGGGGGTCTCTAGAAAATGATTTCTTCTACTGCTCAGCTTTGTCTCATCTTCACTTGGCTTTTGTGGTGGCTGCTTTGTGGTCTCAAACCTGCCTCTGTTCTTGCCTAACCCTGCTCCATATGTCCCAGACATGACACCTACATTCTTCAATATATGAGCACTTCCCAGAATGTTCCTAATGGAGAACAATAAGGAGATGAAAGTTCCTATTCCCACATGTACAAAATTAATTACCATTGGACTTTCCCCACTTCACAACTGCACAAAACGTACCCAGCTGCACATTAGAATAAACTTGTTGCACTGGTTGCACTGCATCTTAATTCAACACTGCTTGCGCCTGTGTCCTTCACTATACCTGTCCTTCACTATACTTGTGGGGAGTGGTTGTCTAAGGGAAAAAAGAAAGCTGTGAGGTGCACACAACTGTCTTGACTGTGCCCTTCACTATAACTGTGGGCAGTGTTTGGCTAAGTGGTTTTTTTTTAATGTATCTGATTTTTATTTATTGATTGTGAGCCATCCCGAGATGCCTTGCATAAGGGATGGCACACCATTTTTAAAATAAATAAATAAAGGGGGGAAAGGAAAGCTGTGAGATGCACACAACTGTCTTCCATCACATTGCTGCCACTTGATCACTCTCTACCTTGTATGGACTTGCTCAAAGGTAGTAGCAGCATCTGTGTTTGTGTGCATTATTGCGAAAAGAGTAACAACATGCTCATACATGATTGCCTGATAGAGCAAGTAAGCTGTAGATACAATGAATAAGAACAAACAAACAAACAAACAGGTTAAAACTAGCAGCCAGTAACTAAGGTAAAATACCATTTAAAAGTAAAACATTCTGCTATGGACATGGTTCTATATGCTGGTGTCGATTTAACAGCCTGAATATATTCACTGCAAAATGTTTGCACTCTACAAGCAAACTATTACTTCAAATATTTGCTTTCTTCCTGCAATACCAGGGGATTCAAGTATGGCTATTTAAACAGTACTGTAAAGCAGAGCTATTCTAATAAGTAGGAAAGGCCTTTACATATAGGTGAAATCCTGTGTTCACTTACTTAAGAATACACATTTGTGAGAAAAGTGGGTCTTATGGGCTTTACAGGATTTTAAAACTAACTGTGTCATGCATCATACCATAAAATTTTTGCATGACTTGGTATCGCCAAAGGAGTGAACTTTTCTAAGTTCTGGATTATATTATCTATTATTATAAATCTCTCCAGGCCAAAGACTATAACTATCTCATATTCTGTTTCTGCATACACAATGCTGGAAAATAATGATAGACATGCACCTGATCCTATTTTGGCATGAAAGCAGGTATCCAGAACAATGTTAGATAGAACCTCTACTACAACTCATGTATCCCTTTTCATTTGCAAAGTGTTTCAAAACCTTTTCATCATGCTTTTGCAAATGTTTGCTCTCACACATTGATGCTCCCATTTTAGAGGTGGAAATTGAATGTTATTACACTTAATATTACCCCCTTCTTATATTATCTATGTGGCGTGGTTACTACTTCTGTGAAGTTCTTTGGGGATTGTGGCAGAGGAGAAATATCTGGCCACTCATCTGCATCTCACTTAGTAACTAATATTCAGCACAATCACCAGGCTAATGCATTTAATTCTATGACCTACTCTATTCAAATCTTTGAATGTCATACAAAGTATTAACAAACATCTAGAACAAAGAGAAGGGACATGCAGAACTGTGCTGGGCGTCACATCTAGTCCCAACCTGAGTTTCCATTAATTTTCTAAGGTATCAAATAGATACCCAGTAGGAAGATAGAAGATAAAACAGTCTGTAGCAATCTACTGATTGCAAATTAGTACAGAGGATGGATTTTCATCTCTCAAGCCCAGAACTCATTGCAGTGTTGAGATGGGAAGGGATGCCACCCAGATGCGATGACTTATGTTGGAGGTCATGCACAAGTCATGACTTCTATTATCTGTATGTACTGCATGTGATTTTGTTAAGCATATTCCTTGTCCTCTAAATAACTTTAGTCACGTCCCTCTTCGGATGGCATGCTTTAATCTGGATAAAATGCAATTACCTTTTAAATATGCTGGGAATAGAGCTCCTGCTCTGTCAATAAGGCCATATTTTTCCAGGCTTACAATTCTATGCAGATACATTAAATCTTGATCCATGTATAATATAGCATAGTCAAACAGCAGTGACTGTGAGAAATACCATAGATAACAATGAGATAAAATTTGTCTTAAATTATCCATGGTGCTTAATGCCATGGATAATTACCTAGTTACTCAGTAACAAGTAAACCTACAGTATATTAGAGTGTGGTGATAGTTAACCTGCCCTGGGTACAACAAGGACACTGGTATAAAAATTGCCATCACATGTGCAATCTGTTGGCACATTTAAAATACTACTAAATAATATTATCTTTTGAGAATAGAATAATAAAGCATGTTTAACTATTTGTCATTGACATCACCTGCAGCCTCTACAACAAACCTCATTCAGTCACTGAACAATACTGCATTTTTTGCAGTACATCTTTTGAGAAGTAGCTTGGCTTAGCTCCTTCCACATACAAAACAGCTGCCACATCATAATAGAATGCTTTTATATGGAATATAATACCAAATATCATGTTTGCATTATTCTGTGCTTTTGCTATTGTCTGTCAGCTTCCCACCATATAAAATCAAGACTTCAACAAGCAACAGACATTAGTATGACATCTAAAATGTACTAAAATTAGAGAGGACAGGATTTAAGTGCAAAGTATTTGAAGAAAAATAGCCCTTATGATCCATTTTTCTTTTGCTAGAAAGCCTACAGGATATGATAGTTTAAGAGACTATATAGAATGGGATTCTTAGGGCATGAGGTCAAGACATATGCAAAAATTTGTATTTGTTGTTCTTGCTGCTGTGGCTCTCAACCTGGGATTTTTTTCATATCCTAGCACCACTCCTGAGTCTTACTATAACAAGCACTTACGCTGTCAGTGGATACTTTTTAAAAGTCTTTTCTCTTAATTAGCTGTGGCAGTTCTGTGCTCTGAAGCCTAAATGCATTGGCATGAATTATGTTATCAGGAAATAATATTGTTCCAGAGAAACTGGCTAGGGCTGATTTTTTTTCCTGACAATGCCCTGTGAAACAATGGTATGATCTGACCTACCTTCATGAAAAGGCAGAGCTGCTACTTGAAAGAACTAAATTAAAATGTGGCCACCATAAACACCATGAGCTTTCCTTATGCTTATATGTGTATTTTCTTATATGTATATTTCATATGTATACTTTTCTTTGCCCACCCTTCTGAATATTGCTAAAAATGTTGCTTTTTTTCTGTAACCTGCAAAGACTTATGAATATGGAATAGCACTGACTCAGAGATGGGTAGTAATGAAATATATGACATGAGATCATCATGTTGTACATTCTATGGGCAGTATCTATAATGACATTGCTCAAACTCAAGTAGCACTAGAGGATCTCCTCTGATCTTTTCCTTGGGCAAGCAAATGCCTACTATTCTTGTGTAAACCATCAAGTAAATGATGGAACAATAGGTTGAACAACAGGTAACACAAGTTGAACACACAGTGGGTTTAGCAAGCATTCTGCACAACTGGTTGCAGAACACATTGTACAAACATAACTTTAATCAGATTCCCCTCTTATGCAGTTTGGAATCTAGCTTGTATTAGTGAAAATTCATTTCAGAATGATGTAGTTGGATATTATCATCATCTTCTCACACTCCAAGGTCACTCAAAAATAGTGAGTGGAAGTAGGGAAATGTATATTATGAAACTTTCTAGGCATTGCTTTCATAACTAAGAGGTACAGTAGTAAGAGAAAGCTGAATTCAACATGAATCCAATGTTTTCAATGCCAGGTTCTGTAGGGAAAGTAACTGTATTTTAAAAATAAACAGGTTTTAGCCCATTTTCCAGTAGAACTAGAAGGGATGTGTTATAGGCTTTAACTCCAAGCATTTTCTAATGAAATGATAAGCACATATAATTAATATGCTAGTATTATAGCTAGTAAGCAAGATAATTGATTTAACCAACTGTCTGTCTGCTAGATAGTACATCTGTTATAGGCAGAAATGATGGAAAACATGCAGGTTATGTATCATAAATGTGCAGTGCAATTAAGTGAATACTGTATGACACAGTCATGTTCTCCATTCTTTCTTCCCTTTTCTTCCCAACTATGTCACTTCTTTCTGTAACTTATCATACCAGAATCTGAGCTGTATCTGCCTAAAATGGACCTGTGCAACTTGAAATCCTCAAAATCTCATTCAGTCCACTAGCTGTAGTCAGCAAACCACACCAAGCTCAAACTTCCTACTTCTGCTTCTTCCCAAGGGGGAAACAGATGAGTTGTCAAGGCATATGGAAGACCAAAATATGTGGCTGACAGACGGTAATGGAGTTTGATTGGTTGTGCTTTGGAGAGGCAAGGAGCCAAATGGCCTACCAAACACAATTCGGTTGTGATCCAGGAGGGGAATGTGATTAGTGTGTCAGTAAGAGACCAAGCTTATGAATTGCCTTTGGGTCAGTCACTACACTCAAGTATGTGGTCAGAGTTGCCTGAGACCCCTGAAAGTTTGCATGAAAACTCTGCTGTGAATTGTTAATACATGCAGTATGGTGGCTCAGGTTGGATGCCTTTAAATAGATTAGAATGTACATGAAGCAGGATTCTCACAAATGTATATATTTTAGGAGAGAAAAGAAAAGCATCTGTCCCTCAGAATGTATACTTGGACTATATGGGGCCCACATCAAAGCTGGATAGGAGACAATCTCTAATCTTGTGACTTGTGATAGTCTCGAATCTTGTGGTATTACTTTTGGCTGACAAAGAAATCTGTTCAGATCCCACCTTTATGTCACAGCTGGCTCCTGCTTGCTGCATCTGTAGGTAGCTGGCTCAGTACAGTTTTGTCTTTGCTTTTTAAACAGGTTCTTGCTAATGATATGATTTCAGTCAGTGGGGCAATGAATTGACACCATGTAGCCTGTCAGAAGCACCTATATGTCAATGCCATAAAGTAAAATCAGAGTGAGATCACTGGCACTCTCCAGTATCATGAATGAACTAGTATCTGCTAAAATGCTTTTAGAAAATGCTGTCTGTGCATGTGTACATGCATGCACACTCATGTAGAAATATGTTCCCTGTCTTAGTTTAGTCCTAGATCTATTATCCACTTGTGTCCAATTTTCCTTTTTTCAACTATTGCCTTCACTTCCTTGATGACTTATTAGTTATGGTATCATCTAGTCAAAGTGAGTAAATATTTGGCTCATTAGAATCTGATTAGTATGTTAATATGTACACTATACTTCTGGGATGTTTCACTGCTAGGAGCTTATTTATTTATTCAATTTTCAAATGCCCCAGTAAAACTAATGAAGGTCTTTGGAACACCAGTGCTGGCAGTGTGGGCATACTTGTCTTGCTTTCTTTAACAATTTGGCATTTTCTTTGCCATTTTCTTTTCAGATGAGCTCCTATACCTTCCGTTGCAAGGCAAGGGTAAATTCAACAGGTAGAGCTTCCCAAATCACCCACATCCATACTAAGAAAGTGTATGCTCTCCATAAATGTTTGCATTTTAAACATTTTTAAGAGAACAGACAGAAGACAACAGACCTAAGCATATTTAATTGCTTAGGTTGTACCTGTTCTTGAAATACATGAACGAACACCAACTCCCTATTAACTAGAGCAGGTTGGATCTAGATCAACCTTCCACAATCGGCAAGGCCCACCCGTGATCAGAAGGACTTTTCTCGTGGAAGGTTGCTTACCTGCACTTTGCAAATTCCCCTTCTCCACCCCATTCATCAGGTTCTCCTGACTCTCCACCTGGCTTAGTGAACCATCTGGGCTTATAAGGAGGCTTAACATATTGCCTTGAGCTGGGAGCATTACAGAAGGTGGGGTGGTTTATAAGTCACCATATGAAGCCATGGCTTGGTGTACAGATAGCAAGGCATCCCTGTGCTGGTTCCATCATCCAAACCACAAAGTCATTTGGCAAACACCTAAAAGGTTGGACTTGGGGGCTGTTTTCAGAGGCACAGTACACAGCTGGCCCATGCTGCTGATGAGGATGCTGGCAGCTGACACTGGCAGCAGTGAGGATGGCTGCTGCCAACCCTGGCAAAGCAGGCCTGTTTACCTGCTTTATTGACATTGGCAGTAGGCAGCCACATCCTCACTCACTGTTTCAGGTTGGTGAGAAGAGAAAGTAGCTCTTTCCCAGTCTTCCAAGGTGTTCCCTGAGATAGTGTGGAAGGACAGAGGGAGATAGGCTTTGCCTGAGGCCCTCAGCTGTGCTCAAATATTTGTTTCGTGCAGTCTAAATAGAGTCTTGGTGTGGCTTATAAGCCACAGCATGCAGCTTATATGCCACCCAGGACTTAAAAGTATTGTCTGAACGGGGCATCTAGATAGCATTTCTAGGCTGGAAGAACTGCCATAGGACGAAGGAATTCCATTTCCATCAGCACTGTTTATCCCATGTAAGTCTTTATACAACCCAGTATTTGTACAGATCAGCATCATTGAAATGTGTTTTCAGTGGTAGCTCCAGATCTGTAAAGCTTTGATTTCCATGTCTGGACCTGTGCAACTTTGCAAGATTGAATAAGGCTTTGCTGATAAGGGCAGAATTCACTTCTAAAACTTTGGACTAAGATAGTGCTGGGGTTGTATATTTCTCCCATTTTAATAACTTTGTCTGTTTTTGTATATTGTTTTAAACTATTTTTAATGAGATTATATAGACCAAGTAATACAGAGTCAGAGTTTGCATGATATTTAATTGATGCATGCTGTTAAATCTTAGAGTACTGTACCCAATTTTCTTAGAGTTTTGATTCTAGGATAATTCCTTCTGTCCAACAATTGACTATATATAACACACAGGAAATGTATATAAGACTTGTAAACATTAAAAAGAGCAATAATAGCAACTAAGTATATGTGTGGTGGTAGTGGGGTGACATACGGAAGAAAATGCAATACCCTGGAATTGCCTGGAGCTATTTGTTGACTTTACTGGTGACTGGAAGTCAATGCATTCTAACTAAGCCTGTTTTGACTTCAGATGGAATGATTATACAATATTACTTGCATTCTCTCAAGGTATTCACCAGATAATATGACTTTGGTATTTTCTAGCTTAATCAAATAGAAAAGAGCAAGAATTTAGTAATGATTTCCAGATTAACAACAAGAAGAAAATGAGTTCTTTGGCCACTTCATAACTTTCTGTCATACAAAGAAGTTACTACTGAGTTTAAGCTTCCTAATTTTGTTGGACTTTTACATTGCCAGGATTTGGGGAAAAGGCAGCCAGTAAGTGGTCAAAGGAAAACAAGGCATGCATTTATCTTTCAGCTGCACCTTAAGACTTCATAAATGTCTCTTGACATCTTTATTTGCCATTTGCTGCTACACTCTAAAAGAAAATGGCAAAGTACAAATCCAAGGATGCGGTAAAGACATGAGCAATTCAGTTACAAACACAAAAGTAAGATTTAAAGAAAAATGAAATGACTGCATTGTTTTTCTTGGGAATGTGCAGCTCCATCATGTTAAAAAAGCAGTTTGTGTAGGCAGGGTATTGGACAATTTAAACCGTAAAGGAACCAAGGTATAGCTTCTTTCTCTAGGCCCTGATTCGTACTTCATGGCAGCAAAGAAAGGCTAATTTAACTCACTTCTTTCAGGGATGCATGCTGCCTGCAAGGCACTTCCTGCTCCTGTAAACAACCTCTATTACCCCCATTGGAGGTCATGATAATAACGTATGAGCCTAGTCTGATAGAATGTTTAGAAGGGGTTTTGGGGGGGGGGGGGGAGGAGTTACACATTCCAAAAATTATGGGTTAATTATTTCATGATTTGCTTCCATGATGAGTGATCTGTCCTGGTATTTCAGCCACTGTATAATCCCAGGGTAAATTAGCCTAGTTCTATGGACTGTGTTTTCTTTTTGTACTTGCAAAATAATTTAGGTAGAATACATATTTTATTTATTATATCTATATATCACCCATTTTTTCCTCTTGTAAGTAACACTGGGTGACATAATCTTCCTCCTCCTCTCCAGCCTAGCCTCACAACAACTACTCCATGAAGTCAGGTAAGAATCAGTGATTGGTCACAAATCATGCAGCAGGTCCATGGCCAAGTGCAGACTAGGGCTCAGATCTCCCTAGGCTCAGTTCATCACTCTAACCATTACACCACAATTTCCTTGTTCAATCAAAATAGAACAAGAATTACATAAAGCAAGGTAGAGGCCCTTCATAACCATAAGCAATAGTGATATAGAATATCTGTGCACCTCCGGCAGTTTCACAAAAGATGAGTTCAGTTGTTATTTACTGACTTGGAACTAGGGCTGTACCAGATGGATTGTTCACTAATTTTGATTCTGAGGTAAAAGCAATCCTTCAGAGAGACAAATATTTCCTCAATCCATTCAGCCCTAACACTGAGAAGATCTGCTTCCTTCTGTGCCTGTTCCCTGTCATTGTTAACTCAATCTGCTGCTGCCTTGGCACCATTCCATCGTTCCACCATCCTTGATTAGGATTTCTCTTTCCTTAGCAATGTGTTTCTCAGATGATCCTGTAGTGGATGTGAAAATGGCACAACACAATGCAGCAAATCAGATTAAGCTACATGTTTGTGGCACTGAGAGCAAATGCAACTGATTTCAAATAGGGTCATATTTTCTGAACTAGTGAATCTGTAGCAGTGATCAGAAATCACATCTATATTGAACAATATTTCCTGAATGAGAAAACACATATATTTCAGTGTAGTAATCCCTAGAGATGGGGGCAGGGATTTTAGGGAAGGTGATTTTTCCCAAAATAAATGATATAAGTGATATTTCCCAAAATCATATCCTTCATTTCAGTTCAGCACAATAAAGCACCACAAGACCAAAGCATATGTTAGAGCAACTCAGAGACTTCATTTTTTGCAGTTCAAGAAATATTCACAGTAAAATTTCAGATGGTATAGATTGGTACAGGTCCACTAAAGTCATCTGTTCCACCATTCAAGAATTAAGCGCTTTGCCTTGAACAGGACCTTCTGTTTTCTGAAGGTAATCTTGAATCTTTAATACCTTTTGAACAGCCTCATCCTCATCCCATTACTTGGCAAGGTTTTAAAGGCCTTGCTGAAGCTTTTATTGTGAAGAAACTAGTGTTTAAATGTAAAGCAGAAGCCATGCACACAAGTGACACACTGTAGTAATACAGTGGTACCTCGGCTCATGAACGCCTTGGTTCATGAACAAATCGGGTCACGAACCAAAATTTCTGAAAAGTTTTGACTTGGGTTGCGAACACCACTTTGGGTGGCGACCAAGATTGCAGCCATCTCCCTGCCCTCCCGAGTGGGGAGATGGTCATGATCCCAGTTGCTTTTGTGCAGGGAAGGTGTGTGATCAGAGGCATGCTACTGCAGGAAAGATGGAAGCAGCAAAGCAGACGGCCGAGATTCCACCTGTCTTTCCTGCAGTAGCGCGTGCCTGATCAGGCATCCCTTCCCTGCATGAACGGAACTGCGATTGCGGCCATCTCCCCACCCCTAGCACACCATTTGCGCCCATCCCTCCCCCCCACCCCCAGCACATTGGGATAATGGGCACCTGCAGGGATGACAGGCGCGATCTCGGTCGTGCGGGGGGGGGGGGGGGGGTGGGGGGGGGGGTTTTGGGGGGGGGGGGGGGGGGGGTGGATTGATGGCTGAGCTTGTGCTTGGGGTGGGGTGGGGTGGGGGTGGCCGCGATCTTTGTTGTTATCACTTTGCTTCATATTTTTCTGATTTAAAAAATGGTTACAGAGCGGATTAACCTCATTTACATTGAACCTTATGGAAAATTTAACTTGGCTCACGACCTATTTGAGTCACGACCAGAGTCCTGGAACGGATTAAGTTCGTGAGCCAAGGTACCACTGTACTATCTTATATTACAAGAAAGAACAGTAGTGGGATAATGGGATTTTTATAGACTGTTCATAGCCTAAGGGTATACAGAGCAGTTACTTTGTATTGAAATGATATTTATGAAAATGCACTTCAGTAAACATTTATCTTGAAATACGTATACTCATGTTATACCAGAAAATAGAGAGTTGACTTCCAAGTTTAATAATCATTTTCTTTTGAAAAAGCACTAATATTTGTTTTGTCACTGTTAACATATGTGATTACATTCTGTCCCTAATAAGGTGATCATAGGTTTGTTCTGTTAGGGACCAGCTACAAACTAATTTCACTATAATGACAAATTATTGTCATTTCCAAATTTTATTTTATTTTTTAAAGTTACATCAGAGCCCAATGAACCTGAATGTTAAATTCCTATTGGTGATCAATGGGAGAAAAGTCTCCACTGTGTTCTAAACCCTCACTGTGGTTAAAATTATGCCCACTGTTTATTTCAGCAACTACTGAGCAACTACTGAGCAACTACTGAGCAACTACTGAGACTTTTTGTTCCAGTCTGTACAATCTGTACATTCTAGTTTAGAAGCTGATCTTGGATTCTTTTCACGTTGCCTGAAGTGGGAGTTTTCTGGGTGCAAAAGGAATAAAGAATGGGATGACTAAAGGTCAAGCGTTGTAACGCTGCTGTGAGCTACAGTACTCATGTGATTACGTGCCCTTCTCCGATGCCATTTTGATTAGTTCTCAAGTAATATATAAACTGCATTTCTGTGAGAGTGGCTGTGCCTCAAAAAATGCTATCTCACTTCTCTACTGGCAGGCTTTGGTGCTTAAGAATATTCCCTTTGGAATTCCACCCTAGACTATATCTTAATGTCAGATGTTTTGATGACCAGGGCTTTTACAGTAGTGGATCCTATTTGTGAGGAAGGTAGTGTATGAAACTGTTCATTGCCCTCAAGGTCTGCAGAGAAAAGAAAAAGGAAGCTGACACATTAGCCAGCAACACAATTGTAAGGTTCAGGGAGCACCAAAATCACTTTAAAGAAAAATTCCATTGAAAAATTCTTGTGGCTGTATGTATCCACCTATATCCATATATACAGACTAGGGATTGCAAATCCTCAGGGCTCAGAGAAGAGGCAAGGGAAGTCTTTTCATCTCCACCCTTTTGTTCTCCCCCCCCCCACTCCCTACTAGCCTAACACAAATGGCTCTTATGTATCCAGATTCTTTGTTCCATTTCCTTTGCCACAAAAAGAAAAGAAAAGAAGTGAAAACTACATTATCTTATGCCTGATTTCAAAAAACTGACCAACTAAAAATTCTCTACCAGGTTTTAAAATATTTTAATTTAACTGTTTTGCTTTTTGAATTGCCCTATTGCAATGCAGTAATTAATTTCTCTCAGTAGGTATATTATTTCACCTATCTTATGCATATTACATATTAGTAACACTATAGTTTTGCTTGTAATGCATGATAGCCACATTACGGAAAGATGGATATTGTAACTACTATGTAAAGTCACGTGGTAAATGGGTTCATTGACAGGGTAGGACTAGGAATACTTCTAGAAAATGCAGAAAAGCCTTGTATTATAATAAACAGGATCATTTAATTTCATTGTTTAAGAACGCAGTCCATTTGGGCTTTCTGTACAGAATCCAACAGGGCTCTTGTGGCTCCACCAATTTCATTCTGCAAGTGGTGGGTCCTGCCAATGTAACTGTACAAACAGGTAAAGCACTGCTGCTGGGGGGCAGGGGCGGGATGCGCCCAGGCTAGTTCTCCCTGACTGATGATGTTCATCCGTTTTCGATGAGGACCTTGACATCTAACGGGTTGTGAGTTGTCCACGGTGTGTCCGCAGGTGGCTGATAAGGCCGATACGGGCACGGAGTATTCTGCCAGATGTCGGGTAGACAAGTGTGGGCACCACTGTTGCAACATTTGCAACTCTGGCTTTACGGAGTGCTCGCTTCCCTTGTGCTATTGTTGTCCTTCTGGCTTCAGAAGTTTGGCAGCCTTGGTGGATCAGCGAGCGCCATGTCGATCGGTCTTATGCCAGGGTCTCCCAGGAGGTGGTGTCAATAACCTGGGACTTGAGAGAGGCTTTCAGCATGTCTTTGTATCGCTTCTTTTGTCCCCCGTGCGATCGCTTTCCTTGAGACAGCTCACCATAGAAGAGCTGTTTGGGGATGCAGTGGTCTGGCATCCTTGCAACATGGCCTGCCCAGTGTGTCTGGGCTTTCATCAGCAGGGTATGAACTGATGGCAGGTCTGCTCTGGACAGGACCTCTGTGTATGGCACCTTGTCCTGCCACCGGATCCTCAAAAGTCTGCGGAGGCAAGTTGTGTGGTAGTGGTTCAGTTGCCTAGTGTGCCTCCTGTATACTGTCCAAGTCTCACTGGCATACATCAGGGTAGTTAACACTACTGCTCGGTAGACTTCAAGCTTTGTAGCAAGGCTTATTCCACGGCGGTCCCACACTTTGGTCTGCAGTCTGCCGAATGCAGAGCTTGCCTTGGCGATTCTGCAGTTGACCTCGATGCCAATTGTCACTGTGCGGGAAAGGGTGCTGCCAAGGTATGTAAATCGGTCCACTGCTTGCAGCTTTTGTCCCTTCACTGTGATGGTGGGCTCTTGGTATTGGGCTTCGAAGCTGGCTGATGCATCACTTTGGTTTTCTCTGTGTTGATGAGGAGGCCGAAGTTGTCGCATGCTACTGCTAATTTGTCCATGCTGGCTTGCATTTCCTGCTCTAATCCAGCATTCAGGGCACAGTCGTCTGCAAAAAGGAGGTCTCGTAGCACAGTCTCCTTTATCTTGGTGACAGCCTGGAGTCTTCGCAGTTTGAACAGTTTCCCATCAGTCCTGTATTTCAGGCTGACTCCCAAGGAGTTGTTCTGAAAGGCATGGCTGAGAACATTATGCTGAACAGGGTCAGTGCCAGCACGCACCCTTGCTTGACGCCATTTGTGATGGGAAAGGCCTCTGAAGCTTCTCCGTCATCCAAAACAAGAGCTGTCATGCCGTCATGGAACTGACGTACCATCAGGATGAATCTGTCAGGGCACCCAAACTTTGACATGATGTGCCACAGACTTTCGCGACTCACAGTGTCAAAAGCCTTGGTGAGGTCCACAAAGATGGTGTACAGTTCACGATTCTGCTCTTGACACTTCTCTTGCAGCTGTTGGGCTGCGAAGATCATGTCCACAGTGCCACACTCTTTGCGGAAGCCACACTGCATCTCGGGTAGTAGATCCTGTTCCAGGTGGTCAGTCAGGCGATTCAGCAACACACGTGCAAGGATCTTGCCTGTGATGGAGAGCAGTGATATTCCTCTATGATTATCCCAGACTTGTCAATTTCCTTTCCTCTTGTAGAGGTGCACGATGGATGCATCTTTGTTCCTGAAGAATGGATCCTTGATTCCAGAAGGACTGGAACAGCGGAGTGAGTTTGTTGACAAGCATTGCACCACCTTCCTTATAGACTTCCGCTGGAATCACATCAGATCCTGAGGCCTTGCCACTGGACAGCTTGCTGATGGCCTGTAGGGTTTCAGGCTTTGATAGTGGGGCATCCAGGCTGTGGTTGGTATCTGCCTGGGGCATTCTGTCAATCACCCCATTATTGATGGAGGATGGGTGGTTCAGTACGGATTGGAAGCGCTCAGCCCAACGCTGTAGAATCAGAGTCTTCTCAGTAATGAGAGTTGCACCATCTGAGTCCAGTAGAGGGCAGCTCCCTGAAGGCTGAGGTCCATACAAGGATCTGAGGGCTTCGTAGAACCGTTTGACATCGTTTCTATCAGCAAACTTCTGGATTTCATCTGTTTTGACACTCAACCAGGAGTCCTGCATCTTGCGAAGCTTGCTCTGTACAGTCCTGCGAGCGTTGTTGAAGTCATTTTTCTTCACTGTTGACAACGGGTCGTTCTGATGAGCACGGTGAAGGCAGTGCTTTTCAGCAAGTAAGGCCTTGATCTCTTCATCGTTTTCATCAAACCAGTCCTGCTGTTTCCTGTGTGAGGGTCCAAGAACCTTTAGTGCAGAAGAATGCACAATATCCCAGAAGTGTTTCCAGTCCTTCTCAGCATTTTCCTCTAATTGCAGCTCTGAGAGTTGGTTGTCAAGATCTTCTGCTAGTGAAGCTGCTGTGTTGGGGTTCCTCAGTTTACTGACATTTATCTTTTTCATCGCAGTTTTGTTTCTCTGCGGACGTCTCTTAGGCTTGATTTGAAGGCTTAATTTGGAGATGATGAGTCTGTGGTCAGTCCAACAGTCAGCACTCGGCATGGCCTTGGTCACCCTTACATCCTGTCTGTCTTTCCTCCGCACGATGACATAATCAATGAGATGCCAGTGCTTGGAGCGTGGGTGCATCCAGGACGTCTTTTTGCGAGTGGGCAGGCAGAAGATGGTATTAGTGATGATCAGATCATGAGCCGTACATGTCTTCAGTAGTAGTAGCCCATTGCTGTTACATTTGCCGATTCCATTTTTTCCAATGACACCATCCCAGGCAGAGTGATCAGATCCTACTCTAGTGTTGAAATCGCCAAGTAGAATCAGCCTGTCGGTGTGCTTCACGGATGAGAGTAGGGCATCGAGATCTTCATAAAACGTGTCCTTTACTTCATCCGGATTCGTCATTGTGGGTGCGTAGGCACTGATCAGTGTGGCTTGCTTTCCTCTCGGAAGTGGGAGATGCATTGTCATGAGTCGGTCGTTCACACCCTTGGGAAGACGGGCAAGTTTGGGGACAAGATGATTCTTAACCGCAAAGCCAACTCCAGATTCATGACGTTCGTCACTGCTATGTCCACACCAGAAGAATGTGTAACCACCTCCTGTTTCTGTGAGCTGACCTTCGTTGGCTAGGTGAGTTTCACACAGGGCCGCTTTATCGATGTTAAATCTTGCGAGCTCTCTGGTGACCAGGGCTGTTCTTCTTTCTGGTCGATCTGCTGAGGGGTTGTCTTGAAGCATGCATACATTCCACGTGCCAATAGTCAGTGGTGTTACCTTGCGTTTTCGTTTTGTTTGCAGTTTTGTTGTTTGACTGCATAAGATGGGATCCCCTCTAGCTGCAGTAAGCTGGCCAGGGTTCTGTGAAGCAACAATGTTTAGGGCACCTTTTCTAGCCCCTTCCTCTTGCTACGGAGGTGAGCAGTGTGGTCCTAAAGAGGGCTGCTCAGTCACTCAGGTAGACGCCGAATCCAGCTGTTGCTTCAGTCAGCAAGAAGATGACCATTAGACCTGAGCCACCTGTGTGCAGGTCCGCAGCTACAGCTCCCAATGTATCCACACCTGCTGCTTCATCGCTCGCCCATCACCACAGGACTTTGAGGTTGAACTGAGGATGTCAAGTCTTGCGCGTGGATTGGATTAAAGTGAGGGAGAGATGCGCATAGTCAGCCTCACTCTCTCTTCCCAGAATCCATCTTGCTCCAGTGGCAGGACAAGAGTTCAGATGGTTGGAGATGGGCGCAGTGGTTGACCAGGGCGTCTTCGTGTCTTGCCGTGCTCTTAGTGTACCACAATGCTTGCAGAAACCACCTTCATGACCGTTGGTCCTATTCTAGTAGGTCTCATCCGCTCAATCCGCCGGAGTCTGTCTTCACATGCTCTGGAGAGACAAATCCCTATCTCACCAAAGGTCTTGACCCAACGGCTACCCTCTACTTGGTTTGGCCAGCCTGTCGAAGCTGTTACCCAGGGTGTGGCTGCTGTGCATGCTACAGCTACTGGGAGCCACAGGTGAGAGCTGGGTGACAAGTGGGGACCAATGGTCTTAGGGCAGCTCTCCCTGACTAGATATGTTCCCGTTTTAATGGAATTTAATGGATTCATGCAATTAGAAATGCAATACATTATATGAAAAAAGAGAAAGCACCTGGTCCAGATGGGTTTCAAACTGAATGGTATAAAATATTTTTCAGCTTTCTTGTTCCCAAACTTCATCGTTTGTGTAACTATTTTTGAAGCAGGTTCTTTATCAGTATTCAATGATGCTTATATTACAGTAATATTTATATTTTGTAAGCCGTCCTGAGCGCTTGGCAAAAGGAAGGGATATAAATTCTTTAAATAAATAAATCCTAAATCAGATAGAAATAGGAGATCATTCTATCTGTGCTAATTATTGATCAATTTTATTGATTAATATTGGTATTAAATTACTGCCTGCAATTTTGGCTGACAGACAAGAATAAATTATTACATTAGTGCAGCTGGATGAGGTAAAATTTATTACAGAGACAAGCAGCTGATATGCTTAGATTGAATATGGATCTAAATGCATTAAATTGGCATCCTTAACAGCTTGGCGAGTCCTTTGAGGGACTATTAAGCAGTTATACAAGCATTATACTAAATAAATAAATAAATAAATAAATATTAAATTAGGATAGAACCGACGCTGCTGCTATTATCGTTCTGGATGCAGAGAAGGCTGTTGATAAATTTTACTGGAACTTTATTGGAAATTTTCCTTCTCCACCTTGTAAAAAATTAGCTTTTCTCAAGAATTTCAGAAATAGGACTTCAAAAAAAATGAAACTCCAAGAACCAGAGTCAAGATGAATAGATTCTTGTCTTAGTGTTTGTTTGATTGTTTGAGAGAGTTATTAGGCAGGAATGTCCTCTGTCCCCACTGATATTCAATTTATGTTTAAACTCTGGGCTTCTAATATCTGACAAACTCAAATTCTAATATTTATCGATTTGTGCAACATTCATCAGAATAAAAACTTATTCACTGTATCTTCTATTGCATGGGTGGCCAAACTGAGGCTCAAAAGCCACATGCAAATCTTTGAGTTTATTTTGTGGCTCACAGACAGCTGGGAGCCTCCCCCATCCCCTCTCCAGTCCATATCCCAATAATGGCATACACATGATTGCAGCAAGCCTTCCTGAGACCACCAGCCCATCCCACTGTCTTCCTGAGGCTCAGGAATTAACGAGTTGGGCCGGTGGCCTCGCAAGATCTCACCGCAGCACTCCTTAACTGCTCCTTTGGTGGTTGTATTGCCACGTGCTGCTCTGGGTGGCAAATCCAGTGGTACTATTGGAGGTAGGGAGGCAGCAGTGGTTATTCTGGCAGTGGTGTTTCTGTGGTTTGTTCAGTAGCAGCCACTTTGGCTGTGGCCCTACCCCTGGTGATGAAGCCAGAGAAGAAACTGACCATGAGTTCTTCCTTCAGGCCTTCAAAAGCGAGTTTGGGATAATTGGAAATGGAAGAGGGGCCAAAAATAACAACCTCCCATGCACCATCTGTTCTACCTTTGACTTCTTCACTATTGGTAGGGCTGTAGCCAAGGCAGCCACCACCTAAGATGCTGAGGAAATACTGCTGCTGCCTGAATAAGCACTGCTGCCTCCTCTGCCTCCAACAGAACCACTGAATTTGCCACGTGGAGCAATGGCAGAGGAAGAACTGCCAAAACAACTATGTGCTCACGCGCAAGAATAGGCAGGGTGTGCTGCAGCAAGCACTCATGCAGCCACCAGCCTGACCTGATCTCTTCCTGAGGCTCAGAAAAAAAGCAGATGGGCTGGTGACTTCATGAGCTCCCACCAGCATGCCCCACACTGCTCCGGTTGACTTTAAAAAACCAACTTCGAAAGAGGTATGTTGATCCCCTTCCTGAATTACGGAAAGAGTGAAGACCATTTGCAGTTCTACAGAGAATTTGTGTTTATGTAACAGCCCCTGAAGAGGGGTGTCCTATTGCTGCTTGTCCCTTCTCTAGCTCCTTTAAAGGTCTCCAATAGAACATGTCTTCATTTAGAATTCTTACACAGAATTCTCGGCACAGCTCACTAAACTATAATTGCCAGCTTGATGTCTGTGACAACAGTAAAAAACAACCCTGCTACTTTTGATTAACATTACATTTGCTTTGAGTAGTTCTTGTTTCTAAAAGTACAGTTCTTTGGAAGTGTGCGCACAGGGAAATGGTGCCAGAATGTGTGTGACCAGTTTATAGCTTCGATGGGAATTCAACTTCAGAAAGTGAAGCTGAAGGAGTCCTGGAATTTCAGCAAACTACAGTATCAGATCATGGCCAGGAAATGTCTGTGGAATGAGGGGGGTTGGCCCAAGTGGGTGGAGGTGATGGCTAGCCAGTTCATGGAAACAGGGAGATAGCACAGCAAGAGGTGGAATTGGTAACTGGGACTGGAGAGCCCCAATTTCCAATGGGAGAACAGGGAAGGACTTGGGATCTGCCCGGGTCTGCACCAGGAATTGAGCAGTCTGTCAGATATAGAGGTTCCTCCCCATGAAGAGGTGGTGTGTGTTGTTAGGAGACAGCACAGCTGGAAGATTCAGTTGCTAGAGCAATGGGAGGAATGCCAACAGGTGAGGTATCTTAGTGCCCTGCCTCTGCTGCAGCACAGGAGAAAGGGGTATAAGTGGCGTGGAGTCTGAGGGACATTGGAGAAGCTCAGCACTCAGAGATGTCTAACACTAGGGACGTGCAACAATAAAGCCTTGCAAAAAGAAACTCTGGAGCATTATGTTTACTGGAAAAGAGGACTGTGCCTCATGACAGGAAGGACATCCAGGTGTCTGTGTGTCTTATCATGCACGTTAAAAAAAGAAAAACATAAACTGATAAGTAAGAACACACTTTCAGGAAGTCATAATAAATAATATTTGTTCATATCTTGCTGCTCTCAAATATCTAAAATTTACTGCATATGGCTCTTCTATTGAGCAAATCTGGCACCCCTATTCCATTGTTTATTTTAGAACACCATTCATCTGTCCCAAATTTGATTTGGACTCTTTGACCATTCTATATACCATCAAGCCTACTTGTTGACTCTCACCAAATTTTGATTTTTTTCCCCAGTTAAATTGGATTCCTCTCTCTGGACAGTTTTGGAACCTTCTTTTCTGGATCCTCCTCTTAAGTGGATTGCATTGGGCTGTCCTCCTTGTGGCAGTTAGAGCTATGTATTTTCATGGTAATTATGGTTTGACATATCTTCAGATGCAAAATTAACTTTCTGGGAAAACCCACTGAAGGGGAAAATTGGGAAGAAAACATTTGTTTGGCAGACTTCAATGGACTGGCTGATTTTTACTTTGGGCCAGTTTGTTGGTCCTGATGTTAATTTTCTGGCACCTTCTGTTTTGTGTCAGCTATGTCTGTATGGCAATATATGCAACTGAAACATTTGTTAGAAGCAGTGTTGCTGCTTTTACACCTTCAGAGTTGCCTGTGTTATTGGAAGTATTGATTGAGGTTGACCAGTTACATCAACCTACAATTCTAATAATCTTCATTATTGGTTAATAAATATAATACACAGGGTCTTAACCAAGGAAGGAATAATTAACTGAAGCACTCTATCTTGCCCAATCAATGGAGCATTTCATTATTATTTTCCAGGTGGTTATGGATCTTAGGCTATGCTGAATTCAGCAAAAAATCATGTTTCAAGTATATGTCAGAATGTCTTTTTGTAAAGGGCTTAATTAAATCAGATTTTGGTGGTGCTATCAATGCTTCTTTTTCATATATTTCAGCAATGCTCAGTGGTAGTTCCCTTTTAGGAGGAGGTAATAATTCAGATAAAGCTTGTAATAGAAAGTTCTTTAATATTCAAGGATACTTTCTTTTCAATCACCTACTCATCTCTTGAAATGTAATGCAAGGTCAATTTAAATGAATTTCCTGAGGCCTTTTGGCAGCTAAAGGACAAATATTACAACACTGAAAAGATAAATGGCAAGCTGTAGTAACATAATGAAACTTTCAATTTATGAACAAGTTGCCTTTAGGTATAATCTACACATGGATAAATATATGGATGTTTGGGGTACCTTGTTGAAGACTATGCATAATTATTTTAATGAGTGTAGTAAGTTAGTATCACTATCATCATTATTATTAAGTTTTTGTTCTGTCATACACTAACAAGGACAAAGATATGTAATTAGTGCTATAGATTTTTTTACTTCATATTCAAAAATTTTATATTCTTTTCTCCTCTTTGTTTTTTAAGGGTGTAGGGACTGTTTAGCACAATAAAACATTAATTAAAAACTTTTAATTCAAACCAATTGTCATGTACTGTACTTAAAGTGGTTCATCATGGATCTGCAGGGGGAACACCTGAATTGCCAGCCCATCACTGCTCCAAGTGTGAGAGGCATAGTTTGCTAATATATAAGAGTAAGGAGATGAAAGGTATGGAGATGAAAAATGAGATAAGAGTCCTCCTTATCAAGGGTAGGAAACTTGTCATGGTCCTGATATTTTGGCCTACTACTCCCAGCAGACAGCCTGCACAGCCAATGGTGTGAACTGTAGAGAGTTGTGTCCTTTCAGTTATTTTGGCCTACCTTTCCTCTATACTCTTAACCAAGCATCTTTTTATAGCAGTTCAATTGCCTTACCTCCAGCCCAAATTGCTCAATTCTCAGTTCTCCAGCTGAACATTAGTAGGTTAAAATGGCACTTGAATGAACAATTTAAAGTATATTATCCAGGGTAGCCTATGTATACTGATGCAGCACATTAAAAGAAGGCTAGTAAGATAGACAGGCAGGCTCCCTTTTCATGTCTTGCTTTTATCATGTGCATTTGTCTCCTGTTCCTATTGTCAATATTAGTTTTTATGATTGTTGGATTATGAACTATTCATGTGTGAACCATTCCAGGAGCAATATGCTACAGAATGATAATAAAAATAATGGTTAATTTTAATAAATAACCATTAATTTTTAAATTTGCTGATTTTATTCTCTATGCCATAGTTGTTTTTTGTGAGCTGCCCAGAGACCTCTTGGGCAATACAGCAGCATACATGTGTCATAAACAAACAAATAAAAAAAATATTCTTTCTTGATTGGCTTTTTGCTGAATTTTGTTCAGATATTTCAAAAGAACTTGTCTTTCATTAAAGTCTACAGTGAGGATGAATGGATTAAGGAACTAAATAATGTAAATGAACTGCACAGAAATAAAGCAGGGCTGAATTTTAGACCATGGGAGACATTTTAAAACATCAAGACTGAACGACCGACCTTCCTTTCAGAATAACTTTAGTACTTGTGTGAGTAAATTGATTATCTTGATGCTTTTAATAGCTTACCTATAATCAGTAAACAACTTACCTTACAATCACTGAAATGTAGGTTCACCTGACAGAGAGCAATCATTTCACCTCAATGAAGCACACATACATGAAGAAACTTTAAAAATCTCAGGAGATGTTAAGGATGTATCAACTTTCATTCAGTGTCAATTCATTTATTTGGTCAGTGTTACATGAATATGATATTCTAATTCTAAGGGTACTTAGGATGTTTTATTCAAATGGAGGGAATTGCACTGGACAGCAAAGTACATCACTGCATATCTTGTGTTTTTCCCCCTGTGGCTATGGATTTAGTGTGTCTAAAACTAATTTGCATGTTTACTAGTGATTAACAGGTAAATTCTATGCATATTTACTCTAATGTAATTTCCATTTTGTTTGATGTGGCTTACTTTCCAGTATGTTTAGGAATGCTACCTAAATACAATTGTTGTTGTTTTTGTTATTGATTTCTCCTTTTTACTGTACCTGTTTGTAGCACATTAGCTGGTATTTCTGCTTGCAGCAGTATTCATGTAGTTTCAAAGAGCTTTTCACTTTCCAAGCCAAAAGGAAAGATGGGAAATGGGCACAAGAAACTAGTTCAAAGTATCTTGTCTTTTCCAATAAAGTGAAGTCAAGAGGGACTGGAAGGCACTACCTACATTATTTATACGAATTCTCTCCTCCAGCTGTAGCCTCCTGTGCAACATCTAAGCCCATTCTTAAGTATCCCTGTCTCTAGAGTAAATTTTCAGCAGTACAGAGTTGTGCTGCAGGGAAACAAGAGCAACAAAGTTCAGTTCTGGGAGCATGACATTTAGGACTGAAGCTATTGATTGCTGTTTTGGGTGACTATATTTGCATGTGTTTTTAATCCAATTTAATATGCATTGTTCTTCTATGCTACAGTCTGAAAATAATTAATATCAATTAGTGATGCTGCTGAAACACAAAATTAGACAGCTTGTATGTCAAATCTAATAGGTTTGCATAATGAGTCCTGACTTCATTCCAATAAATGTTAATATTTTGGTTATTCAAACAAAGACTAATTGCAAGTTAACTTATGTTTTCAGTGCATGTGCTTTCTTCAGAACTAAGTATCCAAACTTTATACATGTTCAGATATTGTTTGCTGTAGCCCTTTATAAAGAAATTAATGTTTCATTCCCTTGCACATGCATGTGTTCAGGTTTTTCTTTAATTACTAAGTGGGTGGAACAGTTTCCCCTGCTTGACAATGTCAGCATTGTCAGCACACTATTTGTTAATAATCCCAAATGGTGCATGAGCACCTAAAAGGATGGGATAACTTTTTAAAAAATGAAAATAAATCAGAGGTCTTCACATATTTCATGTCTAGCCCTAAAAGATCAATGTCCATGGTACTTCTGCTGTCTTAAAAGAGCTGCCATGAAAATAAAGCCTGCTATTATTGGAATTCCACAGCATTTGCATGCCATATACTTTTGTTATGATATCCATTTGGAAAATAGATGCACAGTGATCAGAATTCCCTTGCTCAAACCAGTTTCCATGTTTTACAGGGAAAGCTACTGTAACAGTCACTCAAGAAAAGACGTGCAAGCTTTGTGCATTCAGTGTTGCATCATTCACTTCTTGATTAGTTTAAATTGCAGGAGACTTCATTTTGTTTAAAACTGTGTTCTTTGCTATAGAGAAATAGGTATTTGAATAATAACAGGCCAATCACTACATACCTACTGTGTAATTCAGGTGGCATACAAAGTAGTTTAAAAGGTTTCAGGGTAGGAAGGAACTTTAATGCCACCTTTCTGAAAGTAGTCCCTGGATAAATTTATAAAAAAAGGATACATAGAAAGAGGTGGCTGTTATGAATCCATATGGGAAAATCAGTAAATTATGGACATCTTCCACAATTATTAATTAAGCTTAGTTAATGATTTATGGTTTTAAAATATATATTGAAAGGGCAATATGATAGTTTATATAGTTTTAATAGTTTAAAATTAGAAAATTATTTACAATTGCTTCATTGGTTTTGCACTAGACAATTACTTTGTCAAATAGCCATGCCTCATACAATTTTATATCTGTTTAGTTGCACATACCCATTCAGCAGCAGACACAAATGCAAACACAGTTCAGTTATTTCATCATTGGCTATCATTACTAATTTTGCTAACATAGCTGTTATACTTGGGATACATATATCATATAAATCATGAAGTACTTAAAAACAAAATAAGCTCACTTCCTGCTGTGCTGAACAGCAAACAAGCAGACTGATATTCTTGCTAACAAATTATGTTAATTTTTAAAAAGTATATGGCTATATCTATCCATCTGGCATTACAGCAAAGAGCATAATTAGCTAAAACTATCTCACCTTTCTTAATTAGTTTTGCATTATTGTGACTTCTAATACTCTTTCTTTACTTAAAACTAAAAAATAGGTGAAAATCTGAAAAATATGAACAGATTCCATTC
This sequence comes from Varanus komodoensis, assembly GCF_004798865.1. Lineage (NCBI taxonomy): Eukaryota > Metazoa > Chordata > Lepidosauria > Squamata > Varanidae > Varanus > Varanus komodoensis. The sequence continues at coordinate 16,271,419 of NW_025335798.1, forward strand.
ACAATGCAGCTCATATCTACTGACAGATTTTGCCTCCACTGCCATACCTAGAAACTTACTACAACTGATTGCAGTTTGTTTGGTTTGAACCTGCACATTCTAAATTTTACTTGGAGTATAATGTCAAACTAGAAGACAGAACAAAAGGGATGAAGCACATGAAGGAAGTGCTTCAAAGCATAACTCACTCGTCCAAGTAACCCTTCTTTCTCCTTCAAAGAAATTGAGGAGTCAAAAGTATAAAGAATCTTGCTTCCAACATAGAAAACAGCTCATAGCTCACAAACCAATCACACCTGTCTCTGTACTCACACTCAACAAGACTGAAGCCATTCCAGTGAAGCTATGAGTCTATATTTAAGGGTTAAAATCTTTCTTTTAAAACAAAGCTGTTGTCCTTCTTCAACAGGCTATAGGGCTCTTCTCTTACAGCAGTAGAAAAAATTCTGATTTATATTTTGCTGCCTCACTACCTAAATTGCAAATTAATGACATTTCAGTTACAGTTTAAGACTCTGTATCTGTTCTATCTTTGTTGTAATAAAAATATTATTAGCATTCTGAATGTGCCCAGGCATGTTTCAGGATAGAAATTAAGAGCAGACAGAGATGGACGGAAATGAATGTTACAACTTTCAGGTCTGCTGAGGGGATGTGGAATATACACTATACATGGGTACCAGTTCTGACATTACCCCAGTGGTAACACCACAGGTTCTGTGTAATTTATCATGTACCTGACAAACCTACCCTTGCAGATTCTAGTTAAAAACAGGTTCCAGTATGCTGCTGCCATAACTCAAATACTCAAAATGGTAGTGGGCTCTGCCATGAGCAGTCCTGAGGAACAACATTAGATGGTGATTTCTTATTGCATATGAACTGGGATTTTATCTTTTTCAGCATGTTAGAGAGGCTGCATTGGAAAGGACAGACACAGAAGTCTACTTCCACCAGTTGATCCGGCATAAATGTTAATCAAACTCAAAACCCACAGAAGTCAAATAAAAATATAATAAAATGTTTTAAAAATATATTTAAACAAAATATAAACACAAGAAAATCAAAATCTAACATGAAACACAATTAATTCAAAACACAACATAGCAGCAGCAAATCAAGGCAATTCAAACTCTGAAAGAATAAAAAAGGGTCTAAAAAGGTAACAAGGTAGGCATCTTTCAGACCTTTCCAAGATACATATTTCATAATTGGAGACCTACTACTGAAAAGACCTGTTTCTACCTAGTCAATGATACTAAGCTGAGCATTTGGAGAAGACCCTCCAATTATGGCTACAGACTCAAGGAAGAATATACAGGAAGAGGTTTTCCTTCAGATTCTGTGGCTGCAAGAGATGCTAAAAACAGCTCCAGTCTGAAGCAAGCCCATGTTTATTGTTTCACTGTGGAATATAAGAAAATGTCTGCAAGCAGAAACATGGAACTTGACCCTTGAATAGAAGAGGAGGTAGTCAGCTGTGTTTTTGTGCCTTCTCTTGTTCAAAGCCTATTACTTTTGTACACTACTACATAAATGACCCTTCTCTCGCACACATATTTTGTTGTAAGAACTTATAGCAAAATTAATTGATCAAAACAGGCCTTCCTGCACAAAGTGACTTTTCTATACCAGGGGTGGAAGAGTATCCAGAAGCAGAAATACAAGCGCACTTTGAAGTGGTACACCCAAACAAGTAGTGAAGGTTGCTGTGGTGGATCCAGTCTCATTAAAATTTCAATAAACAAATACCATTGTAAGAAAGGGACAGATAAATGTAACTACTAAAAACATCCCAGTAGTAAGCACCGGACCACCTCATGTTCTTTATTTAGCGTATATACATGATGCCTTGCAGAAGCCTACAACAAATGCAAGATACAACACTGTGTTCTCCATTTCATTGGGCAGTATGGAAAGCAAATAAATAAACAAATGAAAGAATTATTGTAGTTTTAGGCATGAAATAACTAACAAGCCATATGATACAAATATCAAACCAATATAATTAAAAGTGCAAGAAAAGTATATGCTATTATTATTGCATCCACAACAGATTATTTGGGGCAAAGAGAGAGAATTTTTCTTAGGAAGACAGACAAAAGTTCAATTTAAAACAATCCTGGAAGCAAGGAAGAAGACTAGAGGAGCATTCTTTCTTCTAGTTTCTGATAACATTAAAATTTAATCTCTACATTTCACATGGTATCTAGCTAGTCTTCCTACCACAGAATAATAATAAAAACATCACAAGCATTCAGTGGCAGAGGCCAACTATTGCTCCCAATAAATATCTTTGAAAGATACAGTTCAGTGAAAACTTTTAGTATTTCTTACACACCCTGGCAAAGTTGTAATAACAAGCTGTAACAATGGGCTATGTAGAAGCAGTTATGGTTTAAATATGTTTCCTTTGTTCCAAGACCATAACATAGGAATTAACAAGCAAGGTAATCTAACCCTCAGAATCACTTAACCTAAGTCAAGAAAATATGAAAACATGAACTATTAACTGATGTCTTCCAAAATATCTAGATTTTAAAATTGTATGTATGTATACTGCCCAATAGCCAAAGATCTCTGGGCAGTTGACCAATTGCTGTGATTTTCCTCATTTCCCTTATTCCATACATAATGAAAACATGCATTTTCCTTTAGACATCTAAATGGTTCTGCAAGTCACTATCCTTGTTCAGTGTCCCTCCTGCCTGCATATGTGGCAAAACAGCAAGTGTACATTTTCTGATAAACATATTGAATATGGTAATGCCCCTTTGACTGCTATTAAACACTGAATTTTTCTGAAAGTCACAGCAGCAAGTTTAATTATGGTTCATTAACCTCAAGCTCAACTTCTCATCCCCAGGCCTTGATGGTGCTCTATTAAGTCATGTGTCATAAGCCTCACAGGAATTTCCCTTTATCAATGCAGATGTTTTATGCACATGCAGGAGTGCAGACTCCATGACATTTGTAAATGGAAACAAATTACAATTAATCAACTCCAACATGATTTTTTCCCCCAAATGACAGAAACAGAGATTATCTAATCTTTTCCCCTCAGGACAGATACATTCCGATTATAGCCTCTGTGCAATTCCTTCCTTGATGTCTTGTGCAGAAATTACCCCATGCTGTGTTTGCCCTCTGGTTACTGGTTTCACCTGTAAGCAGTTCACTGCCACTGCTGACTCCACTAAACATCTTTGAACTTCATTCTGCATTTTATGTGAACTCTGGAGCTATTAGCCACTAATATCAACAGTGCAGCTCAGCCTAGGAACGTTTATGGCTCCCCTGCTTAGTTTAACATTTTTGCCTTAGTACCATAATATTATTAACAGTCACAAAGCACAATAAAAGAAAACTGTTTATTTGGCTTAGGCTTTAGCCACTGTACCTGAAGCCTTTTCCCATTTCATTTGCAAATATATGAATGTGCACTTCAGTATTTGGATGCAATTCAATTTTTTAATGTTCATTTTTATATTCTCTATTCATATTGTTTCCTATTTTAGATTTTTTCCTTGTAAAAGGAAAAATTATACTGCAGCGTAATGTAATCATAAATTATAAACACTCACATATGCACACGCACGTACCTGAAATACATCTTCAGGTCTATAATAATATTCAGTACTTTCCAAAATCCACCAGAAATCTTTTACCTTGCAGACATCTATTAGCATCTTACAATATGGATCTATTTTATGTAACTGTAACTGACAACAGGTTAAATTTCTTTATCAAGCTCTGCGTGGGTGGGCATGTGCCCATGCACTAGGAATCATCCTTCAAACTGATCTGCAATAAACCTGGAAAATATTTGCATCTGAATATATATGAGTAATCCGATGGGCTCTTTATAGAAATACAATAAAATAGGCAGGTTTTGCTAATGAAGAATCTTACAAACAAAATGGCCTCATCTCCCATCTGTAGTACCAGAAGTAAAGATGCTGTAACTTAGCATTGTTGACTGTCCATATTCTTGACAAAAGATCAAACCTTTCAGATCATTATGAAAAGAAGCAAAAGGAACAATAGCTACCCATATCCCATCTTCTACAGCTTGAAATGCTAATTTCTGATCTGCTATTTCCTTGTGTTTATATTTTTCATAGTCCTGAAAACAGTTGCATAATAAATATTGGATTTTAGATTACTGAATGTCTTGCCTTTCCTCTGCACTGTAGAGTCTATAGCATCACTGCAAAAGAATGGCTATGGCTCATCCACATGTAATATTTCTTTCTTGTGCCAGTCACTCAGCCATCTGTGCAATCCATTTAGTTCTTTAACCATCCCACAATGAGCAATTTTGTTTTTCCTATGGGAATGCCCAAAACTCAGTAAAGATTTTGTTGTGAAGAAGCAAATCCAGTTGTCCATCTGGCCTCTCAAACTGCAGACATTATTTTAAGTAATCAAGTTTTGCATGCACTTTCATGGAACCTTCTGCTTGCATGTTCCCATTAAAAAGTTCCCCTGACTTGCATACAAAACTCTGAAGTGAGTAATTTGCCTACATTTATTTGTCTACCCTCAGCACATGCTCAAACTAAAACACACTGTTCAAGAAACTGAACCTCTGTGTTTTGCCACCCTCGACTGATTTATTGTGGGCTCAAGGGATCTGATCACAGCACCAAGCTTCTAAGCACCTGTATAAAATGTGTCAGTACTTTTCAAGCGTACAAAATAATGTGCTTGTATACATAGGATATAGATTATGTTTTATTTTATTAGATACCTTCCCAAACTTTGCAATGGGCAATCTGATTTCATTTATCTGTGGTAGACTGCTGTGGCAGTGTAGTTGAAATTCAGTGGTAGACTGCTGTGGTAGTGGAGTTGAAATTCAGAATTTCAACAACTTATCCCAGGCAAGGGAACTGAACAGTTGGCTACCTGACACTTCCAGGCAAGTGTTGCCTTTTACCTCCCTACTCTCAACCATCATTCCCTGTTGATGCCAAGGATGTACTGGGCATCAGTGACAAAGGCAAAAAGATACCATGCAAAATTTTGCAATAGCTTCCTTCAGATTTCTCCTTAGCTGCCACTTGCCCCATCTTTGTAAACCCTAAGCCTTCACAGAAGCGTATGACACCGTCTTTAGAACAGGGACAGTGGCTACACAAGTGTAGCTGGTGGCTGTTATTGTGAACTTGTCACATAATGTGCTGGTGGTGGCCTTGGATGATGCACACAGGCAAGGCAAAGTAGGAAGTCATTCATGCTTTCTCTTTGTGTATAGCTTTTCAACTAGAGAACTAGATCTTCCCAGTACACAGATCAAGGTGCAGTTCCTATACACTCTTGCATCTCTTTGTGGGACAGATCTATATCTTTGTCCTTTGGAATTAATGAACAGCTTATAATGAGAAGGGCAAGTCACTTATATTTCTCACTTTCCATAATATGTAAATTTATATATAAATATGTAAAGTTTCAAATGTAAAAAATGTAAATTTTATATATTTCTGTAATATATAAAACTACTCATATTGAAACATTTATTTTGGCACCACATGTTCTAGTAGTAATCATGGCCAGGCCATTACTACATCTGGCTATCTATCTATCGCCGCTAATGGGTCTATAACTTTGTTATATAGTGCTTTGTTATATCTTTAACTAATTACTTTATCTTGAGATATCCTGACATATCCTAAAATAAGAGAAGGATAAGGTGGTAGGGAAAGTGAATTATCAGAATGACAAGAGTAAGCATTTTCTTATCATATATTACAGGCAACCCTGCATTCATTAATGCCTATTTAATTAATTAGCATGCTTAACATTCACAGATAATAATGCTCTTTGTCTAGATAAGGGAGACACAACAGGTAAGTCAATTCATTTGCATGTAAGCCATTTCAACTGTTATGAAGACTCACCGGGTGAATAATTTGTGCAAAATTTTTAAGGGCTATCCAGTTCCCCCCTCCCTCCCCAAGGGACACAAGCACAAGAAACCCTGAATAGCCTGTCAAAAATGCTTTTTAAAATTAATCCTGACTGTTGAAAGCTAGTTATCAAAGCCCCGTATTCTTATAAAAGGAGTGGCTTGCATTTTTTCCACCTTCCCAAGTGCCTAGAGCTTCAGGAGATGATAGAAAGAATGAGGACACTTAGAATCAAATCCATCCCAAAAGTTAAAACAAAAGCAAAAAGCTAGAGGATCTTGCTAGAAAGGGGATGATCCACTCATTTTATAAACAAATACCTTGCTTTTCCTTGACATCTCAGCTTTTAACAGCTGTCAAGAATGTGCAAAATTAAAAATGAACCTATTCGTAGCCTTTTTGTGTCAAAGTCCACTTTTAGTGTCTGCTGCAGTTGACAGGACACCATCTTTTAGGACATTGCTCAGGTAAGGCTTCCCATTTTGGACCCCCACCCCACCCCACCCCACCCCCAAGTATACAAGCCTCTAAAATAGTGCAAGCCTGACGATTTAAAAACAAACAAAAATTGTGCAAATTTCTTATATATAAAAAAATAAAAGCATGTGGCAAACCAGTTACAGCCCTTCCAATTGTCATCTGGGGACTTTGAAGGGGCTGTCATTGGCTCTTAATCTGAAGATTGAAAGAAGCTGTTGCCAAAAGTGGTGGAGGAAGCCTTGGAAAACAAAAAAGACTTCATGGTTGGAGTAGGAGACACCAAGCCATGCTCCTTGGGCATGTCTAGGGCAGCTGTCATTGGTGGTGACCTGGATGAGCTCAGAAAGAGCAGCAAAAGGTTTCTGCCACTCTTGTCCAGGTGTTCACTCACTGTTTGCCACACCTCACAATCTAATTATTTTCCATGCCAGAGTATTGAATACAGCATTGGTGATGAACTGGACTCCTGGTTGTGAATTCACTTTTAGTGTTTGTTGCACTTTGACAGGATACCTTTTCTTAGTAGGGGCTTTGTTGGTTTACCTTCCACCTACAATCCCAAGATTCCAGAAAGTTGTCTTTGACCCAAAACAACCAGTTACCTGAAACAGTTTACTTCTCTTACTTTACAAACACACATGCACACTGCTATTATCTAAATATATCACTTAAGGCATGGAACGCAATGGAAAATGAAGCAAGGTTTTACTTTTATATCTGCTGGCACATATTTTTAAAATCCCTGCACATAAAAACCGTATGAGATAATTAAGATTCTGCAATACAACTTTCTAACCTTTTGGGCTTTTCATTAATCAAAGTCTGTCAGTTCTAATCAGTATATGCTCATAAGCCCAGAATGGGTTTGCCAAAGTAATTAAAATCGCCAATTTTGCTGACCAAGTTACAACAGCAGTTATCAAAGTTACATAAGTTATCTGGCTATCACATTGATTTCTCAGATTCAGTTCTGTCACGTTAATGGGCTAATTGGCTTTAGTAGGGGAATTAATCTTCAAGTGGTCGCTCATTCTTTAAAAATTTTAGGATGGTGTTAAGTAGAAGCAGTTAGTTCAAAGCACTTAATTAACTCTATAAAACTATGGGCTGCAATCCTCAAACAAGTTATCCTAGTGTAATCCCCACTATCTAATGGAGCTACTCTGGAATAAGTGGGCTAAAAATCTGAACTACTATACTGTAAAAGCCTTACTAAAATTTGACTAATTCTGTAATAATTAAGGTTTTAATATTACTGGGGTAATTTATTTAACCCACAAATCATTTCCTTATGTGCTCTACTACTTGGAATGCTTTGGGGTAACTAGAATGTCATCAAGATAGAATGAGTTTGGCTATTGATTCAAACTATTTCTTTGCCTATATGAACTGCCTTATGCAGAAGTCAAGAAATAAAAGCTATTCATAATAGAGATTTGGTCATAGCATAGTAGAACCATGATCACTATTTCAAAACATTTGCTTCATGTGTCTTAATAAATTAAAAGAAACCATATAGTGCTATGAAATACCACTGACTGGATCATTAAAGATGTGTAAGTTGATCAGCCATGTGGAGATATATAATGAGAACATTTGCTTTGCATGCTTCTTTGTGTGTACTTAGCATAATACACATAAATAAATACTCTGGATACAAAGCAAATGATGGTGGACATGTCATGTAGTATGAACTGGAAGCATGGGCCACAAGCCTCATAGTACCACCAATCTCAAAACCACAAGTGCTCCCATACCATTACATGACTGTCTTAGATATCATCAGTTTTGAAAACAGAAAGCATGCATGCACGCACACACACTAAATAAATATAAGGGTTATTATTGCTTTCAGTGCTACAAATATATTTACCTATTGCTTAGTTATTTAATTGTGTCTGTTGAGTTGGTTATTTGTATATAGAAACATGGAATGAAAATATTTGAAATAATAAAATATTCAAAGACACAGGTTGATTATTAGTAGATACCATGGGTTATTGCAAAGGGCTCCAAATAACACAGCAAGTCTAATTGCCTGCTTCAGAACTTCTCCCCAACCTCACGTACACACCAGTGGGGGAGGAAGAGCAGTCTCGTTCTTCCCTCCTGCAATTGTACTTACATGTAGCATAAACACCTGACTTGTACAAGGCTCTACCAAATAGCAAAAATCTATGGACAAGTGCAGCTTCCTTTCCAGTTAAGAAGTTACCTAAGCCATAAGCTCTGAAGATAATCTCAGCATATTAAGCAAACAGCACAATTCTTTACACATGTGCTGAAATGTAAGACGCATTGAATGTATTTGAATAGAGGAGTGATGCCTGACTGCCAGAGTGAATAGATTTCAGTCATGAGCAAAATGTTGATATCAAGTTCTTCATGACAAAAACAAAAATAGCAAGGGTCTGTCACATGAAAGACAAGCAAAGCAAATAATAAACTAATAGAGTTAGAAGAGGCCAATAAGATTATTCAATCCAACACTGTGCTCAATGCAAGATTACAATATGCAAATAAATAATGGGAAATGATAAAATGCAATCGCTGTACCAAGTATGAGAACTGGGGGAAAACATCCACTTCTCTATTTATATTTTATATTTAGGTTGACCTGGAATGGATCATTCATACATGCAAATCCATGTGTTAGGCTGATGTCATATATAGCAGTAATAAAATGACAACCCTCTATAAACAGTGTGCAAGGTGATATGCAGTATATAAGACATATTACATGTTTTATGTGACATATGAGTTGTGATACACAAAAAAAGTGGAGATGGTGTAACACCACAGATACTGTTCTAGAGATGTTAAACTTGGCCTTCAAAAGTTGTACTAGGACTCACAAATCTACTGGATTCAGTTAATTCTAGTATTCTGGTACTGATGGAAATTCATTTTGCAGTAACACTGCAACTGTCTACATCTGGCCCAAAGTCAGTTGGAAACTGGCCATATGATGGCTATACTTCAGCCCCTCTGGCTGTACTTTTAAGTTCTCATAATACCATAGAATTTTTAGTTTTAATAAGTCTTGCTGAACTTGATTTATAGTAATTGCTGATCTCTATTATTTGCAATAGATACATTTTTCAACGTAATCACAGGCAGTCAATACTTTTCTTAATGACTAGAGGGAGAGAGAAGCTGCAATGATTCCAAGAATTTTATTATACACCTGAAACTTTATTAAAAATTCCTCTGCAGAAGGCTATGATGAATTATTGTCTTAGGGCCAATTCATAGTTTACCTTATGTACTTGGGCTATGCAAACCCAACACAAAATTCATGTGGCACTCATTATGTGTGAATAGAATAACATACATGTATCTTCTTTTATTTATACTGCTCATTCCTTCAATTTTATTTTCTTTTAAGGCAGTTTAGTATTGCTTTTAATGTTGAGTTACAAGCCAACTTTGCGCTCTCCTCCTTCACCCGCATCAAGAGGCTCTTCACTTTCTGCCATGAGAGTGGTATCATCTGCATATCTGTGCTTGTTGATATTTCTCCCAGCAATCTTAATACCAACTGGTGATTCATCTAGCTCCGCCTTTCAATGTTAAGAAAACTAAGATCATGGCATCCGGTCCTCTCACTTCCTGGTAAATAGATGGGGAAGAAATGAAGGTCGTGACAGATTTTATTTTCCTGGACTCCAAGATCACCACAGATGGTGACTGCACCCAAGAAATTAAAAGATGCTTGCTCCTTGGGAGGAAAGCTATGGCAAATCTAGACAGCATACTAAAAAGCAGAGACATCACCCTGCCAACAAAAGTGCGTATAGTCAAGGCTATGGTTTTCCCAGTTGCAATGTATGGCTGTGAAAGCTGGACCATAAGGAAGGCTGAGTGCAAAAGGATCGAGGCCTTTGAATTGTGGTGCTGCAGGAGACTCCTGCGAGTCCCTTGGACCGCAAGGCGATCAAACCAGTCAGTCCTAGAGATCAACCCTGACTGCTCTGTAGAAGGCCAGATACTGAAGATGAAACTCAACTACTTTGGCCACCTAATGAGAAGGAAGGACTCCCTGGAGAAGAGCCTAATGCTGGGAACAATAGATGGCAAAAGAAGAAGGGGACGGCAGAGGATGAGGTGGCTAGATAGAGTCACTGAGGCAGTTGGTGTGAGCTTAGGTGGACTCCGGGAGATGGTGGAGGACAGGAAGGCCTGGAGGAGTGTTGTCCATGGGGTCGCGATGAGTCGGACACGACTTCGCGACTAACAACAACAACAACAAAAGTATTGCTCTCCAGTCCAGCAAAGGGTGCAATCCAGTACAGTCCATGGAAAGAAAAAGAGTCATGTGAATGGAACCTTGTCTGAAACAAGGAAATTCTACCAAGTTTTGCTGGGAAAGAAGATGATTAGGAAGCTTACAAATAAGATTGCTGCTTCATAATGCCTGTAGAAATCTATGGCATACTACCATTACATATGGAATACAGTCAGACCCAGCACTATGGGACACATGCAAGAGCACACAGCCTTGGAGAACCTTCTGTGCTCATGCTTGTCTTTCTGATCCTTATATAGGTGTATTCCTGGCACTGTGAAGAAAAGCACCACGTCAGGCAACATTCATTCATTCATTCATTCATTAAAAGCTTTTCAACCATGTCTACTACAGACATCTCAGGACAGCATACAAATTACCACTGTCACTATCCTTTACCACCAATGTCCTGCTACAGTGAAGCCCTTGGATTCCAATTAATAAAACATTATTTACTTCAGTTCATTCTGATTCAGGGCATTACAACCAAGCAGAATCAGTTTTCCCAAAACACACCACAGATAAGTACAGGAGATACCATGGGAAGTTTGCCTGTATGTTGCTCCAACAAGCAGCATACTATAAATGAGCTTTAAGTATGTTTTCATCTTCCTTTAGGTTCCTTAGTGTCATCTCCATAATTACTGAGATCTTGTCTCTTAAATTGGATGCATCTCTCTCACTGAATTCAAGATGTAATAGCATGGGATTCCTCACAGCTGGAGTTGTCAGACTCTGAAGATCATTGTGTGCAATCATCTCTGGACAAAGGTGGCTGGTTTCTGGGGCCTTTATTGGGAATTAGGTCCTAAGGAGCTGGAAACCTCATGAAACCCTTTTGTAACTTCTTGTTTCCTGTCCTGTTAACTCAATAGCTTCATCCTCTGGTGGTGAGGGTTTAGGATTCTGAACCATGCAATGCCACTGAGCCCTGTCTTTACCATACACTATATTGGGGATACAGTCCAGAAGTACAACACTTTTACAGTTTACTGAAGATTATTTATGTAATATGTATTAAATGAAATGTAATACTCTCTTATTCTGCCAAGAATACTTTTTATTCTGCCAAGTTTTAGAATCTATTTGCTTGCTGGTTTCCTATAAATATTTTTTTTTTGATGCAGTTTTATTATATGTGATTTATTCCATTATTGTATTACTTATTTTATTATAAGTTGGTATAGGAGGACTGCTCTAAAATCAAGAAATAAATATGCATACACATAATAGCAATGGGATGGATTAGAAACAGAATAAATAAATGCAGTAGTTCCATTCTTGCTTTATCAGCTGCTGGCATATTTTTTTCCTATACTTAAATAATTCAGTCTTGCCAATCTTTTGTTGCATCATTTGACATTATATGCCAACTTTTAGGAAGCAAGGTATTGCATGTATACCAACAAAAAAGGGGGGTGGGGAACGTTCTATCTATAGCTTACAAATGTATATACATCATTCAGGCTGTAACCTGAATATGCATGTTTTTTCCTCCATCAGTTGTCAAAGGTTATAATATCTAATGAGTGTAAAAGATACAGTACAGGAACTATTTTATTCAAATATTAGATACTGATTCTCCTACTCATCCATTCCAGAGGTGAAATGTAAGTTGGTTTCACTGACTGTGTCCAAACAAATGAGACACACACACTGTGACTTTCATACCCAGACTTAAATGATACAGTGCAATTTTTTTATGCCATACCTGGTATTTTTCTAATATAAGTGGTAAATTAACATTCATCAGCTTTAACTATTGCAATCACTGGCAAACAGTTAGCAATTCCTACCCATTATAAATGACTTGCTATAGAGCACCTGTAGGTAAAATGTTAATTACCTTGCCAAACCAATATATAAGACTATTATGATGTTGACACTGAAGTTTGCAAGTGAAAGAAAAATGTGTTGTTTAGTAGAGTCGATGCATGTTGGCTCAGTCACTACTAACAAACATAAGAACGGTTGAGGGGATGAAAGGCTAGGAAATGCTAAGTGTTTCTTCCTCCAGTTGTAACACCTATGAACTCCTTGTCCTAGGAAACTCACCTAGTGCACTTTGGTGGCATTTTTGTATCTGAGGACTACTTTATTTCACCATGTTACAAATTGGAATGACTTATTTCTTCTATTAATTTCTGTTCCATTTAGACTTAGTCATGCTT
>NW_025335798.1:16884369-17054459 GCF_004798865.1 Varanus komodoensis
TCGTAAGGTGGAGTGTTGCATCTCTTTGATGTGGAGGGCTTAATTCCATTTGAGAAAAGCTCTTAGGAGGCATATTTCAAAGACAAAAGAGGCAGACCTAAATATTTTAGGTTTAAGCTCCTACATCAATAACTAAGCCTTCCTGCATGAAATATTTGTGTATTTTGGGGATGCCTCACAATACATTGCCACCCTTCAGGGCCTTTCTGACGCTTTGCAAGCACTAGAGAGTGAACTTATAGGTATTTCCGAATAGGAAGGCTGGGCTTTGCATGTCCACTATAACACAATACTGCCTAGTGGTTGTGGCATCGAATATATAGAAAGACAGAAAAAGGAAAGCCCCATTGGGGTTGAGTGCAAATGGCTCAATAGAAAGTCCACAAAAATTCAGAAGACCCCAAGGTTTTAGGGGAAGCATTTCAACCTTCTAGAATGGAGTAGAACTGCACAAAAGCCAGGGAATTGCCAAATGATATGTGGAAGAGGTGGGATTAGGAGAAGGTGGCATGAACATGCGGGGGATGCCAGCTGGATGGGGTTTAGCACCCTGGCCTTCTGCACCCCTCTTGTAAGGCTTCAGCTGAATGTAGCAAGCCATTTGCAAGATACCCAAACAACTTGATTTTCTTTCTTCCGTGCCAACTTTTATTGTGGTCACGGAAGTGAGAATTGGAGCAGGGAGGCAAGGACAGGTGGCAGTCCAAGATACATAAAGCCATGACGGAATTCAGTGGGCAACATGCAATGGAAAGGAATGTGCAGTGAGTCAGCACAAATATTTTTCCAGGAGATAATAACTGACAGTGACCAAACATCTGTAACAGAAAGCATGAATTTTTGAAATATAAGAAGAGTGAAATGCTGGCAAAATGCCAAACATACAAGGTGAATTTAAGCAATATTCTAAGAGGAAGATGCTCCCAAGCATTGTACTGCACATGCTCAAATGAAAAACTGGGATAGGATAGGATAAATTCTTTCGATGAAGAGATGCCTTTATTTAGAACCATTGTCTAATAACGTGAAAGTATTCACAAGGGTTGTGTGAATACTAAGGGTTACTTCCATTGAACTCAGTAGCCTAGTTCTCAGATAATACTAACCTGTGATAAAAATTTTTGAATTCTTGGTTGTTATGACTATAAACACAGCTACAATAACAATCAACAACTCAGAGAACTCATGGGTTGTTGCTAGGCTATGAATTCTGAGCTATTTAAGCTATAGAAAGTTGTTATAATAATAACCCAAAACAGTGGGCTATTCATGGATTGTTTCAGCAGGCAACAGAAATGGTGATCAAAAATACCAGCAATACAAAGGGCTACAAGGAGAAAGCAGGCAAAAAAGAAATGTGGGTCAGGATGGGTGGATGGTAACATGAATTGCTTGGGTGAGAAGTCCAAAAAGTCCTTATATGTCCTGTTTTAAATTTTAAATGAGTGGGATATAGTCATTATATATAAATTTCCAAATATTCATAGCATTCTTTGATTTAAAAATTGGTTTTCCACACCTTGAAACAGTTAAACACATGAATCTTGGAAAACTAAAAGCAAGGATTTACAATTTATGGCTATTACAACTCTCATACCAACCATCCTTTAGCCTGGATGCTCTCATCTGGAAAGTTAAATTGCTGACTTTTTTCATCTGACCTCTTCTATAAGTAGTAGCAGAAATCCATTATCAAGAGGTTTTTCAAGAATTTTTTGTCATGAAGGGGTGCTGCAGCAAGTGTAGAGCAGTGGGCCGCTCACACTGATCCCTGTACAGGGCATAATAAAATGATGCACAGAGGAAAAAACAGATGCTTTAACAGCCAGATGGTTAAAAACCTTGACAATACTTCATATGTTCCAATTCTGAATCTGCAGTTATTGGTATGCAGAGATGTGTTCCCATCTCACAGTGCTTTACCTGGAATGAGAATGTAGATCCTAGCATTTCAGGACTCTGCATCTCATAGGAAAAGAATTGCATTGGCTTTGCCCCCAAGAGGTTTTGAAAATTAAGACCACCACCAATCTCTTAACATGCTTATTCATCAACTCCTTCTTCCAGCTGCAGCCCCCAGCTCCACTGCCCATGCTGCTAGGGAGTCCTGCCACCTCTCTGGAGCAGCTTGTGGTGGGACACCAGGGCAGGCTGAAGGAAAAGAGATTTTAAATGGGGCTGCTAAGTTTCAGAGTACTGTCAGGGTTAAGCATTTCGCCCAGATGTCCTTGTTAGTTTCGGGGTGGTGAATGGCTTCCCAGGACGAGAATAATTTTTCTGCTTGTGTAAAATATAAGCAGGAAGAGGTTGTGGTTATTTAAGATGTGGTTGGCAGCAGGTTTTCTAACACTGGCCATTTTTCGACAAAAAGAACAAAAGCAGGGCCATTCAGAGTGGCTGGGTGATCTTTGGGTGGTGTAAAATGGCCCAATAGGAACAGCGGCCTTCACGGTGCAGGGTTGTTTCCCATTTGACTATTCTGTGGCAGAGCTGTAAATCCAGTCCCGCTGTGCTTGAAGCAGTGGCAAATGGATGCTCTTGTTAAAAAATGAGGGAACATAAACTCCCTGCAGTCTCATTAACTAATGGGTTTTGGATAACCTTTCTGAAATTCGTCTGAAATACCCCTTCCACTTAAGATTTTCCTACACAAGGCATTTATTGTCCATGTGTGTTTCCTTAACTCACTTTATGGGCTCTTTAGAGGTCTCTATGCTCCTCTAGTTTCTTTATTTTCCCCAGAGCAATGTCCCTTTTTCTTTAGAATGGGGGACATCAGGGAAATGACCCCTTTTCTCCTCATGTATTTGCACTACTTTGCTGTAACACAGCCCTACCAGAGGTCATGTAGCACAAAGAGGAGCTCTTTATGCAGCACTCAAATTTCAAAGCTGCAACAAATCCAAAAGGAGATATAACCATTGACAGCTTCACGTAAAAGAGCTCTTACATAATTGACAAACATCCTTGTGAACATGGGAGAAGACTGGTCAGCTCTGTGCTATTTAGCCAGGAACGTTCCCTACCTGGAGATACCAGGGGTAGAACTATTGAATCACTTAAGCTCCTCTTACAGTTTTTAGAAACATGTTGAGTGAAACCTGATTATTTAAAAGGGGGAAATGCATGAATATTTTCATGTCCTTTTCAATGTTCAAAACCACTTACCTGGTTAAACACAGATGAACAAAGTCTGCTGCGGTTTTGGAGCAATGCTGGGGTAGGGAAGGCATAAGTCCTCTGTGAGCACCAATATAAAACATGGCTGCCATCCTGTCCATGGAAGCCAGTGGTGGCTTTCCCGTGGCCATCTCAAAAACCGTGCAGCCGATGCTCCAGATATCTGATTTTCTTCCATATCCAGATTCATTTATTATTTCCGGTGCCATCCAGTAGGGAGTGCCATGCACAGATCTGAGTGGTTCACTGTGTGTATTAGTCAGACTTCTACAGGTTAAGCGCTTTGCACATCCAAAGTCTATGAGCTTGATAACACCATTGGGCATAAGCATAATGTTGTTGCCTTTAATATCTCTGTGCACCACACGGTTTTCATGCAAGTATGCAACCCCTTCCAGAATCTGTTTTGTATATTTACAAAAGACAGTTTCAGGCAATGGTCCAAAGCGATGAATAATACTGGAAACGGAGCCACCAGGAACAAACTCCATGAAGATGCTCACTATGTTATCTTTTAAACTTGTCCCCAGGTACCCTACAATGTTGATGTGTGTTAGATTTTTCAAAATCTCAACTTCTTCCTGAAGCTTTTGGTATTCCTTTTCATTCACAGCTTGATCACAGGCATTAAGTGCTACTTGTTTCACGGCTATTAAATGTCCTTGGTTTGTAAGTCCACAGTATACCTGCAAATCAAAATGTCTACTATGGAAATGAAACTAGAAATCGACACATGTACTCCTAAAATGTTTGGATTTGAATATAGAACAACACTTGTCATCCAGCTTAAGGACTTCAATGCTGGAAGTTAAAGTGGCGTCTACATTTGGACCAATGGCTGCAAGACCCATTGACAGAGATAGGGCACAACTTTGGAGCAGGGCTGCAGTTGGGCAATTTCAGACCCTTGACTTGATGGTCTTATGGAGGAAGGCAGCCTTTATAAGCCTTTGCTCATTATTTCACCTGGGACGTGCACAACTAACATTTCTTTCCCACACCCCATTCCATGCTTTGTAACTGCTACATTCCTTAATTTAGCAGGTTTGCCAACCCTGCTATTAAAAAAAAACCTGGAAAGTGTGCAATTGTGCATTCTAAGTTCATGTAAACCAAAGCACCATCATGCTGAGATGAATCCATCATCAATTTGCTCTGGCTACCCTGATGCTGCTCTCTGGGTGACTATCTGAGGGAAGGGACTGGACTCTGGCCCCAAGGTTTAGCCCTAGCTGTGCCACTGCAGTTTGGGCCAAATAGTCAAATTCATGGAAGTATGAGGTAACTGGCCACATAATGAAAAGGAACAACTCAATGGACAAGAGCCTGATGCTGGGAACAATTAATGGCAAAAGGAAAAGGGGACGGCAGAGAATGAGCTGGCTAGATGGAGTCACTGGGGCAGTGGGTGTGAGCTTGGGTGCTCCGAGGGATGGTGGAGGAGAGGAGAGCCTGAAGGAATGTTGTCCATGGGGTCGTGATGGATCAGGCACGACTTTGCAACAACAACATGAGGTAATTGCTTATATACCAACTAAGACAGACAACAAATAACATTTTATTTTTCAATCATTCATTCCATCTTTTCTTCTCTCTCTCTCTCTCTCTCTCTCTCTCTCTCTCTCTCTCTCTCTCTCTCGTAAGGAAGAAAGGAATGTACTATAATGACAAGGTAGATAAGGGAGAGAGAAGGATGGGCTTGAGCGGCTCTGTGTATTAAGAACATGGAAGAGTTTTCTATTCAGCACAGATACTAATGTAAGTTACATGGCACTAGCATAATCAACTTCTAGCATGTCTATATTGTTTCCCGGTGAGACAAGTTTACTCAGAAAAACAGTTGCTCCCACAAATACTGGAGGACATTTACATTAGCACAATGGAAGTTAAGATAGCACTAGTGTTGTTTGGATACAGCCCACTATAGTGTTTAATCTTTGATCAACTGTAAGTATTAAAAAGTAAGTTGGGGTAACATTTAGTTTCTTCAGGTACAGAAGGTTTATGCTGAGATGGATTTAATATAGAGTTGGATCAAAAGGTGCCATTCTGTTCACAGGGAATGTCTCCATCAATCAACCGTCCTACCATTAGCAAAAGGGCACATTTCGGTCCAACTAACTAATATGTATTTTAATCATGCAGGGTTTGTTGTGTCGTGTTTCTGCAAAACATCACAAGTATTTGAGAGGTGGAGGGACAGACTATTTTCTTTACGCTATTTATATCTGACCTTTGTTCTCTCACAACACTCACAGAAGCAAACGTAGGCTTCCAAATGGTCTTTCATCCAGGCACTGGCCAGGACCAAACCAGTTTAGCTTTCATGTTTGTTGTGTCTACAGCTTACATTGCCTACTCTAGTTCTCTGTGGGTTTTGTTAATATATCTATTTCCTCTCTGCAGACCTTTTCATAGTTCTTCTGATCTATTCTCTGGTTTACCTAGCAGACCTCCAAATTTTTGTGGGAGAAAGTAAAATTAGAACAGTTGGGGATATGTAAGCTGTAGTGGGCTCCAAATTGTGTATTCTAGTAGAAGTATTTGCAAAGCCGTCAGAGTGAAAAGTGAAGGGACACTCAGTCCAAGTTCCCTGGAAAAAACACAGAATTATAGGAGCTACAAGCATGAGCTAGTGTATGCAAATCTGTCCTTTTTGATGCATCTTCCCTTTTTGAATGGCTTGTAGGTGGCCATCCTACCATTCACCAATGAGAGAAAATAAATCTAGATCATAAATATCAACAGGAACTTTGTTGGTAGTGATGGCCATAATCCAGCATTTAGGTCACAGAAGAATGTAAGGCCATATCCACTTTTCCTTTAGAATTCACCAGTCAGGGATGGAAATGAGAAATTCTGGTATGAAGTTGATATAGCTTTACATTGTATTGTCGCTTTATGCAGATTTATGTTATGATGGATCAAGGTTTATTTTGCACCACCCAGAACTGTTCTGAAAAATATAATAGGAATATTGTGAAAACAGTTTTAAATAACTGTAATGGGCTGGATGAGGGCCAATAAACTGAAGCTCAATCCAGACAAGATGGAGCTCCTGTTGGTTGGCGGATCGGGCTTCAGTGAGGGTGAACTGAACCTAGTCCTGAATGGGGTTGCACTCCCTCTTAGAGACAAGGTCCGCAGCTTGGGAGTGCTCCTCGACCCAGAGCTTTCACTGGAAGCTCAGGTGACAGCGGTGGCGAGGAGCGCTTTCTTTCAGCTTCGGCTGATCCATCAGCTGCGCCCCTACATGGAGTACGACTGACTGGCGACAGTGACACACGCGTTGGTGACTTCCCGCCTTGACTTCTGTAACGTGCTCTACGTGGGGCTACCCTTGAAGACGGTCCGGATACTTCAATTGGTTCAAATAGAGCTGCCAGGCTGCTGACGGGGACTGGGCGTTATGTTCACATGACTCCAGTCCTCCGTCAGCTTCACTGGCTTCCCATTGAAGTCCGGGCCCAATTTAAGGTGTTGGTGATGACCTATAAAGCCCTAAATGGCTTGGGTCCTGGTTACCTGAAGGAACGCATACGTCCGTATATGCCTGCCCACCCCCTGAGATCAGCGGGAGAGGCCCTTTTCCAGGAACCCTCTGGGAAGGAAATTAGGAGGATAAGTACTCGGAGGAGGGCTTTCTCTGCGGTGGCGCCCAATCTATGGAATGCCCTCCCCAGAGAGGTCCGCCTGGCGCTGTCGTTATTTGTTTTTCGGCGCCAGGCGAAGACCTTTTTATTCAAGCATCATTTTAGCTGTTAATAGTATTTTTTTTATTTTATTTTTTTGTCAGGGCGACTTATTTTATATTGTTAACTTGTTTTATATTGTTAATTTATTGTATTTTAATTGATTTATTTGTAAGCTGCCCCGAGGCTTCGGCGAATGGGGCGGCATAGAAATTTTCTAAATAAATGAATAATAACAGAACTATTTTGTTTGTTTGATTATATTTCACCTTTTTCTTACAAAGCATTCAGAACTGCTTACATCATTCTCCTGTTGCTGCTTTCAGTCTTATCTCCACAACAACACCCCTGTGAGGTAGTTTGGACTGAGAGTGTGTAACTGGTCCAAAGTCACCCATTTGGCTCCCTGGCTGAGCAGGCTTAGAACCCAGATCGCCTGAGTCCCAGCTCATAACGCTCTACCACACTGGCTCTCTTTGTTGTCTATTTTAGGCTCTCTAACATTATACATAAACTGTCTGCTTGCGAATGTTTGTAATTTTAAGAACTACTGTAGCACAATCCTATGACCACTAGACAGTGCCTAGATGACCACAGAATACTTGAGTCCCTGCTCCAACTTCAGAAACCTGTTTTAAGGGAGCTGTGGCTGCAAGCTCTGAGCACCTTCCTCCCACTCTTGACAGCAGCATGGAAAGAGCCATGCTGGCTACTTCCCAGAGTAACAAATGCATTCTGGTGGGACGGGACGGAGGGGACAAGCACCTCCATAATATGAAGCATCATGGTGGCACTCTGCATCCTTCCTTCGTACTCTGAGGTGCGACTCTCAAGACAGCCAAAACTAGCCATCGAAGAGCAGTAGCAGAATGGAGATGTTGCCTCCATGTCCCATCCACCCTGCATTGGATTCCCATAATCCTCCAGACCTGAAGAGTTACAGGCAGTCTGATTCAATTGTGCCCTTAATGTGTTTTGATTTTATGTCTTACACTATTATGTGTCATCCTGAGATGACGCCATCCAGAAAGGTCGCCTGTTTAAATACATTTACATTGTACATATGCAAAAACGACAACTTACTGTGCCATAGGCTCCTTTTCCAAGGATTTCACCTTTAGTCCACAGGACTGGATCTTCATGACTTAAGCTGTTTTCAGCCATCGTCGTGACACTTAAAAATCCATTTTCTCTAGTGGATTCCGGGAAGTTCAGATTGAAATTCTGTAAAAGGTGGCATAAGAACACAGATATACTAAAACAAGGGCTAATACAAACTAAAAAGGAACCTTTGTAATTTGCTTTGAGAATAATCATGTTTATATCATGAAGTATACAACACAGTGTTTGAAAAATATCTTGCTGTGTCACACAATCATTTTGAGACTGTGGCTGATGCCATTTAACTTACAATTAATTTCACAGAATTCACTGACACAAGAAGTAGTGATGTCAGCTACTCTGCATTTGTCCTTTCAAATGTTGTCAGCAAAAAAAAAAAACCCTAAATGGAATTTCTATGAACAATGATGGGTGTATCTCTGAGTACTTGATGGTAGACATACAAAATAGGGAAATGCTGTTACCTTCATGCCCTGTTTGTCAGTGTGCAAAGGCTGTGCGCTGGACTCGCCAGAGACTGGCTGATCCAGTGTTCTTGTTGCTCTCTGCAACTGGAAAGATGTGCTTGTGGGAAAAAGAGCAGCCAGGACTATCAGAAGAACAAGAAGGAACTGAGGCCTAGGACTCCAAGTGCAGCACATGCAGAACAGTAGACCATCCTTCCCTACTGAAGACAGGATACACAAATGCTTACCTTACTATTTCTAACACTTGTGGTACTACCATTATTCTCAACATTTCCATGTTGTGTTTCAACATCTTCATCCTTCATAACCGCTCTTGAGCAGCTGTCATCTGCACCATCAAGTGAGAGCAGTTCAGTCACTGAGCAACAAAATATGTCTTCTGTTATTTCCTCACAGTTCTCATAGCTCATGATACTTGGATATGTCTGAGAAACTGAATCGGCAGAATAGCAAGTCTGTTTAGCTGATAAGTTTGCTAAACTGACATTTCCAAGCTGGAGGTTTTGCAGAGGTGAGTTGACTCTCTCCATAAGGCAAGTAGTTGCTTCAGGTTCTTCCTGCACTGAGCTTTTGTTCTTCCCTGAATTTTTATGCTCATTTATAGCTTTTTCACAGCCCAAGAGAGGAGCGTATTCTGCATGAACTTTAACCTCTGGCCAAAGTAATTCCTGGACGGTGGTGGTAAATGCCTTTTTAATGGAAGACTCACCAAAAGACTCACCAACATCTGGAGTATATTCCAGTGAGACTTCTTCAATAGGTGACAAGTTTGAATAAGGAATGACTTCATTTTGTTTAGCAGGTTGCCTAAGCTCAGTGGAAATCAGAAGTTGCTGATCCAGAACTTCATGGAATGGTGCTGCATTCCCTTCAGTCTTTATTTGCTGCTCTGTACTAGAGACAATTACACCTTCATCCTGTTCTAGACACCTGTTCTCTAACTCAGATGCCTCTTTTGGCACCAAAACCTTCTGCTTCTGTTTAAGAGCAAGGGGATTCTTGTGTGATTTAGGACACATTATTTGCTGAACATTTCTCATTCTGCTGTTCTTCCCTTTGCAGTGGCTAGATTTGTGTTTTGCAGCATTGCGCCTCCCAGCTGGTGCAGAATACACATTCCTGCAATATCTGCTTTCATATTCATTAGGCTTACGGGAGTATACTGGCGTTCCAAACATCTCATAAATGCCAGGTCCTTTGTCATTTGAATTGATTTCCTTGAACATGTCGCTGTATTTCAGATCCAGAAAGCTCACAGAGGAATGTACTTGTCTAACAGGAATAGAAGTTATGCTTTCTCCTGAGCTAGCAGAGAATTTGGAAATACAGGGAAGCACCTTCTTTGGACAGTTCTGGTTGTGCTGGTTCAAGTGGTATTTCTCCTGATGGTGTTTCCTCTGAAACTTAGAAGAAATTCTAGCGTTTTCATGGGACAATCCTAGAGAATGGGAAATGGAGTTCTTTATTTTATTAGTTTGGTGTTGGATGGAACTTTTGCCTGAAATAATAAGGTCCTGAGACATCTTCGTACACATTTTAGCTTTTAAAGCAGAATTGATTCTCTTGCTATTTACTTGGTATCCGTGACTCTCTTTGTGAGCAATTATGCTGAAGCTTTGGCTTAGGTTAGGTGGCATGCTTCTTCTTTGGACTGAAGGTCTAGAGCCTTGGCAATTCTGAGGTGGCTCATGCCTGGGTGCGGTAATACAAATGGAGGGTGATCCAGTAATTTTGTTTTCAGTACTTTCAAATGCAGTGACATTTTTTTCCATTCTGAAGTCTGCTGTTGTACAAATACTGCTTTCAGATTGTTCAAGACCCACCAAAGCATGAGGTATGGTAATCACTAAGTCATGGTCCAATATAGGCTTGTTTTGCAAGTTTGAATCTCCATCTGCATTTCCAGGCTCAATATTCACAACATTGTTTACATTTACATTGTAATCTAGGTCAGGACCACTCTTGATTGCTAAATCTTTTCTCCAGTTCTTGGTTTTGAAACCTTGTGAATGTCTTAAAGGGTCAAATTCACATTCTTCTGCTTCTGTATGCATTATTTTGCTTGTGCTGAAAGAATTATTAGGATCAAAAACACAATCATTACTTATAATGTTTCCATTCTCAGAGTTTACCAAAGCTTGATGCATTTTGTTGCGAGTAACTTCCTTTTTCATATCTGCTTCAGATTTGTTCAGCTCAGGCTCTTTGCCTTTCAAATGCCCAATGGAAATGCCACAGTTATCCAGGGTACGTGGGTCTGGACCTCTGGTGACAGAGCAGCTATCAGACGTACCAATGGGAATTGGTTCCTCAGAGCGGTGAGGGACTCTTGGCCACCGATTATCTGACTGGGAGTCAATAACTTTTGCAGAAACAGATGGAGAGTCCAGATTTCTTGAAAGATCATTTCTGTCACTCTTTTTCTTCACGTTGTCTTTCAGAGGAGGAAGTTGCACCATTCTGAAAGGGTTAAATGTCACTGGTGTGGACGGGCTAAGCTGAAATATTCAGAAAATTATTATGAACATCATTATTTACATTTGAAAGAAGAAGTGTAACATGGATACTGTTCAATAAAATCAGTGCTAATAATCATTATTACCGTTAAGGCTCAGAACAGAAATAAGTAATTTAATTTCATGATTTTATAAAGGGAGCATCTATTACTATATATAAAGGATAAGAAAACCTATAGGGCCATAGGTGCATTTGGCAATTTAGGAAATTGTCTTGGGCAACACTAGCAGAAGGTGGGGACTGAACCCCAACGCACTAAGCAACTCCTTTGCACCCACAATTTTCAGCAGAAACAAAACAAAACAAACAATTTACATTGACAGCACTGGTTTTAATTTTAATTTAATGTATTAATTTTAACATTTTGTTGATTATATATATTGAGTTTATTTTGTCTATCACAATATTTTACTTGCATTCTTTTATTAAAGTTATTATTGATATTTTATTGTAATGACTGCCCAGAAAGCTTTATTTATTCATTTATTTATTTGATGCATTTGTATCCCACTCCAGAGCCAGAAGGCTCTCTGTGCAGCTTCAGCACAATCATGCACAGTGATACAGAAGCAAAATATAAAATACAGATAAAAATAGATGATGATGATAACTAAAACTATAAAACAAAATAAAGTAAAAATACGATATAAATACAACAGGAGGATAAACATAATTTAACCAATAAAACAATAAAACAATAAACCCGCAGCAAGACCAATAGTCATAATCTAAATATGGGGGGGGGCAGGTATACAAATTTAATTAATAAATAAACCACTTTCACTATGATTCCAACCATCAGTAAGAAAATACATTGTTTTTTTTCAAAAGAGCGGGAAGTGTAAGGCACCTTGGTGGATACCAAGAAAGGTGTCCAGCAGCACACTGGTTCCCATGGGCACCACATTGTCTATCCCAGCTCTATATTTAGATAGTATTCACTTATCTTTGCTTAAATATTAGTCTGAAAAATCTGAAAGCAAACTGGTAAGTATTCTTTTGGATTCCAGTCAGCTATGTTCAGAGAACAGAAGCAAAGCTGGAAGGGGCCCTTAAGTGAGTTCAACCCCCCGCTCCTCTTCCCCACGTGGACATCCATCCAGGTCCCAGTCGATGCCTTTCCAGTTTAGCAAAGATGACTCAGCATGCTAGTCTGATCATTAGCTATGCAAGTTGATGCCCCTGGGCTTACAGTTTCCCACTGGAATGTCGGCCTTGCATTCTCTGCGAAGCTGATCGCAAACTGGTTTTGAACCTTCCTCTGTTTCAGAAGCAGATTTCCATGTAGTACACATATGGCTGTTTGCGAACAACCATTTTGAAGTTCCATTAAGTTGTATGTGCCTGAAATTGAAGTCTTCTGTGGTTTAAACTAACACCGTATGATACAATAGCTAGCTCATAGAACTAGCTGTGAGGTTCTTTGGATCCTAGTCAGAATGTGTGATCTTTCATATTCCTTAGTATTGGATATACTATAGATCTGGACACAATTCCAATCAACTCTGCTTTTCCACACTGAAAAAGAGAGCTGCCACTTTATTTGCACATGCACATGGTAGGCGTGTCATGAGTGGAGCTGGCTGGAGCCAGGGGAGGCCCCTTCTGGCTCGCTTTGTTTCTATGTTTACATGGTTGCTCTCAGACGTAAGCTTGCCTGAAGCATGGCCTAGTTAATGCCCTTTCCACTCATGGCCAACACATTTCTACATCTTTCTGTACTTCTCAGGCACCAATTCCTGTCTTCATCCATTCCCCCCATGGGCTGTACCTAACATTAGTCCTATTTGGAGTAAACCTACTGAAATGAATGGTACATACATTAGCAATGGCTGACATAAATCCCATTCCTTTCAATGGGACTAACAGTACAGGCAGCTCCATGGTACCACCTGAGCCAGGTTGTTCAATTTTGTTGTATGGCATGGCCAATCCTGTACTTTCCTTTAGCCAAAATATTCAGTGCTTAAAAATTAGAAAATAAAACTCAGGTGAAATGGACTGGCAAAGGATTAATGCTGAATGAGGAGAGTGACCAGCAAAAAATACTATGGTTCCTAGAGGTGTGTCCCAAGACATTAAACAGGTTGGATGCCTTCTCCAGGGGCTGTAGGCCCTCAGGATAGGGAATCCAGCATTGGTGCCTTCCTTTCCCGCTCATAGCCACCATGAAAAGGCTGCAGCAGTGCTCGTCTGATAGTGTAGCCATGATCATGGAAAGGCAAATGAGGTGTTCTTAGTGGACGGAGAGGGGGAAAGAGTGGCCAGGACCTGTAGCATCCTGAAGTCCCTTCATTGCTTTTCCCTCTCTCCACTGGTAAGTGAACTAGACAGGATCAGAAGGCTATCCAGCTTGTTTTTGTTTATTTAGGAGGCAAAAGCACCTCTGCCATTCCTCCAATCCTGCATCATTCTCTCAATGTGATGCTTCAAATTACAGGAAAGGATAAATTGCCTGTTAGGACTGGAACATGGGAATCTTGTATGATAAATAGAAGGATGCCTATATCTATTCTCTTCAGGAGAAAATAATTTCATTTATGGTTGAAAACAGTATGTCTTCATGTTGTCCAACCACAGCCCTAATTATTAGTCACAGCAAGTGTGGTGGATGGTTGGAGTTTCAGATGACCTTGTGTACCACAGTCTGTCAGAATTGCTAATTTAAGTCTATTGCAGAATATTCATGCACCAATTAATTTGATAAGAACTTTGCAACTTGTTTTACACATAATTTTTTTAAAAGTGCAGCTGCCATCCTCTTTAAACAAAGCATGTTTCCTGCTTCCCAGATTTTTTTTTTTTTTTTCTGATGGATCGGTCATGACTGAAAATTATCAGCATTTATATTAGTATTTGTTTTACAGTTTCTCTCTCTCTGGTGCATTGTGATTTGATCTCTGACTTTTATCTTCTCTGCTAGCCATCTGTCATTAACCAATGTAAATAGCTGCTGTATTCTGGTATTCTATTTGTGTTTGAAATACTTAATACTTGCCTGGAATGAAGTCTTGAATGATTTAACTAATGCCTTACATTACAGTAGCAAATGCTCATGCTCACTGTCAAACTGTTTTCAGGCTAACATATGGCTAAAGAACATGTTATTTTTATTTAGAAATAAGGGGATAGGGTACTTGCAGTATCTGCCTACCACATTGTGTTGACCATATGGAAAGCAGGTTCAGCTTATCCCAGAACTTCAGTGTGTCTACACTGTCTCTCCCACCCCCACCCCCCTTTTTACTCTAACAATAATGAATGGATCTACCTAGAAGTTCAGTTACTGAATATCTCAGAAATAAAAACAGAGTGAACGTTTTTGAAGCTTTGATCTGTTACACATAGTTTTGTGAATTTAAAATGACAATTTATACACATAATGAATTTCACTCTTACAAGCTGGTGGTTTTCATTTCACAGGGTATTTTAATGTTTCCATGTGGTTAAGCACTTCCTTTTTTCCCATTAGAACCTCTCTGTGAGGACCAAAATGGGACACGATGGCAGCAGCTACCCAGCTTGTTTGCTCCTGGATACGCTGTGCTACAACTGCCACCAAAGCAGCAAAGCTCCACTCCATATAAGATCTAAATTCCCAGGAGTACTGGGAGTATTTCAAGGCACCTCCCTAGCTAAAGAGCATGACTTTATTTTTGGCCCAGTAATCCAGAGGCCTTGAACAGTGAGAGTTGAAGCAAATTGGCATCTGGGTCTGATAAGGAGCTAGTCAAGCAGTGGAGATTAAAGCAGTCCTTCAGAAACACAAGGAAGGCATGCCATGGCTAGAGGCATTCACCCTTAAACAACTTATGAGAAAATGGGTAGGATTATTGCTCAGTTTTCAGATACCACTACAATATTAGATGTAGCATTCTGACAGCACGAGAGCAAGACTTAAGCAACCCATTTGAAAGGTGTGTCAAAAGCTTGAGGATTTGGAAAACAAGTGCAGAGGACTGAATATTTGTATTTGTGACATTCTGAAGGAAGGAAGGGAGTAATAAGGCAGAATTGCTGGAGCACTGGCTGCTTGACATCATCCCAAACCTGCAGCTTTTCTCAGTAGATATAAAAAGGGCCTATCATGCAACAGTTCTGAAAGCAGCTAAGATTGCTGCCCATTTTTTGTTTTCCAACAGAAAACATGCATTTGGGAATAAAAAGTACAAAGCTTCTAGCAAATGCTCTAAAGAAAACAGGAGCTATGGGCAGAATTGCAGCATTTCAAAATGAGAAGGAAAGCATGGTGAGCAGCAGCATCAAAGAATTCACGGAGCAGAAAAACTTGTCTGGTGGGCTTCCAGCCGCTATGTGAAGAACACCAATATAGATTAAATCAAAGCATTACTGAGGATGAAATACAGCAGATAATAATAGGACTGAAAATAATATATCTCTAGAAACAGATTGTTTTTCCAGTGACTTTTATAAACAATTTTAAAATGAGCAGCTGCCTCATTTAGTGACCCTCTTTATTGATGTCTTAGCTAGCAATCCTATGCATAAAATGTGGAGAGGTTCCCTTAATATCGTGATCTGAAAACCAAGGAAAAAATCCAAGCTGGCCCATTCATACAGGCCCATAGGCTTCTAAATCAGGGCATTAAGCTTTTTTTTTTCATTCATTCATTCATTCAGGCAACCAGAGTTAGTGGCTTTACAACCCAACACAAATCCAAACAAAGCAGACATCACACTGGGCAGATCCTTAGCTGACTCAGTTCAATGGCTTCCCAGCAAACACTCCAAGAGAGAGCATGTAGTTCTAACACTGGGTGACTACAAGGTCTTTGATCACTTGGAATGGCATTTCTTAATAAGCTTGCTTAGGGAATTGCAAATGAAGATAGGCTTGTGAATGCATATGGATATTGTACTAGATGACTGACACAACTATCAAAACACCCATTCTAGAAGTGATTCCCATAAGGCTTCATTGCAGACTTTTCTGCTTTTATTTATTTCTCCTTAGAGCCCTTCACTAATATTTTGAGAGCCAATCACTCTACATTGGAGGTGGAAGTGAATTGCTCCCACTATTTTTCAGTGGTCAGATTTGTACATTTTACATTGTTAGTATGGAAACAGTATAGAGTCCCATGGAAAGAACGGCTGTGGAAGTTGCTGCTCAATTATCTCTCCTCTACAACCCTCAGCTCTGCAGCAACACACGTCATCACTTACTATTCCTATTGGCCAAATGATGTGCCCATCTGTTAACCTGCAGAAATCTGAGAAAGTGAAGGAAGGAATGTAAAAATGGGTGGATTGGGTGTCCCTAATATTTGTAACTAGCATTCTAATTAGAGCAAATTCAGGGAGCCCCTGATCACCCCTGTGCATAAATGAAACTAAGCACCCCCCCCCCCCAGTTTTCATGGAGGGGGCTTTCCTTTTCCCTAAATGCTCTTAATAAACATTTTATTAAGAAGACCAACACTTTCTCAAAGTGTGGAGATGGCATACAAATGTACTGCCTTAAATGTCTCCACTGTGACCAAACCTGAACCATCCCTCCTTCTATAGTCAAGATAAATAGGTCCATTTCAAAAATTAGGACACTTATGATTTATATCCTGGTGTTGTGCTAGGTCCCTAAATGAGCAGGCCCGAAAATAAAACACTGCACAAATTTGAATATACTAATTTACATGTACAAAATATGTGCATATTCCTGTACATATTTACTGGCAAGGAATTCACCCTAAACTCAACGGGTCTTAATTCTAAAAAGACGTGAATAACCTTGCACTTATACACCTGGTAGTTAAAAACCAGTTCTGGGAAAGACCTCTGTCTAGATTAAAACGTTAATCTGTGAGTGCTTACTCCAGGGTAAATCTTGTTGCAATTAGCAAACTGCACAGATGTTGCATGGGTGGGAACCGTAATTCCAGCAGGGTGCCTGAGGAGCACCAGACAAGGCCGAGGCTTAGCTGGCCTGGGCATCCTCTCCCTTCCCCACCATTACTGGCGCGATCTGGGCTTCCCAAGGGACGCTGCGGGCGGGCGGAGCCACTGCATCCTGCTTGGCAGGAAATGCAGTAGCCAACAGAAGACAACGACCCGCATCTTCTCTTGCTGTGACAAAAGCAAGCAGGGATTAAAAAAGTGGAGAGGGAGGGGAATATGGCGGAAGGGAGAAAAAGGTTTGGAGATCCAGCTGCCAGACTCCCCGAGGAATGGAGAAAGGGTTTCCTTGCCTCCCAAAGGGAGGCAAAGACTATCAGACGGATCGACGAAGGATTTCGCCCCGCCTCTACAACATCCTGTTTGCCGCCTCCCTCCCAGCTTCAGAGAAATCTGAATATGTAGCCGTCCGTGGGTAGGTTAAAGAGTAGCAGCATCAGAGGGGTGTACTTGGAAAAGCGCGAATCAGAGAAAGGTATTAGAAACCCCAGCCAGAGGCTTTCCATTTCAGCCACCAGGAAGGACGCCTCATTGATCTGCTCTGCAGACCTCCTATTTGGTGGAAGGAAAAAAAATAAGGAAAATGGGGAAAAGACAGCGAGCATGACGCACCTAACTCAAAACATCCAAGGTCCCCCCAGCAAAGATTTGTCAGCCAGCTCCTCCCGCCACCACTGCTAACTTTATTTAAGTTCAACTGAAATATAAGTAGCAGGAAATACCAGATGATTGTCTACAACCATACCAGGTGGGTTACCTTTTAGCAAACAAATGCATCGAAGATCAGGTAACCTGGAGGGCCACCTGCTTTGAAGATAATATTACTCTAGTACAGTATAATTCTAAAATTAATTAGTGTCAGGGATTAGTGGCAGAATGTTCAATGACTACAGAACAGTAAGGAAGGGCTTAAGACAAGAAGGGAAGAAGGTATCAATAAGCAACTCTCAGAATGAGATTTTCTTATTCATGTGAGAATCAGACACCATTATAGTCAGTCACTGCATGTAAAGGAATCAGTGTTTTAATCAATAGTACATTTCACCACATACTTCATCAGTGGACTTTTGCAATTGCAGATGTATAACTGTGGGAAGGGTAGAGGGAATGTGGCTGTAAAGGTAACTAATGCCACATACGGTTGCTGTGCTCCTTAGCAGAGACCCTGTGGGATAACATCTTCAAACATCCCAAACTAGCCTTGCTGGGCCTTTCAGGGGAAAGCATAAAGAGATATGGCATAAAGACCTAATTTTGTTCCTGTTGGTGGTAGCAAGATTAGCTTTAGCAAGGCACTGACAAAATAATACTGTAATTTCACCTTAAGTTTGGTACCAAAAGGTTTGGCAAAGTGTCATACCTGAAAAGTTAACATACCAACGTGGGCTTCTAAAATTACAAATAAGCTCAGATGCATTTTACAAGATGTAGCACCCTTTTCTTTCAGGCACATATCAGAAAACAGGTGTACACCTCCAGCCATTTTACACATACTGGGAAATCATCATCATTGGTTCAATTCTTACTAGAATTCTCATGGCACAATCCTATGGCCACTAGAAGCTGTCTGTACAACCACAGGATAGTCCCAGTTTCAACCTTGGAAATACGTTCTGAGGTTGGAGCTTGGACTCTGACCCTGGAGCACCCTTTCTCCACTCTTGGGACTAGCACAGTTCTTTCTGTGCTGCTGTGGCTCTGAAATCACACACTTGGCTTGGAAGCCAGTACTGGTGGAGCATTTCAGGTGGCAGGGAGGGGAAGAGGGAAGCCTTGCTGGAATATGAGGAGCCCTGATGGTGCCTCATACTCTCCTCTTTGTGAGCACAGGCAAATGACATGGATCTTCGTCTTTGCAGGGGAGGCTGGAGGAAATCCTTGCCTTGAGCTCTTCCAGGCCTCAACTGGATCTCCATAGCTTGGAGTGCTACTGGTAGTCCTATTAGACAGTGCCCTAAATACACTTGCATTGCTATGTTTTACGTTTTGTTGCAGTTATCTGAAGGCTGAAATGGAAAAATGAGAACTATAACGATATGAAAGTTACTTTTGTTCTTTTGCACATTCAAAGATTTACAATAAACTGTTTAAAACTTAAAAAGAAACCATATGTTTTGTCAAGAAGCATCAGTAATCCCATTAAGAAGAGGAAAGTAACTTGAAGGATGAATTTATATTAATTTCTGTTCAACTAAAAAAGTATTTAATCTTTACCAAATTGCTTTAGAAGAGCGGTTGCCAAACTTTTTTGAGTACTGCATCTCTTACAACACCCACTGATTTTTATACTGGATGCCCTCTTCACTGGCACCATGGGAATCTGCTCTGCTGGAAACTTTCCTCTGGCTGCAAATACCAGCTTGAGAAGTGCAATTTTTATCAGGATTAGAGCATATTGTAAGCATTATACTCTTCCCAGAGCTACTGAAACAAAATGTGTGTTAATTGCATTCAGACAATTAAGATCACATATTGTTAATTTTTTAGCTGTTGCCATCCCAAAATGACAGCAATAATTCTTCTGTTGTTATCTTTGTAAAACTTATTTGCTGTTTCTCTGTTTTCATGAGCCAGAGTTTGGAGTCCTTTCTTTAAGTCCCTGGTTTTCTTTTTTCACGCTGTTATTTGAGCTGAACTTACTGGGAAACAAGAACAGCTATCAGTATATTCAGGCCTTTTCACTTCTATCTCATTTGTACTGTCACATCTATGAAGAGAGGAAATTAGGGACAGCAGGGTTAACTTTAGAGTATCTGTTTTGCTGAAACATTGGGCAAAAATTGAAGTTTTCAATCATACTTCAAGCACTAAGGTTTAAGCAGAAAAAGAATGAAACATCTCACTACTTACAACAATATTTGAAGTCATCTGGTTGGGTTAATTGTGTCAATACTTCAGACTTGGAAATCATCCACCTTCTGTTTACAGATGACAGCCGTTTTCCCTACATATGGTGATCGAAGCACTTTCTAATTACTATGGTTACACAGAATAGTCTACCCTCCCCTTTTTCCAAGCAAAGCCAATCACCTACACTAGCATTTATAAAGGAGGTTACAAATTACAGGGGCTTCCAGTAATTCTGAATTTCCTTATTCCATTTTAAAAAGCACATGGTCTGTATAAAATAGACAAGTGGTGAGAAGGGTATGCTAGCTGAACAATTTTTTTTTTCTGTCCTGTATCTGCAACGTGCTGTCACTTGCAGATTTTCCAGAATGTAAATAGCTTAGTATTTACTTAAGTAAAATATATCATCTGAACCACTCAGGTCAGCATACAAGAATAAAACACATAAAAATCAAAATGCACATGTTATATTGATATTAAAAATCAGAAGGCATTTAATTATAAAAACACAAAACAGTGAGAAACTGATAAAAGCACCCATAAAAACAGCAACGAAAACAAAAGAGAGGAAGACCAGTGCAAGATGGTATATTTTCAGGGCCTTTTTGAAAGCCTGCAGTGAGGGCACTTGGGGGACTCCCAATGGCAATTTTATGTCTGTTTTTATTTATTTTACTGTTTTTAATACTATATATTGTTTTAAATGTATTGTGCATTTTATTGTTTTAACTGTTGTAGAAATATGTTGTGAACCACCCAGACAGCTTATGGCCAATGGGGCGACATACAAGTCTAATAAATTACCACTCCAGAGGTGTGAAGCCACTGTAGAAAAGTCCCTCTCATGAGAGGACATCCACTTCACTGCTTTCATAGGTGAGCAAAGGAGAAGGGACTCACTTGCTGGCCTTGAAGTTCAAAGGCAGGCTGATATGGGTAAAAGTGGTCCTTCAAATAATTTGGTCTCAGTTTAAAGTTTTAAAGGTCAAAAACAGGACTTAACATTGGACTCAGAAACATACCACTATCCAGTGCAGCTGAGACAGTATAGGCATTACATGGTCAGATACCTCACCAACACTCACGCAGCTTCATTCTATACCACCTCAACTTCAGAGGCAGCCTCATGTACAGCACATTTGGTATGTGTGAGGAATGAGATGGGCTGCATATGGACAAACTGAAATGGAACCTTCAATCAAGAAATAAGAAGAGCTGGAAGGCCATGAAGCTCATGGGCACTGAACTCTCACTATAGATGTGAGGCTATATGTCCTCACCCCAAAAGTTGGAACCCCACTCTCAGCCAAACTAAAATGTGAACAGAAGGTCATGCTGCACTATATGAACACCTCCCTATTCCCACAGTTCTGGAGAAATTGTGGCAATGCAGGAACACTGATCATATGTGGTGGGTTTGCCCCCACGTTTCTACCCTTCTGAGCCGTGGGTCTTGCAATTATGTTGGATGTGGTTATAAGTATTATTGACCTTGATCACCACCTTGATGACCTAAGGCTCCACTTCAGACAATATACAGGGGAATTTACCACAAGGTGAACTAATTTTATGTATTTACTATTTCATTTCTATACCACCCCATAACGGAAGCTCTCTGCTTATTTATTATGTTTATACTCCACCTTTTTTCCTTTCAAGGATCTCAAGGCTGCTTATATAATTCTTCCCTTCCTCTCAAACATATCCTCACAACAACAAGGTAGGTTGGACTGAGAGTCTGTGACTGGCCCAAAGCCACCCGGTTACCTCCATGGCTGAGTGGGACTAGAACCCAGATCACCTGAGTCCCAGTTCCACACCCTTCACCAATACACCACAGGGGCTCACAGGTCAATGAAGTGGGAGGGGGAACTTCCAGTGGACACACATTTATCTAGAGGATATGTCCAGGGCTGTAGGGAATAGATCTGGGGTCAGGGCCCCATGGGCTCAGACCTGGCAATGTCCCTGCTTTCATTTATTTATTTACCTATTAGCAATACTTTTTAACTTGCCAAGAACAGGGTCTCACCTGAAATCAAAGCCCACAGCACTTTCTTCCATGTCCCTTGCCACCAAGCAATACATTCCTATGTGACATGTACTCAGCTGACACAGATAGTTCTTGTACTTCGTTTCACAGGCACAAAGGAAGGCCTAAAAGCACATAGACAGTGGTTGGACTCAGGTATTCTATGTCAGAAAAACAACACATTTATCAAATATGTCACCCATAGGCTATAGAGTTTCATAGATGAAGAAGAGAAAGCAAAATAAAAGAATGGGGTACTGCCAAGGGTTCTGCCTTACCTAGTAATTGCTTCTCCTGACAATATCCATCCAAGAAGTGAAGAAGCCCCATGTCTGTTATTCTGAAATTGATGGTAAAGCCCACCATATTTTTCCAGTTAAGTCTTTCTTCCCCTCTAATACAAAGTGTCCTGGCTTCTACAGCTATGGTGTTCAGCTGCTTAGTTTACAAGGTGTTGCCAAGACAACTTTCCTTTGGGTATTTTGTATACTGAATTAGAAATCAAGCAGACTCAGCTGGCTGGAAAAACAAACAAAAAACCCAAACTGCTCAAACTGCTTTACTGCAGCAATGCAAACACTTTGTGGATTAGAGCCAAAGTAAATCAAAGTATACACACTTCAGAAGTGCATTGTACTTACCTTCTTTGTTCTCTGTTACCCCAGGAAGTAGTTTCCAAAAAAGCTGTGCTAGTCTCTTGCATGAAAACAACAAAAAACACCTTAAAGAGCCCTTTATTATGGCAAAAGTACTTAAAGTGCCAGCAGATGTTTTTTGTCCTTAAAGTAGTTGCTGATTTTACATGTAATGTAAATGGAAAGCACAGGCTGAAAGGTAACTGTGAAGAACTCCTTTGTGAATCTGCTTGAACTGGGCTTGTAACAAAGGGTGGGCTCACACAACACAACAAGGCACACAACATGGACAAACCATGATGCTAAAGTGCCTAACAGCTGATGGGATACATTGTGACTCTGGAGCCACCTCTCCCCCTCCTCCTCTTGGTTCTCCTTGAGGAATCCCAGTGGGCATCATAGAAGCACCAGACAGTGGAGCCAGGAGGGGGAGAGGGGACGGCTTTTCTCCACCAGCTCAAAAGTGGCAGGCAGGGAGGAGCCACTTTTGATGTTGGCAGAAGGGAGTTGGAATGTGCCCTCTGTCTGGCACAGTGCATGGCAACCAGCTGCCATGCTGAGCAGGGCGGCATGAGCTGTGCTCTGTTCAGCCTCCTCAAGAGAAAACCAATCACAACGCAAGTAACTTGCTGCCACATGCTGCCACCTGAGTGTGCCTGATGGGATAGCTCACAGACAAAGGGAAGCTGGTGGCAGCCAGCTGAAGGGTCACTTGGGCACTTTGTGGGTGGCTGTCATCAACACTTTCCTTCAGCCATTCAAGAAAAGTGGCAAAATTTTGCTCTTCTTGCTAAGCAGTTTGCTTGTTGTGGGGCTTGCTATCCACGGGACATGTTGTCTGGCTTCAGACAACACAGCAAGCCACTGTGGGGCGAGCAAGCATTACTAATCCATCCTTTGTCAGGGTGATGTCAAATTGAAACTACCCTGAGAAAAACATTCCAGGTTTGGAGAACATGCTGAGCCACTATAGCATCAAAGCCTTGGTGGCTTAGCATATTCTGGAAACCTAGTCAAAATGATCTGCCAGGTTTGGCAGCTCAGGTTAGGAAGATGTCTATCATGAGGAAGAACCTTACATGACAAAATGACAATGGTGGAGAAAACACACCTCTTCACCCTTCCTCAAATCTGATAGAACTTGTAACTTTGCCAGAGAAAGAGTACTTTACTCTAGAAAGAGTAGTCTGTCCTTTGGGAATATACACCAAGCAGGGAGGACTTTGAGTATGGTCTGTATACTTATGGCAGGATCCAGCTTGGAATGAAAAATGGACATAGTGTGGAAATGAAAGATGAGCTCATGTTGGTTTTCCCATCCTGTGTATCTTTCCTTATACTTTGCTCTTCAGGGTTGAGAGTTGTTGCTGCCTGTATTAAGAATTGGGATTAAGGTGTTGGTGCTACATTCTGTGCAGGTGGTTTATTTCCCAATGTACTTTTGAAATATGAGAGAGTGGCAGCTTTTACTGGTACTTGTCATATTTTAAAAAGTTACAAATTGAGATGGAAGCCTGATGCCCTTTTCTATGTTGCCTGCATTTATAATAGGATTGTTTAGAGCAGTGATTCTCAAACTTTTTTGCGTGAATGCTTGGAAACTGCTCAGGGTTCCTGGCAGATCACATAACCTTCTGTTATTGCTGTTCAAAGCACACAAGGATTTATTTATTTATTTAAAACATTTCTATGCCGCCCCATTCGCCGAAGCCTTGGGGCGGCTCACAGCATAAAATTAAAATATAAAACATTCAAATATACAACAAATTTAACAACAGTTTTTTCAGCACTAGCATTATTGGTAAAATCAGCATCATAACACAATCATTCTGCCAGGGGAAAAACTAATGTTTGTATCCAGTGTTTGTCTAAATCAAGTTCCAATCATTTTAACAGGTATACCCTAAGTCTATAACTAGATACAACTCAAATAATTTAGACTTCAGTTGCCACCTTAATGCAAGCCATAATGCAGTCTGGTATCTCTAGCAAGATCTGAATGGTGTCAATTCAATGTGCAATCCTATGCAAGTTTAGAGGAAGAAAGGTCTACCACACCCAGCCTGCCTTTGGCAGCTCTGCTTGCTGGGGCAGGTTGGGAGGCCCCTTTTCCTGTCTATACTTGTAAAGAATTGTGCCCTTGCTTGCAGGGGAAAAAGAGGAGAAATTGTTGGCTCTGTGTTATGTTTATGGGTATTCTCCTAGGTTCTGCTACCAAGTTGACACATAAATCAGTGTGCACTGTTATAGGGTCAAAAAGGCTGTGCAGCGTTAAATCCTCCTGATTGAGGACAAAACTCGCCTCTGATGCCATCTGTGGGTACTAATATCAGTTCCACGTAAGCAGCTTTCTAAAATAACATTCACTTCTGTGGGTCTACTCTACACAAAATACCGACCTGCTTGGTCCAACAAGAGTCAGTGTATTTCAACGCGTAGATTGCACAATTCTAGCGCTGCCGCAGGTGAATTTTCCATTTGCAAAATGAGTGCAGAACTTAGTTGCACGAAGTATACGAGTATTAATTGGGATATATACGCGAGTAGCGCAGTGCAAACGTGGAACACGGAATACAAGGAGTGAACTGACTGATATTTCTAGGCCAAACTGCAGTCTACTCCAGGCACCCACAGCGACCATTCATGACAATGGACATACGCAGCAAGGCGAAATGCCCTTATGTGGACACAGTCGCAGCTTCACAGTCTTGCTTCCCGCGGAGCTTCGCCACCGGTCAGAGGCCGGGCGGCCAAGGCGCGCGCATCCAGCAGCTCCGCCCACGCGACAGCGCAGCTCGCCCTCGCCCTCCCCGCGGAGCGCTCGCGCCTCACTCCCACAATGCCCCTCGGGAAGCTGCGCCCTCCCGCAGGCCCGGCGCTGCTCAAGATGGCGGCTGACAGTGAGGTGAGTCCGGGTTGTGAGCGCCCCTCCTAGGGCTGGGCGCAGGGGTCCCTTCCCCCAGACTCTGGCTTCCATCACATGCAACCCAGGGCCTCACTCTCCCGCTTCCTGCTCTCTTTCCGCAGCCTGAGTCCGAGGTGTTCGAAATCACGGATTTCACTACCGCCTCCGAGTGGGAGAGGTACGTATCCTTCCTTTCGGGAGGGCTGCCACCTCCTTTTCTTTCCAAAGCTGCCTGTGCACTTTCTGTTCCTGCTGATCCCGCTCGCTTTCGGTCGCTCCCAAGTTTTCCGTCGTCTAGCTCCTGTGTCATTTTCGGACCCAGACATGCGAGTTGTATGTCCAGAACATACTCTCTTCCTGCCCCATAGATAACCCTGGAAAGATGCTTGCTCGGGCTGCAGAATTGCTAAAAATCACTGAAGAATTAAGGAAAAGGAAGTAGATTACTAGGAGCGAAACTTGTAAAAAGCTCTTCCTTCTGTTTATGAGGGGTGTCATTGTTTTTGTTTAGAATCGGAGAGATTAAACTTGTAATCGTGCATAGCTGTTGGGTTGGTGAACCCTGATGTTGCGTAGGAGCATCTACATTTCTGCCTGGTTCATTACCTTGCGTGTGATATTTTATCCCTGGTTTTAAGCAAGGAAATTAACACTGTTTGCAGATATATTTATAGGCAACACTTGACAATTGGAGAGAAATACCAGTCTCCTTGTGTTTGTGGCAAGTAAATTAGAGAAATTGCTTTTAAAATGGGCAAGAAGGGGCAACATCCCACAGAGTAATACAGAAATCTAGTCTCTCTATCTCTCTCCCCCCCCACACACAAACACACAAAAACTACATACTAATGGAAAACACATAATGAAGTAGGATTTAGTGAAAATATATATTGACCGCAAAAACATTCTTAAAGGAAAGGCTTTGCTGAGAATCTATTAGTGATTCTTTGGCATCACTTTAATTTTAAATACTTTAGTAATAATTTAGTTTTAAAGCAAATATTGAATGAGTTTAAATAGCTATGCCCTGTATATATTAGGAATATGAACAAATGTGTATTACATCCTGCTTTAATTAAACTCAAAGGAGAATTCAGGCTTAGCATGTAGTACATTGTTTTCTTATAACCAGCAACTGTTTAAGAGCCATTAATTGGTAAGTGTGGATGCATTTTTTCAGCTAGTACTCGTTTGCTTAGAAATAGAAACTTTTGTGTTAAGAGAACAATTCTGGCCATGTTCACTCAGAAGTTCCATTGTGTTCAGTAAAGGCTTATTAGTGAACTGAAATCCATCTTTTGGCTTCTGAATGCTATTGCATTTCCTATAGTGGTATTACTATCCATTTATCTTAGGAGTTGATAGTCAAAGATTTTGTTTTTTGTAAATTGTATTTTTACATATCTTAAAATGTAGAAAAGTGGGGTAGTACTCACAGTGCTTACATGCTTGACTCCACTTCTTTTTTTTTCCATGTTAGGGTTGGGCCCATCTGTGAGTGGAGAAGTGGTAGGCAGGGTGTGACTTCCCCTTCTTATTCTTCAAATGCTACTGGAACTCCAGCGTAGCATCTTGGAAGGATGCTTTGTTGAGATGGGGAGCTGGATGTACTAGATGGAAAGGAAAAGGTGGTCCCTTGCCCCAGGGAGGAGGAGCTGATGGCACCTTGCCCACGGCTCTGGTACTGAACCTGAATGTTACAAATAAAAAGTACATGACTCGTTAATTACATTGCTAAGCTAGATTGGGTCTATGGGAATTATTCTGTAGAACTCTTCATGCTTTGCTAGTGGTTAGACTTAGTGTTTCTAGTTAGTAGTTCCTATGCTTTAAGCACCTGTGTCAAACTGCTGGATTAAGCTGTCCTTAGATTTGAAGTGTGATGCCACTGGCATGGTGATGCCATTGAGCTCTGTATTTCCTTTCCATGAGAGCAAGTGGACCTTTGTTTTCACTTAACCAATGTGAGAAGTCAGTAACAAACTACATTAGGGCAAATAAAACAGAGCTTATTCTAAAGGAAACAGATTATAGTTGAGGAGCTTAGTTAGGAAGTATTTGCTTAGCAGTTGGAGTTGATCAGTTTGGTTGGAAATATTTGTTCTTATTGAGGTAATGGTCCTGGTTAGGTTCATAGTTGCAAGTTCAGAGTACTGCTGGGCCTAACATTGCTTCTGGATTTCCAGTTGTTTAACTTTTGTTGAGAGATTAGTTGGACTGCTGCTAACCTGGCAAGGAACTGACTACTAATTTTTTGTGAATTCTGGATTATATTACTGTAATATAACAGTATTATAATATATTACTCTATGTTGGGATGTCCTTAAAAATCTCCAGAAATTTCATCTGGTTCAGAATTTTCTGAAGAGTATCAACTGTGATAAATGAATAATTTTTGTTAAGAATTTCTTAATTAGCTGTCAGTCTCTTCTTGTACCCAGTTCAAGCAACTGCTCTTGTTCTTTAAAGCCCTATATTAGCCTCTCTCAACTTGGTGTCCTCTGGTTATTTTGGACTTTGAGTCCCATCATGCCAGCCAGTATAGCTTATGACTAGGAACTCTGGGAGTTGTAGCCCAAACAGTTGGAAGGTACCAGATTGGAGAAGGCTGGCCTACATGTTTGTGAAGCCTTTTCTGTATTCCACCGTGAGTGCTAAGCTGTCCTCATTAGGGGTTTTTTTTTTGTGGTGCTCACTGTTCTTTGGAACCTTTCTCACTGAAGAGTCAGTAGGCACAATGTCACTTCCATTCAGCGTCAAGTATAAACATTTTCACTATGCATTAATTAGTAGATTCAGTAATTTATTTTTGTCTTGTTTTGTTGTTTTGCTTATTGTTGATGCTACTTTGTTGATCTGACACTGTTATTTAAATACAGATTGTTGTGTTTTGCTTCAAGGTGGGGGGAGTTGGCCTCCATTTAGACTTGGTTTGTTTTAACTGCAAATTCTTCAAAACGTATTTTGAAGAACTCTCTTGGGAGAGTTCTCTTGGGCAACTCTCTTAGGAGCCATTAAGTTTGAAAGATGGTAACTAAATAATAAGTTTATACCAGTGTATGTACTCATGATGTTCTCGTAACATCATTGTCATGATTTTCAGGTTATGTTTCTTTGTTACCTGCTGATATGTGTGAAATTGAGCTATAATTAATATTAAATAGCAATAATATTTCAGGCCTTCGATTATTTTTATTTTATGAAGCTCTGTCGTAATATAGGGATGGCATACTGATATATAAAAGCTTCTTTCTCATTAGATTTATTTCTAGAGTTGAAGAGGTTTTGAATGACTGGAAACTTATTGGTCCTTCTACAGGGAAACCTTTGGAAAAGGTAAAAACATCCACTTCTGAAATACTTAGAGGCCAGTGCAAACATAAGAATCGCAATTTATTAACCATATGGAAGAAAAGGCAAGGTGAATCTGAAGATGAATATTTACTCTTAAATAAGGAAACAATTCAGTTAGATTGTTAGGAACTAAGGGACCTTATTCCAATACTTTAGGAACGATGAACCTATGAGGTCTTACTAAGAGGTAGAAAGGTATTCTTACAGTATTAGATCTTACAGATTTGCTTAATATGAAACTTGTGTAACTCTCTAGTAATAACTGTGGAATTGTACTATAGCTCTTGTGACCTATGCATTGAAATTATATTATAAATTATTTTACTGCTATATAATTAATATGTATACCTTAATTGATATTCAGGGTGTATATACCACTGAAACATGGGAGGAGAAATCAGAGGAGATTGCTTTTGCTGACTTCAGATTCTCTGTGACACATCATTGTCTAATCCAGGAATCCAATGACAAGGATGCAAAAGAGGAACTAGTAGAAGGTAGATAAGTTTTCTGCTGCCTTAATATTCTTGAGCCAATGACTTTTACACCTTATTTTTATGAGATGTATTGGTATTTGAAAGTTCTGCAGTTTTCTTCAAAACGTATGACATGTAGTTAGGAATGTATAAGTTTTGTAACTTTCTCATTAGAGGAATTTGTAGATATCAGTAGTTTGATTTTCACTGTCATTTTAAAGAGCAACTTAGGGTACAGTCCAGTGGAGATGCCCATGAGCCTCAGTGTGCAGAGTTTTATGGGCATCCTGTGCAGAACAGAGGGAGTGTGGAGAGAGATCTTGCTTCTGTCACCTTCACAACAGCTGGATAGCCAGCTTCAGTCATCCAGCTGAGACACTTGGGACAGGGAAGGAAGGAAGCTAGAATTCCCCAGGATAGCTCTATCCCAATGGACCTAGTGACCTCCCCTCCCTTTCCACCTCACTGTTTCCCTTCCCTTCCCTCCTTCTCTGAGGTAGGTCTTGTGACCTTGAAGATGAAGATTCTATGGTTCTTTCCTCACCGGCTGTGAGTGGAGAAAGGGGATCTCATACCAATCCCTCGGTCCAAGATTGGAGCTCATTATGGTTGTTATTAGCTGTAATTGTTGCTACATTGCATTTATTTATTATTTATTTATTAAAACATTTTTATGCCGCCCCATTCGCCGAAGCCTCGGGGCGGCTTACAACAATAAATTAAAACATAAATAACAATTTAAAATATATACATTAAAATAAAATACAAATATACAATATAAAACATACAAGCATTTATATCCATTTTCCTCTTATGAAGAATTCAAGGCAGTTTGCATAGCTCAATTTTTTCCTCACAAGAACAGCACTGTAAGGTAGGTTAGGCTGAGAGTGAGTGGCATGGCCAAGTGGAGGCTAGAACCCAGATCTCCCAGATCCCCAGTCCAACACTTGTAACCACCACACCACACTGGCTTTAGAGGGTCATAGCATCCCTGTGCCCATAGGATAATGGAATTTTAATGTGGACATGTAATTCCTCTTCCTAATTTGATAATGGAGAGTTGAAAAGAATTTACATTTAATACTTCTAATAAAGAGTGGATATTTTATAAATTTTTCCATGATGTCATTTTCTGCAAACGTATCTTGAAGAAAAGACTTTAAATGTCATGGTATC
Organism: Varanus komodoensis; assembly: GCF_004798865.1. Taxonomy (NCBI): domain Eukaryota; kingdom Metazoa; phylum Chordata; class Lepidosauria; order Squamata; family Varanidae; genus Varanus; species Varanus komodoensis. Next base: position 16,914,692 of record NW_025335798.1, read on the forward strand.
TGAAGTTAATATTTAAATAGTGATTGATTCCCGTTGTTCATGTCTCACAGGTTAAATAAATGTTCACCTACGAAGGTTATTTCTGTATTGTATGCCACACCCCAAAATTCTATATACATAAATATATGAACAATCATATTTTTTTAGTCATGACTTCAAAATTGAAGTCTTATTTTTGCACTTGCATAGAATTATGCTGTAAGTCCCATTGATTTCAGTGCAACTTTTTGCTAGGTAACTGGGTATAGGATTGTGGTCAGGCTACACATTATTTGAGTCCTCACTCAACTCAGGAGGACTTAATACATGTAGATAGGTTCAGACAGTTATAATCCTGGTAACTTGGTTCTTCTCTTGTTCTTTTGTGTTTTCTTATTTTCTGCTTTTTCTCTCATTTCTTTTTCCTTCATTCATCCCAGCCTCATCCTTTTCACCCCACAAAAAAGCAAACATGATTTGCCCATGACTGATGGTGGGTTACAGTGAGAATGAGTTATTATTGGGTACATTTGAGCAATTTATTTTTCTGATGAGGTTAAAAAATGTTTAAGTTAGGTAGGTAAAATGTTAATATTTATTTGAGTAATTATCAGATTGGTTCTTAGTTTACATTGAAAGCCTCCTGTGATTTTAGGCTTTGATTCATTCTAGAGATTGGTGCAAGGTTGTCTTTATCTGGTGTTTTCCATCTGAATTAAACTATAGTTCCCATAAACTTTGGTCATTGTCTGTGCCTATTAGAGCTGATGGGGTTGTAGCACCACATTGGGAAAGACTGATCTAAATCATAATGTAGTGATAACATAGAGGAGCCTTGTTCTTACGTGCTCCTTTGTCTTCCATCAGAAGAATCAGAAGCATTTACTTTTGTTTTCAGCTAACTGTGGTTGGTCTGTATGAAGTACTGTGGTTAATTTTTAACTATGCTTGCTCAAACATGTTATGACAATTAGCCATAGTTTAAAATTGCTTTTTTGTGTGTGGGGTGTGGGTGTTTTTTGTTTGTTTGTTTTTTGGATAAACCACGGCTAGTTGAAAATGGAAGCAGGTATTTCTGATCTTCTCACAACCACACTAGAGGAATAGAAAGGATAGGAAGCAAATGGACCTGTGTTTCGTGGATATAATTATCTATAAAATTATGATTTATATTTTTAGAAGCTGAAAACATAATTTATAGCAAACCTATTTTTGTACTTTAAAAATCATACATTTATCTATTTCTTTCCTCTTTCTTATATATAACCATTTTTTGCTATTTGCGAATGTGAATGCCAAAAGTTTTCACCTTTCTTGAATGGTTTTATAGATGCTCTTCCAGTTGCCATGCAAGATCTTCTGTGTTTGAACAATGATTTTCCACCTAGAGCTCATTGTCTAGTAAGATGGTAGGTCTATTATTTGAAGTATAAAATAGTATTTCTTATAGCTCAATATATAGTTGGAGTATATAAAAATGTATGATTTGTAGTGGCAGACATGCAGAATACCCAAAGAATCCTCACTCCCAAGGTAATGGCCTTGCTCAGATATTATGAGAACATACCTTTAGGTTTGTACAAATTTCTGTTTCCTTTTCCTCCAGTGCTGCCAAAAGTATTAGAAACTTTTACTTCCATTTTTAATTAAAAACACTTTAATGTCTGAACCCAGGCCAAAAATGGTTAGTCTTAACTATAATTTAATGAAACAAGTGAAGTTCACAGTAATTTATACTATTTTGACAGGCCCAAAAAGGCATCCTGAAAACGATTTTAAATAACGTAAATGAAACTAGCTTGTTCCAGTTAACCACAGATTAGGCTATGGAGTATGGTTAACTAAAAATGCATGTGAAAATCTTTATTTCCCTTGTGGCTGCATTGGAATAGAACAGGGGAGGGGACAGAGTGGAAGCCCAAGGCTCACTTATAAAGCTAGGTTTAGTATTGTATCAAAGCCCAATGTTTTTGAAAATATGGATGGTAGTGGTATTACTGTTATATTAATTAAATAATAGACTGAGTCATTGAGCAAATCATATTATTGTTGCGTGGCCTCATATCCACATAGGTTAGATTCAGAGGGGTGTGCTTAGTGGAGTTCTAGCACTGGTGGAGGGGGAGGCTAGTGACTCCTAACATATCCCCCTCTTCTGTTCCCTCCTGAAAACTGTTCTGCGTAGGTTGGGAGGGTGCTCTGTGGGCTGTAGAGGAAAGAAGGCACCTGTGAGAATCATTGCTTTCCTTCAGGAAAGGCCCTCTATTGAATACCACTCCCTCTGTGCACCATATTAAATAACATCAGTAGAATTTAACTTTAACTGGGCTTGTTTCAAATAAATATTTAGGGGAAGTAGACTAAAATGACCATATCCAATTAATAAAGCACAACAGAGATTGTGCAATGTTAGTCACATTATCATTATATATTATTAGTCATACTAGCTTTAATCAGTGTAATTTATTTACATTTTTACTGCTTTTGTTCTAGGTATGGGTTGCGTGAATTTTTAGCCATTGCACCAGCAGCAAATAATGATGCAGTTCTTAGTGAATCAAAATGTAATCTTCTTTTGAGTTCCATTTCTATTGCATTGGGAAACACAGGCTGGTAAGGCAATTCTAGAGCCATTCATATATTTTGCTGTTGTAACTCACAAACAGAAAAAAGCAGAAATGCATATAAACATTTGCTTACATTTGACAGACTATTTTAGCTAAATATATACAATTAACGTAACAATATATCATTGCTACATATCTAGATTGCTGATGCAAATCCTTCCCTTCTATCAAGATAACAGATAATTGCAGTATGGTAAAACTCAATGAAAAATACAGATTTTGTTTCAGATTATCTAGAAAACATGACTTTGAATTTACCATATTATTTGATGTCTCTATTAAATGTCTTTAAAGTTAAAAAGATTTGAAATGTAAGGTTAGATAATTGCCTGTACATGGCATGTGCATCCAATTTTTGGTATGAATGCAGTTCTGGAACCCACAGTTGGCTATATCTTTCCAGCACAAAAACTGATTCTATTATAATCAGTGGAACTAAAGTCTCATTGGTTTTAATGGTTGCATTGGTTTTTACTATATGTTTGAAAACTTGGCAGTAGAATCTGTTTGCATTTCTGTTGTTTCTATTGTATTTTAACAGCACTGTTCTAAAATAAGTCTCAAGCACCACTTTGTTACTCTGGTTAACAGATTTAGGCTATCTGTTTGCACCATGTTTCTTAGTTCATAGTGCGTATAAAATACTTCAGTAACTTTTCTAAGTATTTTGCAGCCAAGTGCCAGTATTTGTGCAAATTCAACACAAATGGAGAAGAATGTTTGTTGGAGAATGTCAAGGACCTGGAGTTAGAACAGACTTTGAAATGGTTCATCTTCGCAAAGTGCCCAGTCAATATACACATGTATCAGGACTGTTAGACATCTTCAAATCTAAAATTGTAAGTTTAGTTTATGTGTGCCCATCTAAGCAAGTGGGTGCGTTGAGAATAATTTTCTTTACAAAGTGGGTGAATGCTTTAACAGATTTATATTTATATTTTGCACTGGACAAAGCATGGTGAATGTGCAGCTTCTAGTGATTTATATAAACCACAAATGTGTGATGTATATGATGTAGATTGTATATTGATGTATGCAATTCAGGTGTATGGGTACTTACAGGTGTATCACATAGTTCACAGGTGTGACTCTTGGATTAAAAAAGGTGTTTAGTGGTAGGATATAATTTAATAAACGTGCACCAGACTGACTCTGACCTTAGTACATGTAGCCCATGTTCCTGAGGGACAAAAGGGAGAGATACATGTGCAGTAGGTCTTTACCTTATTGAACAATTGCCACCTCTCTCCTTAATTGCAAGCTAGTTTTGGATCTTGGGTAAGCTTCAGATGTAGATTACAATACCCAGTAAAGAGAGGTGGCTATTTATAGTACTTGTGTGTCTACAGTACTGCTGGTAAGCAATATTTCTGAAGACAGATTTATTGAGCTTCCATTATAATCACTAGATAAGCCTTTTGTTGTGCCAGTTAATTATATCTGGCCCACTTTAAAAGTCCTTTGAACTGAAAAGTTGTTCAGAAGGAAAGCAATAAATGACCTTTATGGAATTTTCTCTGATGGGTAGAGTATTCATATAACACGATTAACAGTCTATTTACAGATACTTTTAATGGATTACTTTGACTAAAGCAAATGTCTCAGCATACTTGTTCTGTTCCCAACTTTCAATATGTTTCTTTGCATCTTTTTTTAGGGCTGTCCATTAACTCCATTACCTCCAATTAATATAAGTGTTCGGCTTACATATGTACTTCAGGATTGGCAGCAATATTTCTGGCCTCAACAGCCACCAGGTAGGATATTAATTAGTTTATATAACAATTCTGTTCTGTGGCATTTAATACCAAAAGTAGTCCACTTCCAAATACAGCAGGACCCCTGTATCTGCTGGTTCAGTTACTGTGTTTTCACATAACTGTGGTTAACCTAATTCCAAAAGAGAAATCATAAAGTGCTTCCTTTAAATGACTTCTTTATTTAATAGGGAAATTAAAAAATGTATGTTGGCCTGCTAGGATATATGGTAAGAATGAATCTTCTCTCTGTGAAAAAGAGATTTATATGTGCAGTATATAGTGTTCAGTATTAACTGTGGTTTCAGGCATCCACTGGGGAGCTTGGAACCTATCCCTGCGGATATGGGGATCCTGCTGTATCATGAAACCAAGGAGGTTTTTCTTGAAGAGCAGCGCAGGAAGTAGCTGTTCAGAAGAAAAAAAATAAGAGCATAATCCAGTTGGAATATTCCTAAAATGTTGAACTTGGAGGATTACAGGTATCCTATGCAAGGGAGAAGGAATATGAGGGCAGTCTTTGCTTCTGCTGCCCTGGAAATCGGCGAAATGGCTTTCTAGCCACAGTGCTTTTGGCAGGGAGACTGGCATGCTGCCAAGGTACATATTTTGGGAAGGTTACAACAATAAAAACATATGAAACTGTAAAAGCACAAAAAGTCAAATTACGATAAAATGCTAAAACCAGATAAAAATGCGGCCAGCTTAACAGAACTAGTGATTTCATAGAAGGCATACCACATTGTTAAAATACCATTAAAACAGGTTAACAATTAAAATACCAGCAATTATTTAAAAAAAGTCTTCACCAGGCAATTAAAAAGAGTACAAAGAGAGCGCCAGGTGAACCTCTCTGGAAGCTCATTTCAGAGTTGGGGTGCCACTCCCAGGTCAGGGTGTTTATGCTCCCTAGTCATGAATTTATACTATAGACCAGTGGTGGCGAACCTATGGCATGCGTGCTGTAGCAGGCACACAGAGCCCTCTGTCGGCACGTGAGCTAAGTTGCCCTAGCATCACCCCAGCAGCTGAGCATCGGATAACAGTGTGCCTAGGGTCCATGTGCATGCTCAGAAAGGAGTAGTGGAGCCAGGTGATGATGTCACGAGTCGCAACTCATTAGCCGCAACTCGTCCGAGCTTTGCATGGCCGGTCAGTGCACTGCCAAAGATAGACAGATAGCTAGATAGATTGGCTTGGACAGGCTGTGAGGTGTTTTTTCTAAACTAAAACCTGTTTTCAGGTTTTATTGCAGTGTTGGCACTTTATGATAAATAAGTCGGTTTTGGGTTGCAGTTTGGGCACTTGGTCTTTAAAAGGTTCATCATCACTGGGTTAGGGTTAGAAAAACAAGGTATCCTGGTGTGATTTTGATGGTTGGAATGTGTTTAGAATGGGCAGAAATGATGAGCACTGCAGAAAAAGCTATTCAAAGAAGGCTTTTTCAAAATCGTCCTATTTTCAATGGAACTTTACTCCTATATTAGGGTTAGGGGTGTGCACCAGGGTACGCTTACGGTTAGAGAAACGATGTGTCCTGGCATGATTCTGATGGTTGGAATGTGTTTATAATGGGCAGAAATGATGAGCACTGCAGAAAAAGCTATTCAAAGAAGGGTTTTTCAAAATTGCCCTCTTTTCTATGGAACTTTTGCCCTATTTTAGGGTTAAGGGTAAGCACCAGGGTGGGGTTAGGCCAGTGGTGGCGAACCTATGGCATGCGTGCCACAGTGGGCACTCAGAGCCCTCTCTGTCGGCATGCGAGCCAAATCGTCCCAGCATCCCCCCAGCAGCCAAGCATCAGTTAACAGCGCACATAGGGGCCACGCGCATGCTTGGAAAGGAGTAGCAGCACTAGGCGATGACCTCACGAGCTGCAACTCATTAGCCGCAACTCATCCGAGCTTTTGCATGGCCAGTCAGTGTGCTGCCAAGAAAAAATTATATATATGTGTGTGTGTGTGCGCGCGCGCTTGGACTGGCTGTGAGGTCTTTTTTCTAAACTAAAACCTCAGTGTTCAGGTTTTATTGTAGTGTTGGCACTTTGTGATAAATAAGTGTGTTTTGGGTTGCAGTTTGGGCATTTGGCCTCTCAAAGGGTTGCCCTCACTGCTATAGACCATTTCAGAGATGGCTAACATTACTTGTTCTTCATTTTTCCTGGAAAATTTTAGAAAAATAAAGTTTATAAAATACAAAAGAAGGCAATTTAGTATGCTAAATGTACACTGTATATAATACTGAGTGAAAGAATTCCAGTGTTCCAGTAATATTCTTGGTTTGGAAATGTTTAATAATGTCCTCAAGTGCAGAGTGCACAATAACTGGAAACATTTGCCTGTCAAGAAGTCATGACCTCTTTGTAGGATGTGATGGGTGGCCTAGTCCCTTGCTAAGCTCTCTTGGACCTCAGTTTGTTATGTAGCTTGCTAGGCCATCTCCCTTGGAGAATTCAGTTATGGCTTACATATGCTTCAGCAATGAAAGATAGTTTGCTTGTTAGTAATATTCTTTAGTAATATGAATTAATGGTAACTTACTATTAAACTTGTTCTTACAGAATACTTTTCACAGGGTTGAGCCTCTCATATGGTTTATTCTTGCTCCTAGTTTCTATTCTTGACTTCAGAACTTTAAACAGTAAGGAGTTATATTGCTTCCATACTAGTTGTGATCTCTTGTGAGGCATCCTCAACTGTATTTTTCCTACTGCAAGAAGGCATAGCATCACTTTATATTCTACACAGTTGGGTAGGTTACTTGGGTAGGCCCTGCTCCGGGAACCCTCCTTGAAGGAGGTTAGGAACACCCGGAGGAGGGCTTTCTCTGTGGTGGCACCCCAGCTATGGAATGCACTCCCCAGAGAAGTCTGCCTGGTACCAGCGTTATAAGCTTTTCTACACCAGGTCAAGAACTTTTTATTTACCCAGTATTTTAAAGTCTAAATATTTTAATTAAGATTTTATCACAGTTGTGGGTTGTTATTGTTATTATTGGTTATGATGATGGTGATTTTACTATGTTGTATTTATTGGGTGATTATTGTAAGCCGTCCAGAGACATGCAGTAATTGGACGGGTTAGAAATACCCAAACAGACAAACATACAAACAAGTTACAACCTTGAGGCTGTGACCTGCCAAGGGCCTTTACTAATTCTCTGCATAGCAGAGGCCATGGAAAAAGCATAGTTTCAGCTTGGTCTTGCTGAGTGTTAGCAAACATGTGGGCTTGGTTTCTGTACTGTTGATGCTTGTCAGTCACCAGTCCACAGTGGCTACCATGGGACTTTGATGAGGGGAAGCATGGTATTGCCTTGGAGATGGCAATGGTATCCGTAAGTCGTCACAAGATCTTCTCAGCCATTTAAGGTGTCCAAGCTTGTGATCTTTTTGCGCAAGCATCTACTACCAGTTTCCTTGATTCTAAAATTTTTCATCCAAGATAAGGCTCTGTGGAAACTATGTGCTAATCTTGTTTGTATCCATTTCACTTCAGCGTATGATACTAAGACTATTTCTAATTGTTCCTTCGCTTTATTCACTTTCATATGGATGAATATGTATTAGGAGTGTTGTTTCTAACTGGGTAGTAAATGCCAGTTTAATGTTGATATAATACACACACATACATTTTTTCAATAGATATAGATGCTTTAGTTGGAGGAGAGGTTGGAGGTCTAGAATTTGGAAAGTTGCCATTTGGTGCCTGTGAGGATCCTATCAGGTAAGATTTGTTCTGACCAAAGATTGGTATGGGAAGCCACACTTACAGGTCTTTCCTTACATAAGTCTTGCTTATGTTATCTGACATGCCATAACATATGACTGGTGAGAAGCCCTTGCAAATGAAACTGTTACCTGTGAGTGAAGGTACATTTTCCAGTTTATGTCATCCAACAAATGTTAGAAGACATGGGGACAGTATCTGTAGTAGATCATACATGTGTGTGTAACTTGCTGGATCTCTTTAAAATATATGCAGTAAGTATCCAGGAAAAGGCTAGATTTCACCACCATGTACTTTAAGGGTGGGGGGAATAAAGACACATGCTATTTGTAACAGAAGTATTTGAACTATGCTTGTGTGACAACAGAACAGTAGAACACTCAAAATAAGCAGTAGTTGAGGACTTGGATCCCAGTTTTGCTACTGCCAGCAAGAGTATGCCCCGAGTTGAACCCTGCTTGGAATGTTTGCGGGAACAGGGAAGGGCTTTTGCAGATTTCTGTTGTCCTCCTTGAACCCCTTGTGCCTTACGGAACATTGCTCTAGAGGGTTGGGGGACCCTCTGGATCAAGTGTATATGTATGCTTCATGGAAAAGGGGAATGTTATCCTCTCTTCTCCTTCTGCTACTGGGATCACCCACTAAATTAAAGACCATCCTTGGATGTAGGAAGCCTTTGTTTTGATCCAAGGCATTGTCTGTGGTTGTTTGATAGTTTCAGAACTCTACTTACAAGTGTACTGCTTTTGTTTTTAGTGAACTCCATTTAGCAACTACATGGCCTGACCTTACAGATGGCATAATTGTAGACAATGATGTTTATTCGTAAGTACATTCTCTTTCTTTAAATGCTTCTTACAGACCAGTATCTGAACTCAGTGTTTAAGAACTAATTCATTCTAGTAGTTGGCAGAGATGTGCTGCTTAATGAATATTGTAGCAATTATTTGTACTAACTTTAAAGTCAGCTTTGGTCATGTGCCTGATATCTCTGTTATTTAAAAGGCAATCGAAAAAAGAAATTCTTGCTTAGAATATCTTTTTTTCATGTGTGTGTATTCCTTCTTCTTGTTAAGGAAAGTTGTTGATTGACAAAGTTGGAAGGAACTTCAGAAGTCATAGCAGTTTTTTCAGAAACTCCTCCACTGCCTCAGACAAGAGAGCCTATGTCCCATCCTCCTGCGTCATTCCCGTTATCGTGTCATGCACCTTCCCCTTTCTTCCATCACGCTGCACTCCCACCTCCTTCCCTTTCCCTTTACCACATTATGCCCCCTTCTCCTTGTTGAATAGTTTGTATGATCAGAAAGTTTTTCCTAATATTTACTCTAAATCATTTTGCTTATAATCTGAACCCATTGGTTCAGGTCCAGTGTTGTGGACCTGCAGTAAACAAAATGGTGTGACAGTCCTTTCAATATTTAAAGATAACTATTATACTGCTTTTTAATAATAGTTTACCAGGCTGTCATTTTTATGAAAAAGCCAACATACCAACTTTGATTAACCTCAAATTCTAAAGCTCTATTTGTAATACCTCCTCTCCTTATAGAAAAGTTTCTTAAATGGTTAAGAATTGAGCCAGTTTAGTGGGCACACTAACTGTAGTTGTTGTTGTTGTTGTTGTTGTTGTTGTTGTTTTAATTCTCTCATGAGGTTTTTTTTTTTTCCTTTGTACAACTGATTTGCAACATTTGATGAAAATTAGGAAGGGTTGGAGAACTTGAATCTAGAGCATGTTTTCATTGCAGGAGTGCAATGAGTAGATAAAAATGTCAAGAAGACACTAAAGACCCAAAATTGTAAGAAGAGAACTTGGGTATTAGGAAGGAATGTGCAGAGTTGCTGGTAGCCTGGCAGTATGTAAGAAAACACAGAATAGCTTTGACTTTGTCTCTATCATATTTTCATTATCTATGGAAGCAAAGTATGAAAGGAAAACTGAGTGAGAGGTGAAAAATTGGGTTACACCTCTTCTGTGGCAGCACAGTATTCTGTGACAGTGAAGCTCTGAATAGGCTTTCTTTGTTATGATCGGATGGAACAGAGTCAATAGTAACAGCACTTTTGCTTCTTTTTTAAAAAGAGATTTGGATCCCGTGCAAGCACCTCAGTGGTCTGTGAGAGTCAGAAAAGCCGACAATCCACAGTGTTTACTGAGTAAGCAGTCCAGAACTTCTTTCTTTATTTCAGTAAGCTATGATATAGTTTGACTAAGTACCCGTGGGCAACATTACAGCACTTTGAAAAATCAATGTAGATTTTTTTTTAAGGAAAGATTGTAGGAAGAAACATATGTTGAATGTCTGTGTGGGAATTGCACATATGCACACCTATTATTTTGATAAGTTGCTTTCTATGAATGTTCTCCTTTAACAAAAGATCCCTGTTTTTAAAAAACATTGAATTAGAATTGTTTTTATGCAACTAGAAGATTTCATTTTTAGATTTATGTATGTATGTATCTGCTTACCATTCAGAACATAGTTTCATGTATGGAATTCTACATCTGTTTGCTGTTTCATTGTCTGGTTAATTTTAATGGCACACATTTGATATATAATGTTTTGTGCAACTTCAATTTAAAAGAAGACAGGATTTGTGTCTTAACATTTTGGTTTAAAGTAGATGGAAGAACTGTAGCTGTAAGTCTTATCACATCAAGTATTGACCACAGTGTTTAGATGCTCTTAGTTTGAATGTTAGTTATTCAGTGGACAAAGAATTCATTTAAGAATCTGTTCAGGAAAATGGACAAGTAAGTATATTTAATCACTGATAGAGATGTTGCATTTTTGTGTGGAAAATTTTGTCTGAAGTTTGTTCATTGGGGTTATTGCATGTGAGAAATGTAAGTTCCAATTGCTGCATAGTCCATAAGCCCATAGAAGGGCCCTGGGCAAGTCACTGTGTCAGTTTTTGGGTATCACATGCTAACCACTGTTAATGGTATTTGAACCAGCTGTGATGAACTTCAGATTTGATCACTTTTTTCCTTTTTTCTAAGCATCCAGGATGAAGAGTTCAGAAAATTTTCCTTTAGCTTTTGCTTAACATTTCCTGCTGTGTCATCCAGACTCAGAACTGTGATTAACATTCACTATGGTCAGTTTAAACAAGGGAGCTTTCAGTAACTGGTCTTAATATTGGCTTGTTTGAAATTAACCATAGTTAATCTTAATCATGGTTTGCTGGTGCAGACAACACAAAAACTGCAGTGAAAACTTTCAAATCCTCTTCCCAGCCACATGGAAGGGCTAGGAAAGGAATATGTGAGCCTGAGGGTGTCCGCGCTTTGCCTCTTTTGTGTGCCACCTGTCAGATTAGTTTGACTTGCTATGAGAATGTATTGCCTTTTTCCATGATAGTACATTGCCTGGTGTCCATGGGGTTCCTCGCTGGTGTCCTATTCAGAGCCTACCCTATGTATCTTCAGGGCACTCTCAGATATCAGTGCTTATATGCACTGACAGCACTATAGGGGGAAAATAAATCTCCCACTAAAATTTGCATATGAAAACAGCCACATCTTGAATGTGTAGGTTAAATCATAATGGAAGATGCATGGTCAGAAATCTGGCTTCATAGTTGAATAATTATGTTCTTTTGCAGGTGATTTTGTTACTGAATTTTTCAAACTTTGTCGTCGGAAAGAATCAACTGATGAAATTCTTGGAAGATCAGCATTTGAGGAAGAGGGCAAAGGTACAAATCAATCATGGTTCTCTTTTTAAAGTTCTTTTTCTTGGTCCATGTACTAGTAAGTTGTCACTGCTGAAACAGAAGGAACTTGATAGAACTAGGAGAGTATCTAATGTGAATTGGGTTGAAAGCATATTAATGCAAATATCCTTTCCTCAAGGCAATTTTATTTATAGTCTATTTCCTCCTTCTTCAGCAACTTCATTTTAAATCATTAGCAAGTCTCTGTCAAATACATTTGACCACACAGTGCTTGTTTTACTACCCCTTCCCTGCCAACTCTGTAAACTGCTCAACTTTTTGGCAGAGTATCTCCAGTTACCCTTATGCCAGTATAGACTTGTTCTGAATTAGGCAGCAGGTGGCACACTCAGAATTAGCAAAGCAGCCTTGAAGTTTTGCTGTTTGTACTCGTTAAGAGCAATCATGGACAGATCAAGGAAGATACTGGGAATATAAATGTTGAGCAACATATAAACTGATAATTTGAACTGAAATTGTTTGCAACACCTTGATATTTTATAGATGCTGATATAAGTCATGCTTTGTCAAAGCTCACAGAACCAGCACCAGTCCCAATCCATAAACTCTCAGTGACAAATATGGTTCACACTGCAAAGAAAAAGATTCGTAAACACAGAGGTATAGATGAATCACCATTAAATAATGAAGTCCTCAATACTATTCTCTTGGTAAGTTCCTATACTACATTTAATGCTTTATAATAAAAGAGCTTGCATTCTTTTGAAGCCAGGAGTGCCTTTGCGCAACTTTGACTAGTGTGCCAGCTGTGGTCTCTTATAGACAAGGGGATTTTGCAAGAGCTACACATTCCCTGGACATGATGAGATTGGAGGTATGGAAGCTTTGCTTTGTGAAAAATGCACCAGTGAGGCTCTTGATGCTTCAGGTCATTGATATCATATGTAGCTTCTGTCAACAGCATTGGCTCCAAACTGGTTCTTACCCTTTGAAGATATAAACAGGGAGGAAGCAAAAGAAATGATGCACAATTTCCTCTTGCCTAATGCCTCCCTCACTGGTGTCAAAAGGGTGGGAAGAGCTCTATTCCGTGCCACACTTAGGAGAGATTGTTTTTCATGACATTAAATGCATTGAAGGCAGTTAAAAACAGTATTGCTTGAGCCTGCTTTTTATGGTTTATTTATGTAATTGCTACAATATCGTAATAGTGTTCTGTTTTATTTATAGTATATTTTATTCTCCTATTTTGATGTAAAGTGTTTGGAGCACTGGCTTTTTGGGGAAAATATGTTTGTAAGATTCCTAAATCTTCTGCATAGCAGAATAAGCAATCATCTAGATGTTTTAATAGAATGAGGTTGCAGCATCTAACACTTGGAAAAAATTATGAGGACAGGAAATAGAACTGAAAGCTGACTGTCCGTATTTTCCCATTAAGTACTTATTCCCTGATGCTACTGACAAATCAACAGATGGATCTGAAGCCAGAACTAGTACTTCAACAGGAAGTCTTCCTCCCCCAGACAGTGAAGACTATGTAAGTTCAGACTATGTGAAAACATAAAATGGATTGTAACAACTTTTCATCAAATTAAAAAACCACCAGTTTCCTTGAGGATTTTAAATATGCTTTATTTTAAAAATTCTTAACTAAAGCACAACTTCTTACGTTGATTTTACCTTCTCTGCTTAAAAAAATCAAAATTAATTCTGCAGCACTTATACATTCATTGCATATGTTATGTTATGCCTATTTTTTAAATGTTGTGTCATTTTTCCTTCATTCCCCCTCCATATAGAATCTCTACATCCAATTCAAATCCGCGCCTTCTGATAGCCTAACTTACAAACTGGCCCTCTGTTTTTGTATGATCAATTTTTACCATGGTGGGGTCAAAGGAGTTGCACATCTTTGGCAGGAGTTTGTCTTGGAAATGCGTTATAGATGGGAGAACAATTTCTTCATACCAGGGTGAGTTTTATTAGTATCATTTAGTAATATCAATAAGAAACAGGATGCAATTGACTGATAACTTCCCAGTTTTGTGAGAAGAGAGAGCCAGATATTGCTGCTACCTCAAAGGCCTTTCTGTTCCTAGACCATCACCATGCTCCCATATAGGATCATGAGGACTGCCTAGGGAAAGGGTATTTTGTATTGTCCTTCCTCCAAGGAACTCAGAATGGCATTTCAGATTATCCGTAACGTATCAGAGGTGGGACTGAAGCTGTCAGAGCTCCAGCTGCACCTAATTTACAGTTCCATCTTACAAGAAGTTTTTTAAACAAGGAGAGCTCCCCTTGTGTGTTTGTAAGTACATTTTAAAGAGAATGCTGGATTTATTTATATATCTGTACGTACTTTTTGAAGCCAAGCATGGTAGTTCACAGAAAGTTCAGGAAGTAAAAATGATAAATAAGTTGGTAGAGCTTTAAAAAGGATCTTAATAACCATAGCAGTGTAAAAAGCAAAAACTCTGAGCAGGCTCCCTTCCTGAATGCAGACAGAGTTGGGATCAGACTCTAAAGAGAGTGCATTCTAGAGTTTGGGAGCAACACAGGACAAATGCCTGACCAACCTTTTTCCACATGCCTGACGAATGGTTCTCTGCAAGCATGGTTGCCCTCAAAAGGGCCTTTCGGGTTCATGGTGGGATAGACCATCTCTCTAAGTTGGTCTTAAGTTGTTTAGAACTTTCATTGTTAAATCAGCTCTTTGATGTGAACCCAGGAAACCAATCTGGCAAACCAGGGCAAGGTTGTAATCCCATCATTCTGATTAGCAGCTGAGCTAATCCAGTGCAGAGCAGAAGTGGTGAATGCTCTGCAGTTTTGCTGAACAGATGGGTTTGGCTGTCCAGCAACAGTATTTCGAAGAGAGACTGGAGTGACCCTAGGTTACTTGTTTCCTGGTCTTTCTAGTCTCCATCCTGCACCACTCCTCAACATGTCCCCTTCTGCCTCAGAGTACCGTGTTTCCCCAAAAATAAGACCTAGTACTATTTTTGGTACTTGCTAAAATATAAGACCTACCCCGAAAATAAGACCTAGCTGTGTTTATTCCCAGGGCCAGTGAGAAACATAAAGAGCCTTTTTAAACTTTATTTTTTAACTTAACTTTAACTTAATGCACTGTGTGGAGGAAACATGCTCATGCAGCTCTGCTCCCTCCACTCCCTGCGGAGGGACGAGAGCTGCATGAGCCGATGCTCCCTCTATAGCGCCGGCTCCTGTCACAGGCGGAATGATACCAAATGTACATGTATTCATGCTGTTGTATGTGAATACGTGTGGATTGTTGTACACATTAAAAAATAAAATAAAAAAATAAGACCTACCCCGAAAATTAGACCTAGTGTGTTTTTGTGAGCCAAAAAAAATAAATAAGGCAGTGTCTTATTTTCAGGGAAACACGGTAGTTAGAGAGCTTTCCTCTGCACTGGCTGTGGGGGAGCAGGGAAGTGGTCAGAGCTCTGATTTCTAGGGCCAAGGTTGGTCTCTGACCTTAGATCTGGAAATCAAAAAATTCTGTGGCCCCCTAAGAAGATACTGAGTGGTCACAGGTCACTCCCTAATTGAAGTTTGTTGCATAGTTTTACCTAGGTGCTGCTTTTCCTGAAAACTGCACTGTGGCTATAGATACTGCAACATGTAATAGTTTAGAACCTTTTTCTTCTGTAATAATGATATAAATGTAACTTCCTATTAGGTTAGCTGGTGGTGCTCCAGATCTGAGATGTTGTTTACTGCACCAGAAACTCCAGGTAAGTATTACAGAATAAACAATATTTAATAGATACAATAATGACCTTTCTTTTTACATTACTCTTTTTGTCATTGTAGAAATTGTAAAATTTATCCAACAATTACTATGTTCCTTGGATAACATATTAACTTGTTAGGGAGATAATTGATATTTTCTTTAAAAATAGTGATTAAGAAAGAAAACAAAACAGCTTTTCTGTGTTATCATCTGTAGTTGTATTAGCATAGATATACGGAAATCTCCAAGACAAGATAGGCATTTTTTAAAACATCGAGCTGAGCCCAAGAAATGCACAGTAGAATTTTCTGACCCACTTCTTGTCTCCATAACACCCCCATGCCTACTTTTCAGAGGGCTGTGGGATCTTCTGAAACATTGAGGGATGTGATGCAGGTGGGTGGGAATTGGTGGGTTCTTGTGTCTGCACAAGTGTCTTGGTTTGCAAGTGCAAGTCTGGATTGAAGCTAGTCTCCTAGCTGTCATTCACATAAAAGTCTCCACATGCATTACCGTAGAAGCATCTGGTAATAACATTAACAATATAGCTTTTCAATGTCTTTTCATTTCTAGATGTTAAATTGTTGCATTGAAAGAAAGAAAGCAAGAGATGAAGGGAAAAAAGGCAATAATTCCGATCGACCTTCTAGTGACACTGGGAAAACAATTAACCTGATGGGTCGAGACAATGTGAAAGATGCTGACAAGGAAAAAGGAGAAGCAGGAAAATCTTGGGAATCTTGGAGTGACAGTGAAGAAGAATTTTTTGAATGCCTAAGTGACACAGAGGAGCTTAAAGGAAATGGACAAGAAAGTGGGAAGAAAGGGACTGCAAAAGAAGGCAGCAAGGAAACTCTAGCATTAAAGCCAGAAGGCCGTCTACATCAGCATGGCAACTTGACTTTGCTTCATCCTGGGGACCCTCTATATGTTCCAATAACACAGGTTAAAACAGGGTTCTCCGACCTTTTTGAACCCCCAGGCATTTCTGGGTTTGCACTGAGGTTTTGGGCACTATGACAGAGTGGCTACTGTAGGGGTCAGTGAAGCACAGAAGGCTGGCATGGTGTGGGTGGTTTACCTTGGCAAAACACAAGAACTTCTGAACACATTTGTGTACACATGCCCACACTCACTGCACTGCCTGTGCACACATGCAGAGGCACTGTTTCAGGACTATTCCTGCAGCCAGCTGTCCATTCATAGGCACACAGCTATGTACCCCAGTCATCTGTTGAAGGCATGCATACTTCCCCCCCCCCTTCTCTCAGTTGCTTCTTATTGCCTTTCTCTTGCTCTCCCCAGTTCCTCAAGTGGCATTTTTTCAGTATTGGCAGTATCTAGAAGGGCAGTAACTAGAAGGGCTGTGGAAAGGGCTGTGTTGTCAACTTTATGGTTAGACAGCGAGACTTCCAAGTATTTCTGCTTGTCTGATTTCTGCTTAATTTATTTCAATTATATAGAGGGCTCTAAGTGTAGTTGCATTTGAACAGTGTTTAGGTAGCTTTTGTTTTTCCACAAACGTAGACTTGTCTTGGGAGTGTTTATGCATGTTCCTGAAATAGGAATAGCTTGTAGAGTGGTGAAGTCATTGTGCAAATTGATCCTTAGTCTCTTGTACTAAGGATCCAGACTTTTCTGAGTTCTTTCATATTTTTATTACTTAAACCAAAGATAGGCATGACTACAAGGGGGAGCTCCTGTAGCTACAGATGCTAGATTCATGAGATGGACAGCAGTGGCAACCTAGTAGGTCCAGTTTTATCCCCTTAGAAGTAGCTATGGGATGGGTAGCCATTTTATGCCACTGGTTCTGCCATCACCGTGTGCTACTTAGTTTCTCCTACTGTTATGCTTTATGCTGAGCCAGATTATTTTCCCTCCAGTTTATTATAGTCCTGGCTTCTCCACCTCTTCCCTACTTCTTCTAGGTGTCATAATGCACAATGAGTGTCCTCTTATGTCCAGGCTGGGAAACTGTGGTGTGGACTCTAAACACAACAAGGGTAATCAGGGATTATGTTTTTCTGAATTAGTTTGTGAATGATAGCTCTTAGGAGTGATGAAACCACGAGGGTGGTTGTTTTGTTGAAGGTTGCTCTGCCTTTTATCCCAGTGCTTGTTACCAAGCACAAAGAGAAGCCTTCATGTAAACTTCTCCCTTTTGACTTTTTCAGGAACCTGCTCCTATGACTGAAGATCTGTTAGAAGAACAGTCTGAAGTGTTGGCTAAACTGGGAACCTCGGCGGAAGGAGCCCATCTCCGAGCTCGTATGCAAAGTGCCTGTTTGCTGTCAGACATGGAATCTTTCAAGGCAGGTCCAGGTTTTCAAATTCCATGGAATTGCCTTTACAAACGTATTAGTACAAGCATTCTGGGTAGTACAACTAACTTAATTCTTCAGTAGCATCTTATTTCAGTCATTACTTCCTTTCCATTTTACTTTATTTCCTTTGTCTTTCCATGATCTTCACTACATCGATGTATTTATTTCAGCAGCTTAAAAAGTCCATATTTTAAATATGTTATAGTGTTTTAACTTGCCTGGCTTTTGTTTCTGAGCATTTGTTCATTGGCAGTGAGCCACTTACTTGAAGCAATGGTTGTTAACTCTTTCCTATTTTTGAAAGCAGAAGTAATTGATTAGAGAATCTCTTAATACTTTAGGGTTTCATAATTGCCTTCTTTACAACTATGGTTCAATTTTCATTTTTAATTTCCTCCAAAATCACAAAGTCAGAATTCAGTTGAAGACAATTTAGTCCTATTGAAGTCAATCCAGAGTATATATTATCTGGCTTTTGCAGTGTTTCATGTGCTGAGTGCACAATAATTGGGGTGAGGGGTTGTCCAAGTCTGGTTTTGTAGGCATAGGTATAGAGAATTGTACTGTTACATAACTGGTGCTGTTCTGGAGTTTGGCTTGGAGAATAGAAAAGCAAGAAGCAAAACCTCTACAGTTTAGAATGTTCCTAATTTGTGCCCAATGTACGTAGGGCAACCTTTCAGCTGTCTCTTATACTTATATGTCAATCACCTGACATTCCACGCACTATAAAACATTAAAAATACTTTGCTATAGAGAATGGCAGGTGGATGGGTTATTCATCTGTGTAAATTATTCCTTTGCCTTCCAAAATACACAAATGTCAGAGCCTAATCCGTTCTTGGATCTGTTTCTGTCTATTTTATAGAGGAAAGTGATGACAATAAATTTATATCTGGTTTCTGCACCTGATTATCTGATAGACATTTATTTACTTATTTCCTTCCTTCCTTCTATCTATACTGCCTCAGTTGAAGCTGTCTAGGGGTTTTACAACAATTACTCAAAATACAAAAAGATACAATAAAATAGAAATCTAATCAAGCACACAATAAAATATGCAAATTTAAAACAACTTAACACTTACAATATACAAAAATATAAAACAGTTTAACATCTAAAATATTTTCAGTAAAGCTAGATTTAATTGAAGCAGCTGACATAACTAATCATCTGCCATTCAGTGCCTTGGAATAGAGGGCAGTTTTGAGCTGACATCACAAAGAGAATAATGTTGGCTCCAGGCAGGCCTCAAAGAAGAGACAGCTCCACGATTGGAGGACCACCAGTGAAAATGCCCTCCTCCTCGTTGCCTCTTTCTGGGCTTCCCTTGGAGGTGGTCACTGGAAGAAGGCCCCAGATGCAGATTGTAAGGGTCAGATTGATTGAGGTCAGTAGACATGAGATGCTGCCCTTAATTCTATGGTGTAGGATGTAGTGTAGGCTCTAGTTTTTAGGGTGACTCATGGCATGATTTATTCATGCACTCTAAATATTTGTGTGTGGCATTGATTAGAAATGTAAAAAACAGCAGAATCTTTCTCTCCCTAAAAAGACACACACAGGTATTGGCTGGGTATTGTAGAGCTGGAAGAATTTATGAATTCTTAACAAGACCAACCAATGCCTGTCATTTCCAATGAGTTAAAAACTTTCACCATGGGAAACCTAATACTATGTATGTACCAAAATGCAATGATGCACCCTAATCTGTCTTTTCCTTGTTGTCCTGCTAAAATTTTGCTTTGCAAAATGTATGAATAAACTTTTTTTAACCCTTCACCATCATAGGCTGCCAATCCTGGTTGCTGTCTGGAGGATTTTGTAAGATGGTATTCACCTCGTGATTACATAGAAGAAGAAACTGTGGATGAAAATGGGGAGATAGTTATTAGAGGGGAGCTGAGTGCCCGAATGAAGATTCCAAGTAATATGTGGGTTGAAGCATGGGAGACAGCAAAGCCAATTCCAGCCAGGAGGCAGAGGAGACTCTTTGATGATACTCGTGAGGCAGAGAAGGTAAAGAACGTATAAGACTGCAGTCTTGAAAGGGTACGTACATTAATAATGAGCGAACCCACTTCCAAGGACTTTGGTGACTGCACTTTTCTGGTGTTACTCACAATATTAGGCTTTATAGAGGTTGGACTGAGTAATGCAACCTGGAAATAAAAACCTTTAGATTGGCAGTCATTTTGTTTGGGGAAACATGTACCTACTTAAGTGCCCTTGCTATTGATTTTAACATCAATAATTATACAGGAACTTTGGGAATGAAGCCTTTGACAGCTCTTACTTGGCAGTAGTTGTGACAGTTCCCCCTCCCAATCCTCAGTCTTTCACCCTTTATCAGTTCTAAAAGTGTATAGATCTTTCCTTCCACTGTTAACAGCTTTTTCCCAAATGTACCTTGCTTTAAAAAATAGTTGACAAACACCTCCTTTATAGCCCCGCTTTTGGCAGGGCTGTTCCAATATCTTCTACAAGATATTTGCTGATTATACAGCTCTAGAATTTCTATTTTTACTACTGTACACCAAATACTCATTTCTCTGTATTAGATTCAGAGCCTTAACTTTCATAAAGGACAAATACTTCCTTAGTCCAGTCTCTGAAGAATCTCTGCAAAATTCTTTTCTCTTGCATTTCCGGATAACTTCTATGAAGACTTAAGTAAAAATGTAGAAGATTCATAATTAGACTTATTCTAGTGCCTTAATTGCAATAATATGTGCACTTAAAACACGGAAAAAGTGGAGTCTTTTGTGCAGAATGAAGGTGATTAAAGACAGAATTACTGTGATGTAACCCTTTTATCATCTCCTCAGGTGCTGCACTATTTAGCAGTTCAGAAACCCGCAGATCTTGCAAGACATCTTCTTCCTTGTGTTATCCATGCAGCTGTACTCAAGGTAAAGGAAGAAGGTAAATAACACTTGTTAAGCAGTGATGTTTGTTTGGACTAAAGGTAGAATTATTGCTACAGTATGCTTCCATTTATGTTTTTTTCAATAGAATCTCTAGAAGACATTTCTTCAGTAAAGAAGATAATTAAGCAGACAATTGCCCATTCCAGTAAAGTTCTCCGGTTTCCAAACCCAGAAGACAAAAAACTAGAGGTGAGGCTTTCTCTTCCTAATATTAAAGTCTGGGAAAATAACTTCTAACAAGTGTAGAATGTGAAATCCTGAAGACTGGTTTTGCTTCTTACATAGGAAATCATTGGCCAGATTATGAGTGTGGAAGCCACTATTGCCAGAGCAAGGTCACTGAAAGCAAAATTTGGGATAGAGAAATGTGATCAAGAAGAAGAACGCAAAGATTTAGAAAGGTGAATGATCATTGACTCTGTTTTGTTTTGTTTTGTTTTGCAGGCTTTTACAGATTAAATCCTTGAGAAAACCCTTTCTGCCTTGAGTGCAAGGCCATGTTGGGCTTCTTATATTTCTCTCTCACACTGTCGTTTGGTAGCTATTGGTATGCATTAGTGTAGCTGGCTTACAAATGTTTACTTATAGCTTTGTAACCAAGTAAGGAAATGTGCCACACAGGAACAATCCTGGAAAATATCTGTATCCTCTATATCTCTATATCTGGTTTCACATTGGCTAAGAATGATCCCTGGGTAGCAAGAACCATGGTTAATGTTGATAAATTACATAAATAGTAATTATGTGGTAAAAAGGCAGCAGGGAAAATGTGTGCATGAGAGCCAGGACTGTGGATGTAGCACTCAATCCCACGACCAATACCCATTCCCACCACTGTTAAGGGATTGAGGTTATGTTGGCATTAGCTCTTGTGAGACAGCAGACACAGATGCATTTTTCTGGTTTTTAAAACGTACATCTTTAAATGTTGCTAGCCACAAGTCCTCTGGATGATAGTACCAAAGAAATTAAACAAGTCTGCATGCTCAGGACAAGCTCAATAAGAATCCAGTGAAGCTGGTTTGCCACATGCACATATGGCAATTGATTCCTATGTCACATGCTTTTAATGGAATTAGTTTGTATAACTGACAGCTGAATTAGTTTTGCAGAGTTGAGCAACCAAGATGAACGGACCCAGACCCATGTGCAAACTAACCTTATGTTAGATAATTAGAATTTTATGTAAATGTCTATTGAGTTCCTTCAGTGTTTGGTGCCAGTACTGAGAAAATTTTGAAGGCTCAACCCTTCTAAAAACAGAAAAATTGTGCATCTTTTCCTAACTTTTCTTCCGTTTCTATCATTCTGTTCTGTCAGATTTGTCAATTCTTTTCTGGAGCAGCCAGAAGTATCAGTCATTGGAGCTGGAAGAGGACCTGCTGGTACTATTATTCACAAGCTTTTTGTGAATGCACAGAGGGTAAGTTGGACCTTCTTATCTCTGTTATGTGAGAAAATTAGTCCTTTTGTTATGGATGGTGCATGAATGCCAGGCTTTGAAAGCAGTTTTCTGTATAAGGATACGCAGCTTTGTTTTCCATACAGATAGCACAGATAGTTCATTGCAGAAATAAGAGTTTTGTGGCACCTTCAAGACTAAAAATCTATTATGACATGAGCATTTATAGACCAGAATCCACTTCATCACACACAAATATAATCCTACATTTGATCTTCTGTTAAGTGGAAAAATATCAGTACAAGAAAAAGGCGCCAAGGGATTGATGTACTTCTATGAAACTAGTATACAAATTCAGACAATTTAATGCACCTTAAGGGCACAGTCATATGGCTTTCACCCTCAATAATTGTAAGCCCCCAAATTTTGAGGATGGTGCTTTCTCTAAGCAAAGCAGGGAGGAACACTGGAGCCAATCTTTACCTCTCTTTCTTCCCACCCTGCATTTTCCTTGATGGGCTTTTCTGCCCTTCTAGCCTGTTCTGTGTCCTTCAAGCTTTGGAGTAGGTGGGAAGGAGACTGGAAAGGTCTCAGGATAGATTTTATTCTAGCCTCTCTTTGATTGGCAGGAAATGTAGGGCAAAGGGCTAGTTCTCTGCCTACTACAAAGACAGATTGCTACCTCTGACTGGGGATTCTGAATTACCCCGTAGCCCCTCAGATACTTTTTTATGGGACATAGGATTGCTCCTTAATATTTGAAAGGACTCCTTTGATTAAATGGGTTGATTGAAACAAAGTGATCGTTTCCAGGCTGTAAAAACAAATTCTTTTTTATTTTGGAGCAAACCTTGAATTATTTTCAAGTTTTGTCACATGGTATAAACAGCTTCAGGAATGTGTATGTTGATTTCATCATCTTTTGCTATTGACTTGACTGCTGAGGAGTCAGGAAGAACCTGAGTAAGGCAGGAGTGGGTGGCAGTCCTAGACACTGGGAGCTAAAAAGTTAGCATTCCCAGGGACCCCGAGGAGAGGATTGCACATGGATATGCGCTGCAGTTGAAAGGTGATAAAGAACACGAACTACCTGGCCAAATGAGTGGCTGCAAACCTCTAGTTGGTATTTTACTGTAATAAAATCACCTGCAGCCTGGTCCTGTATTGCCCCTTGTATGAGTTGAAAGGACTTCTGTTTGTGAATGGGGAAGATGCTATTTCTCCTAACCTATTGCTCCCAGTGCTGCATTTCTTTTTCTCTAGAGAGTTCTCCCATCTTGTGGGTCAAGCTTGTATTTCTGGAAAAGGGAGTAGTCTGAAGGAAGTACTATGGGAAGTACTCCACAATGAAGTGGAATCAGTTTGTAGGAAACTCTGAAGCTCAAGAGAATTTTATTGGAGTAGCAAGCATACACACTGTGTTTAAAAATAATGTTTTGCAGCCAGAATAAAGTGTTACAATATTAAATTATCTCATGGGAAAAGGAAGTAGGATATCTCACTTGCATGAGTGGGAACACTGGATAAAAGCAACAGTGACTGATTTTTAATTTATATTCTGCCTTTCCTCTAAGAAGCTCAGAATAGTGTACATGGTCCCCCCTGTCCCCACAGCCCATTTAACCTCCTAAGGATCATGCCATTTGGGCTGAGATATAGTGACTGACAGACGGCATTTCTGGTTATTATTCTGAACTAAGAATCTGGTTATTCTTAGTCCTAAATTAACACTGCACCACACTGGCTCCTTGTAACATATATTGAGTCAAGGAATTTAACCAGGGTTCTTTTCAGATAGCTGCTGGTCTATTTTGTTTTGTGTTAAGCTATGTAATAAGTAAAGTTCTTACGAATAAAAAACAAAAAAATGCAACGTAACAAAGCAATAATAGAATTAACTTCACCAGAAGCAGCATCCCACTATACTGAAAACTAGAGTAAAGCTAGCCACAGGAGTTATGCCATTTCCTGGTTGGCGGTTGAAGTGTTTAGTAGTTAGGCTCATTCCTAATCTCTCTCTCTTTGCTATTATCCAACTTACTATCTTTGTGTCCAATATTCTTCTTCAATTAACTTTAACCATCTGAAATTGACTTTATTTCTTTTGAGGGCCTAACACAACTAAGTTAGCTTTTCACACTGGAGCAAACATCAGTACGTCATAAAGTGCAGTTCAGCAGGACAGCAGCCAGACAAGAGTACCAGCATGATGAAAGGAGTAATGAAGCAGCATTAATGTCTGTATTGGCAGCAGTAACGCATTTCTTGCCATAGTGAATTGCCAGTAGGTTAGAAGGTCAAATTGTCCACTTTACTGTCATGTTTTACATGGCACCCTCTTTTAGCATTATTTGCTATAATGGAAACCCATTGCCATTGCTACTAAGAGAAACTCTGGTTTAAAATGCAACTGTCTAGTTGGGTAGTTTAACATTCTGCACAAGAATCATACTCCATTTCTGCTTATGCAGTTGATTTCTATATAAAATTTATTATTCTACATAATAAAATAGCATTGTCCTTCAAACATAGCAATGATTTTTAGAAACCATTTTCTAGAAAAAGCTACTTTATCAATGTGGCAATGACTTTCTTAAAGAATAATGATCATTTAGACTAGGTATCTCAATGACATTGCTTGCCAATGTTCATTTCTATGAGTGCCTTAAGCAGCTAAACTGAAACTTAGATAGCTTTGAAGTAACTAATGTGGGATCTTTAAATTAAAATTTAAGAATGAAAAAAGACGACAGGGTCCCTGATTCAAACCCCTGCATGCATACAAAAACAGCTCATGTAGGTATTTGCCTGCCTGTCCATGTCAGTGGCAACAATAGATAAATCAGAGAAGAGATGCATGTGTGTGATGACTGTCTGTACTGGAATTAATGGGGCAGTTAGTGCAAGATTCTCTGCCCATCAGCTGCTAAATTAGAAACTTACATCTGTTGAATGGTAAAAAAAAAAAAACCAAAAAAACCCAGTGACTTGTAGTATGTGAATAAAATGGATAATATTCTCTGTACCAATTTGTATCAGTCTATTTTACATTTGTTTTGTGTTCTGAGTGTTTATCAAGGATCCTCTTGACATCAGCATGTACCTGAACGCAGGTCATGCTCCTTTCAAAGCAGTGTTCTGAAACCTCTCTCCAACCCCATGTGAGTCATCTCTGACTTGCCTTTCTTTCTATCTTTTATCACTGATTCTCTTCCTTCTCCAGCTGACTGAATCTTCTGAGGAGGTAACTAGTTTTTTCCCTAATCTTCCAGTCATCTGCCTAACTTCATGTAGGTATATAGAAATGAATGCTATAGCAGCATAGTAAACTAGCTTAATTCTGATCATATGTACATTCAAACCATTAAAACAATTTTTCCAACTTTAAACAGGGTTTTTAAAGTCACGTTTTGAAACCAGTAGAATAGGTTGTGGATAAACTTGTGATTGAAGATTTTGAGACTTAAGTGGGCATCTAAATGCTTAGAAACTCTGAGAAACATTTTGCAGCTTAAAGACCACCCAGACCATTCCCTTGCTTTGATACATAGTTGTTACCTTTGACTATTCCGGCACTGAGTGTAGGGTTGAGTGCTTTGCTTTGACTAGCAAGGGCACAAAGCATAGTGTAAAGAAATTCCCACCACCCAACAAAATAATTTACAAAAGCATTTGTTCATATTGATAGGAGATAACTATGTTAACATACTTTCTCATGATTGTATAAGCAAATTTACCTTGGCTAGCTTAGTAATTGCAAACAGGGTCCAATCACTTTGCAAGTCAGTTAACTTTTTTTACTTATTTTTCTTTCTGAAAGGAATTATTTGAAATGGATTCAGCAGATCTTACTTCTGAAAAAAAAGTGAAAAATTATTCTGCAACCATTTTTTGGCTTGTTAGGTATGCCAGGGAACACAGGCAGCCAAGGCTAAGTGGTAGACCACATGCTTTGCATGCAGAACGTCACAGGTTCTGTCCATTGCATCTCTCTTTGGAAAGCAGGGGGTGGGAGGGATTGCTGCCGGCTAGACTACTGGTCCTGCTCGTTCAGTGACCACTCCTGGTGAAGCCTGGCTAACGTGGGTTTTTTCCTGATCAGAGGGCCAAAGATGGTAAATTCTGTAGGGTGTTGATTTGTCATTCAGTGAGACCTCAGTATTACAACAATATAACACACAAACGTGTTTCTTGTGGAGATTAGTCTGAAGCAGTTAGAGGCCCACTTTCGGCAGTCCAACTGAGAAGTAGTGGTTTGCAGTGTGCTACCTATCTCTCTAGGCTTGGTATTTAATGTGTTTATGCAAGCGCTAGTCCACATTATAGAAGCACCAATTCCAAAGGGAAGGGATGTTTGCTTTTGTGTCAGCTTTAGAGACCCAGTGAACATAGTGCTATCATTGTCATGCTCATCTGTTGGTCTTTTCTGTTTGTGGAGTGCTATTTAGAAATATGCACCTCCCTCCATTTACCTAATGCAGCCCTTCTGTCTCAGCCACCTGATAGGGTTCTTTTGTCTCACTATTTATGAAACAAGCAAAATGCATTTCTTACAGGTTGCTACAATGATGCCTCTTGATGACGAACTGAAGAGATCTGGCTCTATGGATGAGAAACGATTGAGTTCTGGAATGGTGGCAGATTTCCCACCCCCAGCAGGGCGGGAGGTTATTTTGCGCACAACTGTCCCAAGGCCTGCACCTTATTCTAAACCTCTGCCTCAGAGAATGTACAGTGTTCTTACGAAAGAGGATTTCCGACTTGCTGGTGCCTTCTCATCTGACACAACATTCTTCTGATCTCACCATCTCGTCTGCTGATCAGGCCTCTTGTGCTGGTAGAAGTGTTTTGCTGGAAGAGCATGCCTGACAGGATTGCTCTGCCCAGTCCTCCAGCTCTGAGGATAGTCCTTTTCTAAACTGGTAAATAAGCATCCTCACAGACTAGTCATTCAAGAACAAAGCCAAACAGTTTCCCTGTGAGAGGCAGATAATCTTTTCTGCCCAGAGCCCCATTCTGTGAACTCCTCCACAGTGTTAGAGAGTTTTGTGGGATGTTGAGAACAGAATTACTGGTTTTCAGGTAGTAGTTCATTCCCAGTAAGTGAATCTGCTTACAGTAATAATGGACCTATTTAAAGTGGCATATACTAGCATGTAAAAGCAAAATATGGTGGTACTTGTAGAAATTTATGATGTTGTGTGAAAAGCTTGCTTTGTTGTTTTAATGCTAATCGAAAATGAGAATTAGGTATATAAGTGGGTTCATATGTATTTGTTAGCATAATAAAATACAACTCATTTGTGGGTCTACTTTGTTGTGTACCTTACTAACAACTGAGTGTTAGATGATATACTATATGTATAACATCATACCACCAGCATAAAGTGTATTATTCCATGTGGATCATGCCCTTTAAGCTCTAAATACTGCTATGTTGTTTATATATGTACTGAAAGAGGTAAAACTTTACTGGTTCTAATTGCTTTGTTGTTGTAAAGGGGAGCAGTCTATTGAATGTTGATAGTCAAATTTTTCAATCGCCTGCTCAGCATCATTTGGAAGTTTGAATGTGTGTTGTGGATGTCACAAACTGTCTATTTCCAAGAAAGCAAACAGAGATGCCAACCCTCACCTCCTTATCCAAGAACCTGTGGTAAAGGTAGATGTGGGTCTGAGCTCTGAAGTGTAAGACCATGCACCTGCTGCTGCTGCCCCTCCTCTCATTTCACAGAAGGTGAACTGATGAGGCTCAGATACATGCTTAAGAAATGACAATATAGAGGGGGGGGGGGTCATGCATGTGGGCAGCGACCCCACCCCAGCACCCAGGAACACTCCCAGGATGCTTCCATTCATAGCTTACCATTTCCCCCCTAGGCCCCTGGATGTACTTCAAAGTAAAGCTACATCTAGCCATCATTTTAATTTTTAAAAAAATATTAGCAAGGTTTAAGAAGTTTAATTCTAAATGACAGCTTTGGTTCCAGTTGTCACACAAGTTAGATCATTCTGCTATAATAGTTCCATCTCTGCTGCATTTCTTCAGGTACCAATCAGAAATGTTTTGAACAGAGCAGCTATTGGACACGCCTATTCAAAAATGCTACCTCAGATAGACCAATAGTGCAGCAATTACCAAAGCTATGAGCTTCATTTAGTGCACAGATACAGTATTTAAATTTGTCTAGCTTACTGGCAGCTCAAATTATGAAACTTTGAAGTAATTATGAAACTATAAAGTAAAGGTGTACTTTACCTTTTATTTTTAGAGCTGGTTTTCTTAGACTTCAAAGATGTCTAGCAAGTTCTTTGCTGTTTAGCCTCTATCCTATCCAAACTGCAACTAAATACTAAAGGGGAAAATGTAGGTGGTTTTCAGTTACGGTTATTAAAGGTTTTCAGGAAGAATATTTGGTATACCCTAACCCTGACTATAATTGCAACTCTTGAACTGAGAAAGTATAAAACATTTTAAACATTCAGGATTCAGAACCCACAAAAATATGTAGGCAGAGGAGTAGTCTGCTTTTTTCTTTTATTAGCTATGATAAAAATCTATCTGTCCTTAGTAGGAAACAAGGCAAAAAGCCAGTCAAGCAACACACCCCAAGGCTTGGATCCAGAATTACTGCCAGGGGAGCCTTCTGGGATTCCAAGGGCACAGGGGAGCTTGCAGGAGAGGAGGTGGATGCCCCAATGGAACAGTGATTCTACAGTGAACCCAGGAAATAGTTAAGCTCCCACCATAGGATTTTCAAACAATAGCCAATAACTGCTGAAGTACATGATTGACACTATCAACTATGCACAAGGTTCTAACAGTAGTTTCATAATTTCACAAAAAATTTGGTAATGTCTGATCCATATTTTGAAGCTTCGCATTGTCTCTTCATTTGGCTTCTTTCCTTTGCTTGTTTTGCTGTTCTCTGTAAAAGGAACGGTGCAAAAATCAGATAAAGATTCCTTTCACAACGTTGTGTCTACAGAGAGATTGGGATCAGAGATGATTGCTGTAGCCTAGAGTTATGACTTCAGTGAGGCAAACTGCTAAACTAACCAACATGTGCTGGTTCTACATACTCCCTGAGTATAAGATACACTATTACATCTTAAAGCAAACATAGAAATGGAGACTAAGATTCAGATCAACCAGGAGACAGTTACTTGCTTTGCAAAGAGACAGTCTTACTTCCTACTAGGCTAAAGTTAGTATGTTTCTAATGCTCAAGAAAAAACTGGTACTTAAGAGGGAAGAAAAGGGAAGAACTGTTGTGTGGCTGCCCCCTGTACTCACCTCTTTGTGACAAACTGTACATAGCGTTTGAAGATTTTCCAGAGAACACTGTCCTCCCCCACTGTACACTGGCTTGATATGATCCACTTGCCAGAAGTGACCTTCAGTTGGATTCAGTATAATGTCATTTAACTGAAATTACATAGGATATGAGGATAAGCTGCTGAAGTGTTACCATTCATTCCATTATTCATATGCAGACATGAGGCTTTCCCATTAGGAAGGGACTGTGTACATGCTTTCTCCTGCATGTGTTCAAAAGAACACTTCCCAGTTTTTGCGCTGATAATGGAAACTGTGGCATAAGTAATTCCTTCAAACCATGATTGCAATCATTAGAAGGGATCACCCAGCACAATGGCAGTTCAGAAGTTATGGCAAACTATGATTATATTAAGTTGGCTCTATGGGGCAAAGCAAAGAGAACATAGCAGAAACAGCTTGTTCCTGAGCCCCCAAATCATAGTTTGAAAGACCTGACATGTCTGAATGCAACTGTTACATGGATTTGACTGATTGTCAGCCTGCTTTGAGAAAAGTTAGACTCTCCAACTTTCAGTTCTTACAATCAAGAAAGAAAGGGAAGAGTCCACCCAGAGAACCAGTGTGGTGGAGTGGTTTAGTGTGGGGCTGGAACTCAGGAGATCTGGGTTCTAGTCGCCACTCAGCCATGGAGCTAACTGGGTGATTTACGGTTCATGTTGTGAGAATAAGATTGAGAGGAAGAGGAGACTTGCGTAAACTACCTTGAGTTTCTTGAATCCTAATAATTCAAGATCAGCACATGAAAAAAAGACTAATGAATATGTACATAAAGATGACTATGTTCACTGATAAATGTCTATGTTCAATAAACAATCTGTATTCACCTGTATTAAAGGAAGTCTGGACATCCAAGAGTTTTCCAGAAGACTCTTACGTTGATTTTTTGGGGCATCTCTGACACAGAGGTAGAGTTCTTGGGCATTCAAACCACACATCTGACAAACTCCATGTTCTATTTCAAAAACTTTGGTTCTCAGGTAACTTTGGCTGGTGCGGATTAAGAACTCATCCTGGCACTTAAGAGAACAAAACCGTGTATCCCAGGCAATAGAAACTGACATCTGTTCATTCTGGATTGCTGGTTTTTGGCAACTGAGGCAAAGGGGTTTCCCTTCATGGTCTACAGCTTGGACAAAGCCTTTGCCAAAGGAAGGATCTTCCAAAGTATCTATCAGGCTGGAGCCTGGGCAGTTCCCACCTTCTGAAGCCAACCTAAGATAAACAGGCAGCAGTTCCTTGAAAATTCCACAGGGGCAAAACCACACTTGTTTTATGCATTCAATTTCTAGAGCAGCTAACATATTTTCTATAAAACAATGCAAAGCACAGAATATTGAATGAAAGCAACAAGAAGCTCAGTAACATAAGCCATCAATAAATCAGTATTTTTAAGCAGCTGAAAACAATCAGAGTTTTAAAAACAACATACTGGAGAGATTTTAGAGAAGGTACCAAAGGAACCTGGAAAAAACATTAACATCCTGATAAGCAAACTAGCAAAAAGTGGACTAGAGAGAAAAACTATTAGGTGGATTCAAAATTGGCTGCTAAATGGGACACAAATGGGACACAAAGAGTGCTTATCAGTGGCACTGTCTCAAATGCAAGAAAAGTAACTTAGTGGGGTATAATTTGGTGTCCTGCAGGACATAGAACTCTACTGTTCTATGATTACCAAACCAGGGCCGTAGAAGTGAGCAGTCCCTAACACCCAGAATGTCACTGGGCATTCTAACTACACATCTGACAAACTCCAGGTTCTATTTCAAAACCTTTAGCTCTCAGGTAACATTAGATTAAGAGCTCATGCTGACATTTATGAAAATCCATGTATCCCAGGCTGTAGAAATGGACACTGTTCATTCTGGATTCTGATTTTGACAGCTGAAGCCTTCAAAGTAACAGACCAGAAATGAGTAGCAGTCTTTAAGCACCAGCAAGGTATGCTCCCAACAACCAGTCCCCTTCTCAGCTTCTCTGCTGTCTTCTAAAGGCACATACAATACATGGCAGTTTGTCTAAGCTGGAGGATACCAAAGCATGGATATTCATGCCAAGGCTCTCTGTCCAGTTGGGGCTACGCTAGATACACAAACTTCAGTTGCTGGAAGGGAACTGGTGTCACCAATACTACTTGTATTTTCAGAGAGCACTGTACCAAGTAAGCTCCCACAAACTGCATTCTATGGGAGCACAGCTCCATCCAGAATACCACCATTCTAAACAGACAAACCACTCACCAGAAATACCACTGCCTGTGCCTTTTCTCTCATGTCAGAACTAAGTGTGCTGGTCTAAGTCACCCTCCTTATTTACCCTAACACTTCTACCATGCTGAGTTTTGTTGATAAGCTACATCAATAAAGCTTTGGGGTCAAACTTGGCATTAATGTGGAAGGCCTAACTGGAAAAATGGCCCGTGAGGGACAGTGGAAACCACGGGCCTTTTTCACCAAGGGTGACAGCGGACCACCCTTCCGAACCAAGGAAACCACTTTTCTTCCATTTACTTAGCCGCTAAGGATGTCTACCACATTGCTTAAGTCAGGGGTCCTCAAACTTTTTCAACAGGGGGCCAGTTGAAAGGCAGCGGCTACACGTGTGGGCCGGTGAGGCACTGTTGGGTGCGCGCAAGGTGGTGGTTGGCGCGCACAGCGGCAGTGGCTCGCTCACTCAGAAATCTCCCAGCGAGTCCAAAACCTTCTTTGAGAGAGCAAGCCACCGCCTCCAGCCCATGCTGCAAGGCAGCGGTGAACGCGCATGCACGGGGAAGGCAGGCGGGGGCGGCTTGCTCGTTGGGAGATCTCCCAATGAGTCCAAAACCATCTCCAAATGAGCAAGCCACCGCCTCCCGCCCACGCTGTGAGCAAGCGCATGGGCCGGGGGCAGCAGCACGGGCCGGATGAATGAGCATGGCGGGCTGGATGCGTCCCATGGGCCGTAGTTTGAGGACCCATGGCTTAAGTGTTCCTAGATCTAATTATGCCCAAGGCTCCAGCTACCACTAGTTGTTCTGCCCTCCAACTCAGATACCAGCTACCACAAAAGGCATCAAAAGGTAGGGTAACTTTTACATTTAAAATTTCAATAATCTTATGCATTTCATCAATTAACAAAATAGTACAAAGATCTAAACAGAACAAAGCCTAGGAGGAAAAGCTCTTCTCCTGGGCCAAAACCAGCACGAAGTAGATGCCAGGCAAGTCTCTTAGAGCAGGGCACTCCGGAACTAGGCCACCTCTACCAAAAATGCTGTATTCCCTGGCTGCTACATAAGCACCTCATTTAGAGAAGGTGTCTGGAAAAAGGGCCTCAGAAGATGACCTTAAACTCTGAGTGTTTGTATATCCAGAATGTGACACCACACACATTGAAAGGCCATATAGTTATTAACATTAACAATATTTTCACTGCCACTGCTACACTTACTCTGCAGAAGAGTTGTCCTTTTTGCCAGCAAAGTCGGTGCTGATTTTTACGGCAGCCACAGATTTTTTGGTGACTATGCGTACACTACCGCCACTGCTGTTGGCTTGCTCTAGTGAAGCTTTGGCAACATCTTCTTTTGTCATGTATCTAGAATCACATTAAACATTCCATTTTAGTTTGCAGTTCAACCCAAAAACAGAGATAATTTCTCCAAAAACAATCTGGAAAATTAGATCATTTGCAGAAGCTACTTCTAATCTATTTTAAATAACATTCATTACAACAATATGAAAGCCATCAGTAAGGTGATGAGTTACTGATTTTCTCTTAAGCACATAGAAATTCAAGAGTTCTGAATTATTACACCACTGGTTTTGCTAAGGCTATTTCTATCACTGTTCCTCCACCTGCACTAAATGCAGTGTACAAACAAACTCCTTCCACAAATAAGAGGAGGATCAAGAGGAGATGAAATAAATGCTATACTTGGGAAAATATTGTTTCTACTGACAGACCTTTCAAGAACCAAGACACGAAAGAATGCTATCTTTGTAATTTGTCTGCCAAAAGTATTAGCTAGGGCATCAATTACTAAATGCAATTCAAGGTTAACCATCATATGATGCTAGACTCAGCCATCTCCAATGGGTCTGCTGAGCTCCTACCAATTAAATTGTGCAAATGAGACACTGCTTCTTATCTACACAGAAGGCAAAAGTACAGCAGCTGAACATCCTACAGATGGCCAGGAAGGAATTTCCCCACCTGATGAAATGGTGTGAGCAACAAGCTCTGGTGGGTTGTGTTGTGTGAACCTGGGCTGCTTTTCATAAGGCGACCTTTTGGAGGCCCAGAAGGCACCCTGACAACCCATGTCCTACTGCTGGGGTTCTTGTATCTGGCATATTATCCAAACCTGAGCAACTGACTCTACTGTGGTCCTCGGAAACAAAGGGAGAGCAGCTTGGCCTGCTGCTGCTGTACTGAGCACACTCAGGACACTGCCACTAACACACGCCCCACTGATGCCCCAGCAGCGCAGTGGAGTGACTGCTGCTGGCCTGGTGTTTCTCTGCCAACTGAGAGCTCTTCCGTGCTTCCTACCTGCTCTTCCCCTTCTGGCAATTGCTTTTCATGATCTCTGAGATGTCAGTCAGTGACAGCCCTCCAAAGTGAGAATCAGGGTTTGTTGACAGGGATAGAATGTAGAACCCTTCAAAAAACACCTTTTTTTTTTTAAAAAAAAAGGAAACCTGCATTTTTATAGCCAATCCTCAAACCTCTATGCTCCCATTCCTGGGGTGGCTTGCACTTTTCCACCTTCCCCAGCACTTACCTGCTCCTTTTGACTGAATTTTTAAAAATGTCTATTTCTGAGATTCTGAAAAAAGGCAGCAAATGAAAAGGAGCAATGATTGGAGCATGGAGGGGGAGAAAACATGGGTGTTACTCTGAGGGACTGGCTGGAGGACCAAGGAAGAAAGAGGGGGAAAAGAAGCTACTGTGAACCTTACACATATCATTTGCTGGGTACACCATGAGGTGTTCTGCAAACAACCCACCATTGCTTAACAGTTGCTGTAAACCTCTGTTCTGTATGTTTTGTTGTATTTTATTGTTGTTTTTAATGTGTTATTGGATTTATTACGGTCTTACTGTGTTTTTATCTCATGGTTGTGCTGTGGCACAATTGGGTGGTATGCAAATGTTTTAATCAAACAAACAAGATGGATTAGCATGATATTCAAACACAGCCATTGTGCCTGTGGATCAAGAAGCACTTTAACAGTCTATTTCTGGTTTCACATGTTCAGGGCACAGGGGGCCTCCCAGAATAAAGCAGAAGCCTCAGCTATGGCACTTCACTTGACTTAGTTTGACTGGGTCCCTTTGCACCTAATTTCTATGGCATGTTAGTTAATCTGTAATGGACTGTATTGGAGCATGGAAAATTGTCCTTCAAGAGAAGGAATAGCACCCATCTTCAGTTTTCCCCCAACTTTTGAATCTGAAGTTCCCTAAGAGCCTAGAGACACAGAAAAACAAGCATGTCACTAAATAAATCATAATAATAATGTGAAACAATGTAACAGCTTTTGGTGTAACACATTTGACCAGTCCTCTACCAGAACAGATGAAGGGTTCTCTCTACACACCTTTTGGTACTGCTGAGCTTGGCCTGCTGTTTTTGTAACAGCTCTTCAGCAACAAGGATGGGACTAGAAAATAGCAGGCTACTTTTCCTGATAATTCTCTGCTTCATGGCTGTTAGACTGTTCCATTCTCTTACAAATCTTAGTATCTAGAGGAGAAAATACAAAAACAAACTGAAATGCTAACAAATTTACCTGGAAGCATACATGAGCACTGGGTTTGGTCACCTAATGGAATGGTAGTAAAAAAGCAAATCATACATAAACTACTAAAAAAAGAGCTAACAAAGCCATCACTTGCAGGCACTGAAGTTCTTCAATAGCTGAAAATAAAGTTAATTGCCTATAATCCTTGTTCTTTAAGAGTCAGTCTCTCTCACTCACCCACACACTCTTACACTTCCATCAGATTTCCTAAGTGTTCCAGAACAATACAGTTTGATTCAGTGGTGAGCAGAAATGGTAACATCCACAGGGATGAACTTTTGTTGAGGACGATCTCGTTACACACAATACATTATTTGATGAACTTTGCGGTCTGAAGTTAATCTAGGATTAATTTATGGTAACCATCTTCTAAAATATGTTGTTGGACTCCCAATTCCCATCAGCCCCAGTCAACATGACTAAATTTTCAATGGTTTTTGTCTTATTTTTGGGTTTTATCTATTTTATTATGTTTATTTTGGATTTATTGAATTTTCATAGTTTATTATTTTATTGTTTTTGATCTGTTAGTTGAGTATTGTCATGTTGCCTTTGCATTGCTTAATGGATTTAAATATGGTCTAAGTCACGCAGCAAGTCTATGGCTAATGGGGTCATAACTCGAATGAATGAATGAATGAATGAATGAATGAATGAAATACGATGATGATGAGAGTTGGAGCCCAATTTCATCCATAGGGGCAAAGGTTCACCTCCTCAAATTGAGGGGTAGCATATTTACATGTACACTGGGAGCTGGCATAGCATGATATTTAAGAGCCTGAGCTATGATTCAGGAAGTGCCCAGTTCAAATTTCACTTTTGCCATGAACTCATTAGACTGTCTTAAGTAAGCCGCTCACTCACACCCTCAGACCCTCTCATCTGAAAAGTGGGGATAATGGTGATGCTGTATAATCTATAATCCTTGTAGCATCATAAGTGTACCAAACACTTGGAAGCACTAAGCCAATGTTAATTGTTGCAATGCATTTGTAACGACCCCACATATTTCTAGCCTCCTTGTTTAGAGGCTGCTAAAAACATACTTGGAAATAGTTTTTGGAATTTTGGCACACATATTCGTACATTCATGTGAATTCTATATATACATGAATGTTAAAGTCTGCATGTGTTCCAACTATATTCAGCATTCTCTGAAGTCATCCATTTTAAACAACCAAGATCAAGAATGAAATGGAATTTGTGAATGCACCCTTCGAATTCTACCTGTTTGCTTTTGTTAAATGTCACTGTCCATTGCTGCTAAGTTAGTTCTTAAAGAAATGATTCTATCAACAGAACTGAGTTACTGATTCTACAGATGGAAAGTTTAATTATACAGCTGTGTGTACATACAGACGAGAGAAGTGTGATTTTTTTTTTTTTTTGGTTAACCAAAGAAACAGGAGGGAAAAAGCAATTAAGATCTGTATATGCCTAGCTAATAATTAAAAACCTGAGATCAAGGCAGAACATTTTCTTAATTACATGGAAAAGCACAAGCCCATGCTCTGGGCATTATTTATAGCTACTCCCGGAATCACTAAATTGATCTTACCAATGAACGGTTCTGTTTTTGTTGAAAACACTCTGGTAAATCTTCCCAGTTATCTAGTTTTATATCCAATGGAATGAAATTACAATTCAGAGGCTCTCCATCCTGGATGAATCAAAGAAATGTTCTTTAATCTCCTAAATCAAGAAAGCATTCAGTTCTCTGAAGGTTTGAAGGAAGTTGCTAGTTTATTCTGCAGCCCATTGAACTTCAATGATTCATTGGTGCTGCTTTTTACGATGTAGCAGAGTACAAAACTCATGCACCTCACATTTTAGCCAACTGCAAGATACGTACTGTTTGATTCCTAGCAAGAAGCAGCCTACTTCAAGTAACAGTAAAAATATACAAAACAGAAAAAACAATCAAAGCAAGGCTATCATAATACCCCATGCAGACTGCTTTCTGTGGTACATTTTTCTACACTCAACAATAAAGCAATACATGCATTAAATTTCCTTACTAGATTCTTTTAATAACCATCTAAGCTAGCCGCTGGATGCCAGCTCAGCAAGAGCAGCTTTTCCTGCCCATTTTCCTCCCCACAATGGGAAAAGGGGCCAGTCAGGCAGAGCAAGGTGCCAGGAGGATCTTCGTTCTGCCATGCCCAGAGGGAGCCAAATAAAGCCAGGGGTTATCTTCACACCTCCTTTCATGTCATTTGGGGGCATTTGGCCCCATGACTCTCCTTCCCATTTGGAACTGCATGTAAACCTTCCACAAGGATCTCCCTAACCCCAACCCCTTTCCTCCTTCCACATAGCTATAGCTGATCTCTTAAGCAGGCTATATTGCCATGTTCAACGACGTCCCAATCTATTCGCGTGTTCCAGTCAGTATCGCCATTCCCCCCACCCAGATGTATGTTCTAGAAATGAATATGACATCAAGTATGAGCTCACGGATATGTTGATTGCTCCCAGAGGCAAAACGTGTTATATTTAATATTGATTTATTGCATAAAGGAGTATCAATAGAAAACACCTGGGGGGGATAAAATAGGCAACTTATCATCTCATTGTTATCATTGTTATATTGCAATTGGCTCCAGTTGGATAGACACACAGAAGAAAGAAGCTCCTGAGACACCCATTCACAAAACCCGTCAGCCCACAGTGGGTTATTCAATCCATGGTGAGAGTGCAGCATGTGTAGCTTTCATTTTCAGAATGCAGCCCTGCTTGAAGAGAGTCATCTTGTGCCACACTTGTGAGCATGGGTTAGGTGAAGGCTGAACAATCTCCACAGAACCCACAGTTTGTTTAGGGTTAGGCGAGGTTTACTTCAGATTTAACAGTCACATAATCCACCCTTGCTAGGTTTGCATGACATGACAATCCCTTCAATAGGTTTGCGCATGAAATCCAGAGCTTATAGGTGCACTGACTCTTCATGAATTAAACAATCCATGATGAGCTGCGAGGTGCCAGCAGAATCCATTCAACAGCTCAGATCTGGGCAGAACGGCACTTGTGTTTGTGCAAGGTATCACCATGATTTTTGCCCAATCCCCCCTCCTGGAGTTGCTGCATTTCCCTCTATACCCCCATCTTGGTGCAGTCCCTCACACCACATCCCTTGCTATTTTAAAGACCCCCCCCCCTTGGTTTTCAGGACTTACTTTTCAGACTGTGAAGGGTCCCAGTGGGGTGACAGAGCAGAAATGATGCATGGGCGGTTTTCTACCTGCATTTGTTTGGATGCAAGCCAGGAAATAATCACCTACCTTTGTGTAGACATGAATCCTGTCAGTATTTTTACTTGCACAGAACTTCAGGCCACAATATGCTGAGAAGTGCTCCGGATCCTCTAAATGCTCTAGAAATTAAAGTTAAGCAGTTTCGGCTTAACTTCATACTAATTCATGTTTATTCCAGTATAACAAACAGGCCAACACACCCCAGCTACCAAGAAACCTTTACATTCTCCTTTACCATGGGACAAGGCTGAGGGAAGGGCTTTCCAATTTATTTATCAATGCTAGTACAAAATTGCAACACAGTAGCCAAATATTGGAGGATAATTTGGGGCTATAGATAGTCCTGTTGTGAAGGAGAAGCTGCACTATGAGTTATCTGGTTGTAATGCTATACACGCTTTTCTAGGAGTGTGTCAGACACGTATAAGGTTACACTGTTAATAACACACATGACCGTTCTGAGATGAATGAGTCAATTATTGGACACATACCAAAAGTTATAGGAAAAAATCTGCTACATATTACTAATCACAATAGTAACGTACAACATCTATTTATAGATACATTGCAGGGCAAGTTTTGGATCAAGATGACACACCACTTCTTCCGTCTTAATGGCAAAGCACTTCATGGTGTTTTTAGTAAGTTTAGCCTAGAGAGACAAATGGCTTCATCAAACAAATTTTATTGGGAAGTGCCGCTTTCCAGAAGTAACCCATTAAGAGGGCTCCTTGCAACATGTCTAAATAGCTAGACTACAAATGGTCACCATGCCATGAACTCTCCAGATTAATGGGGAGTCAGCCTATCCCTTAAGTGCCAGATGCAAACAACAAGGTGTTTTGGGTTTGTCTTGGTTTAGTTTTTGGCAATTCTGTCACCATCTTCAAATTATTTCCTTGGAATTATTGTTGCTTAAAGGACACAAGGCCTCTCTCGGGCTATATATAACATTAATGTATCTTTTTAATGTTTTATGGTTTTATTTATTTAGGGGGGATTGGTTCCATTGAAAATGTCTGTTCGGATGACAGATGGCCACAGTTGGGTAGCACCCGTTCTCATTGTTCCACTTTGGTAGATGATATACTTACAATGATTCCCCAGTGATGGAAATACACAGTACAGCAGTAGCAAATTCTTAAAAACATCTAGTTAGCTACATACTTGCAACAGGCTCCTAATCATCTGTCCCCCAAACAAAATCCCTTTTGCTTACCTTCTCTGAGCTCTGACTCGCAGCAATTTGATTGTTTACTTGCAACAATGGCAGTTTCTTTATCAGTTGCATTAGATATCCCAGGCACTGGCTCTGCTAAGTTATTCCTCTGGCCATCTTCACTGGTCTTCTCTGCACCAT
The DNA here is from genome assembly GCF_004798865.1 of Varanus komodoensis. Taxonomy (NCBI): domain Eukaryota; kingdom Metazoa; phylum Chordata; class Lepidosauria; order Squamata; family Varanidae; genus Varanus; species Varanus komodoensis. Next base: position 16,954,640 of record NW_025335798.1, read on the forward strand.
TAGGACTTACGTTTACTTGGGCTGCATTTTTTTCCACACTCTCAGTAGAGAGAGAATCATTGATCCAACTTCTATCTTGTCTAACTATATTTTTTAAAAAAGAAGAGAAAGAACAATAGTTAGATTTCCTTTACATACAAGTAGAAACTGCAGTTTGTAACAAATCCTAGAACATATTCCTAGTGCTCCTGTTTATGGGTGCACTGCACACTTTCCAGAGCATCTAAAGTCTTGGAAAAGGGTGGAAAAGATACAGGAAACTGAGAAATGTCAGACCCAAAAATACCCAAAGACAAAACAAAGAACAAAGCAAAAAGGTGATATACACAGAATTCCCTTTCACAAGCAAAAATCTTCTCACAGTTTTGCTTTCACTAGATAGCTCTCTATTTGACAGCTGTCAAAGAAACAAATTAACCTATTTACAGTCTCTCTTGGTCAACGCCAATGGTCAGTGCCCACTGCAGTTTGACAGCAGACATTTCCCAGGACATTAAACAGGAAAGGCCTTTCATTTTGGGCCTACATGAAAAAAAGTTCATGTATGCATTTAAAATAAATACAATTACAAATGTCAAGACCAAACAAACTAAAACGTGCATTAATTGCCACCATTTAAAAACAAAAACAAAAAAAAACAGAAAGCCACATACTGGTTTGACTCCATACAAATCAAACTGAACCCAGGAGGTGGGGGCAGGTAGAGGAACAGAATGACTTCTGGAGGGTCAATCCAAAAATATCCATCTTGTTTTCGCCCCATCCCTAGTGCTAGCTTCCTGTTACATACGAGGCTGTCTCATTAATCCAAGGGCAGCTCTGGATGCTGCCCATAACCTTTGCAAGGGATGCTTTTTTCCCTTGTCTGGGCCCTGTTCATCAGTCTCTGGTTCTATCTCCCTTCCCCACTGCTAGACAACTACTTAATTAAGCATAGGCTTTTGCTGCATTTTGGTATATTCAAAAGGTGCAGAACCTCAGGGCTCCCTGAAAGCCAAACTTAGTTCTCCTGGGTTCCCCAGATAGTTCTGTCTCTTTCCTCTAACCCAACAAGTTTCATTCAAGAGTGACTGCAGTTGACCAGCAACCACGCACTCAAGCACCTTACCCTGGGAAAGGATGTTTGCTGCTGGCCTGGGGATGAAGATATCCCAGTTCTATTGTATTCAGTTTTATAGTTCTGTGTTCATCCATTTTACTGCTACATGTTTTAAACTTGTTCTCCACGTGTTGACTGCCCAGAGTGCCCTGCTGGCTATGGGGCAGTATACAAATGTAACGAGCAAATAAATAACTGACTCCTTTAGCAAGGATAGGCTTGTTAATGCCACACAGAGAGCCAGTGTGGTTTCGTGGTTAAGAGCATGACTCTGGCAATCTGGGTTCTAGTCCCTGCTCAGCCTAGAACCAACTGGGTGACTTTGGACCAGTCACAGATGCTAAGTCCAACCGACCTCACAGGCTAGTTCTGGGGATAAGGTTGAGAGCAACAGAATGCTGTAAACTGCTTTGAGTTCTTTAAAAAGAAAAAAAAAAGGCTGGGTATAAATCTAATATCATGCATGCATCTATGTATGTATGTAAATAAGGGTAGGAAAACATTCACTAAAGGAGGAGTTTACAACCACTTGGACCCAGCCAGACATTCCCTCTGTACAGGTTGCAATAAGCCCTGAAGCTCAAACATGCAGGTGGTCACCCAGGCTTGGCCTAGCTGTTTATCTACATTTCCAGGTCACAAACAACTGAAACCCACCCAATATAACCCAAACCAGATGATGCTCTACTACAAATGGGACTGCATTAACTATGGTGCCTTAAGTCATGAAATCTGAACAACTTTATCTCCAGAAAGTCATACAAACTGGGCAGTGTCCACTGCAGCAGGTCATGAACGACACAGAAAAGAACCACTGGACGATACTGAGAAGATACAACCATTGTGGAAAAGAGCTCCCCCCCCCCCCCCCCCCAATCACCACCAGAGTAGGCTTCATAACGAGCTCCAAGCTGCGTTAGTCAGATTTGGAACACAGCTTTTTTCCCATGCTTTCTATCCACACTCCCCCTTGCTTCACTGCCCTTAGCCAACCTGTTTACCAAGGAGTTGGCTGGGATCTGCTGAGATGGAAAAGATGCTTGTGTATGACCATGTCAACTGGGTGAGTCATCTCCACATTCTACGAAGTGATCGGTGCACTAGCTGCACTAGTCGGAAAATTTCCCGGAGCCATCTGGAACCCATTAGCCTTCATGGGAAGACTATTTTAATAGGTAACAAGCAGTAAGTATGCTGTCATTTTTGCCCCTGCCAACCACTGTGCCCCACCTCTGCTCTAAGTTTCTCTAAAATGGAATATTTTATCCTTTCCAAATAATAAAAGTTCCAGGACTATTACCTATCAAATATATAGGTAATTATGTAAAATAACCAAAGTCAAGAATAGGGACAACTTGTGGAAACCGTACATTTTCTAAAATGAACTGACAGTACCATAGAAACTCCACTCCTATGATGAACCACAAAATCTACTTCCTGGTATCAAGGACAGCCATTGGCTGTGAAATCTTGCATTCTTTGGCCAAAGTAAAGCATCTCATGTATGCACACACCAGATTCTCCTTCAAACATATTTTTATGTTATTTTGTCCCATTACAAATACCTATGTTTAAAAACACAAAGTTTTAAGTGGAGCACTGTTTACTTACTGTTCCTTCTCCGAGGAGATTCACACATTTCACAGTAAGGCAGCAATGAATTATTAGTATAAGTACAGAGACCACAGGGCCAAGCTCCCTCAGGAGTAGGTACTTTGCTTGAATTAGATAATGGAGTAACAAAATCCTCTTTGGCACTCTTTTCTGTAAATGAACAGTTTGTGCTTCTAAACAAAGATTTCTTCCCTTTCTTAGAGGAATGCTTAGGAGTAGATGGATCTAAGCCTCTTGGTCTTTTTGCTTCACTATGCAGAACATTCATCTCAGAGAGCCCCTTGGAATCTATGGATCCACCATTTTCCACATCCTCTTCTTCTAACACTTGAGAAAAATCTGCACTCAGTCCTGAAGACTTGTCACAAGTAGTCATTTTTCGTTTTTTCTCAGTATTTGTTTTTGGTGAAAGGAAGGTCCGGATATCATGCTGCTTTTCCTTTTCAAACTAGAGCAGAGGACAAGTGAGCAGTATCTAACACAGAAAATTCTTCAAGTTATTAATTGCTTTCATCTTTTCCAATAAGAGAATTTACCAAGAGGCAGTCTTCTTTTAGTAATGGAAATGTGTTTTAAGAGACAAGTTGACAACCTTTTTTTATTATGAAGAAATTACAGCCATTATTCCAGGAAAATTGAAATGAATCACTGTTAAAATTCTGAATTACTCTGTTATTAAGTCTATTATTTTAGGCCTATGCAAACTGGCAAACCCAACTGTGCACTTATCTTGCAGGGGCTTGGCCTCCCATAAAAGGTTGTGCACTATCAGATGTGTACATTCCATTCCTCAATTTCAAAGCCTATATATTAAATTACTATTTTAAAGGAATTATGGATACATCTTGATGTTAATAGACTTTCAGTGGGCTATCCCATCACTTGGAATTCTAACTGCACATGGGTTACTATGAAAATCAAATAGCTATTTAATACAGAAGAACATAAGAAGTGCCAGATCGGACCAAGAGTCTATCCTGCATTCTGTTCACACAGGGGCCAACCAGTGCAGTTGCTAATTGCATTTTGAGCCTTGTTCATTGCTATGTGGCATCAAGATGTATCCATAGTTCTTTTAAAAACTGATGAAATGAGCTGTAGTCACTTATCCAAGTGATGACATTTTGGAATAAAATTATGGTAGGGGATCAAACTTCCAACCAGCTTTACAATCATTGATCCAAGAATTTTGAAGCTATATCAAGGTAGAAAGAAATCACAATTGCTAGGAGCTGATTTTGTCTGGCACAGAAATTTCCACACCATGAACCACTCGAGTAAACAAGAACGTTGTAGTGTGTTATGTGCCTAAATGTAGGCAAATAGGAATAAGGACTTTGCTACTCCAAGCAGTTGAAGTAAAAGTTTCCCCCATTCCCTCCAACATGTTTGTTGGCAACAGAAGTCCTGTATGGGCTTCCCATGCTGGATCACACGAAGGGCATTCCCATGATGGACCCTCTCAATACAGTTAATTGCCAAGGGCTATATTTGCTGGCATTAAACATATTACACTAGTGGAAACAAAGACTGGTGCACCTGGGAGGTGGCACAATCCTGGAAATAAATCCCAATTAGCACTTCTAGAGAGGGACAAGTCAACAGAACTGACCTGACAGAGCTCTGCTGATGCATCCTGCTCCATTACCACTAGCACTAATTGGTGCCAGTTCCTGCCCAACCGGCTGGCAAGAGCCAGTTTCTTTTGCACCATGTCACAGCAGCAATGAATACAGCCCCATAAATTTAAATTATTCGAAGTCTTTTTTAGGTATCTTAATCCAATGATAAAATAACCCAGATTTAACATGTTGCAGACGATACAAAAATGTGTACAATGTTCTTTGACTCTCAGGAACTGTAAGCCAAAACAGGAAGCAAGAGAAAACAGAACTTTAGCCCCAGAAGCACAGAACATGTGCTTTATCATTACAGGCTTACATGGGTGAATAAGACCTCGCTCTTTATCTCATATAGACTTTCATTCGGGATCCAAGCTTCAGCAAAATTCAGAAAATCCCACTTCTCTCGGTCACCTTCCTGAGCTTGCAATTTCTCTTTTTTGCCATTCAGTGTTGTTCCTGTAACTCTGGCCTATGGGGAGAAGAGTGAAGAAACATGGCATATTACATTTTTTTTTAAACACCATCTATTGCCCATTCTGTTAATCAAACAACTGTCTAACGTTGCTCTACTTTTGATTTCCACTTGCCATGAAACCTGTGCGTTCTACCCTAAAGCTGAAGACAGGGCTAGGTAACAGATATTTTCAGAACCAGAGGATGCAGCACTGGTTTTTTTCTTCAACCCCAACCTAGGTACATACAACACCTGCTAAAACCACACTGAAAGTCTGCTACATTCTCACTCATTATCTCAAGACAATGATTAAAAATAGACTCAATGACTTCACCACCAGCCACCATTTTCCTCCTCCTTAAACTTGCTTAATTTATCTCTAGCCTCAAGAAGTGGTCTGGGAAGCCCAAATAACTATTTTGTGAGCTTTGAGCTGGCCTAAGAAAGATATTGCCCTAATAGGCAGTTTGGAGTGGTATGGGGTAGATTTATCCCAAAGCATTGCAAGAGTCAGCATGGAAATACTGACTGCTCAGCTTGCCCAGCTAGTCAAAAAGAAGTGACCTCTGCCATGCAGTTTGATGGATCACTTCATTTCCTTCTGCTAGCACTATTTGATACCTGTACTGGTAATGAAAGAAGATACTTTCTTTCCTGCACAGCTAGTATGGAAACTAATGATCAATAAAAACAGGGCCGTCTCTGTTATTAGCTTACAATCTTGAATGACATGACCCAGTGTAAACAGGGTGAAGAGGCAAGACAAGAAAACACAATTATATCTCTATTTAAACATATACCCAAACATTAGCTAATTCTGTAGCCAACAAAAATAAATACTAAAAAGAAATAAACGCTTCATATTCTTGGCCTTTTCTTTGAATTAACACTATATGTGTCACATGAATCATAAGATAAATGCTTTGAAGAAAGAAAGACAAGTCAGGAATTGATTGAAAATTGAGGCAGTGGTACTATGGACATGCAGAGCTAAGCCTGTGGAGGCAGGGACTGCCAACATTCAGGTTGGCTATCATACCTTTCGGTTCAGTATTGCCCACATAAGAGGGTCCAATGTTCCATTTGCAATAAGGTAATGAATATTCACAGAATTGCACTGTCCAATACGATGCACCCTGTCTTCTGCTTGCTTGATATGTCCAGGATCCCAGTATAATTCAGCAAATACAACATGAGTAGCAGCAGTAAATGTTAAACCCTGAACAAAAGGAGGAAATGAATATTTACCAGATTATTTTCCCAAAGTAAATAATATTATTATAATTCTATTATTATTTTGCAAATCACCACTCAACTGTGCTGCTTGGGTTTGGATGACACAAATCATGCCTGGCATATGCTGTAGTCCACTGTGGCTTAAATAAGCGGTAAGAGGCTCTCTTGACTGTATGAACTAGGTTGCTACAGCAGTATTATCAGAAAACACAGGAATAGGCTTGGGTTCCTGTTCTAAGTCATGGGAGAAGCTGCTTGACATTTCTGTCAGGACTCAACAAATTTCAAGATCAAAACATCAATTTGCATAATGAATGCCATCTTCTGGCTTCATGCTCTGGTCAATTTAGCTTCCCTAAGCATGTACATTTACCTGGGTTTTTTTCCTACATCATCCACAAATTCACAAAATCAAGTTTTGCCCATCTGGGTCCTACAATGTTCAAGTCAATGGAACACATTTAATAGTTCAAGTGCCACAAGCTTTAACAGTCTCTCAGAACTATCTGCAGAACCTCTGCATTTTTATTCTTACCTGACCTGCAGCCTGAATGCTCAAAATGGCCACTCGAGTTTCTGGATCCTTCTGGAACTGATTGACAAGGTTAATTCTTTCCGCTGAAGGCACACTCCCATCTATCCGAATATACCGAGCCTGTAACATTACAAAAAGGAAAAAAGAAAGAAAAACAGATCATCACCTGAAGCTAAATTAAAGGGAATGCTTAACTTTAAGCAAGGGTAAATTAAATGATGAGGCAACAAAAAATGTTGGCCAGGTTGCTAGCTGTGCCACTGAATAGTTTTACCTTGTTCACCCAGCATGATACTACAGGGCTGTTTAGATAGTTTGCCCTCACCCTCAACCGACTGAAAGCTGGCCTTGGGTTCACCACCCTTCTTCCATCATGACAGGAGAGGGTATTTGTTGAAATGGCATTGATGCATACTACAGTATTCAAAGCATTTATACAGTTTTTTAAATTAGAAGGGTTCCCAAAGCAGCTTACTGTTGGAAATGGGAGCAGCAGCTGTTCTTTGCACATATTTCAAGCTCATGCCTATCTGGAATCATCAGCAGGGGAGCAGGAAAAGGAGGCGGAATTGGCCTGGGAATGTGGGGCTTCAGACTTTGAGAGGAGAAGCAGGGATGCTTATTCTCAAGGCCATCCTTCCCAAGTGCTCAGCCAGGCTCTAACCAAGGTGTCAGGTGGGGGCTTAGGAGAGGACCCCTCAGACAAACCAGGTATGACTCGTGACCCCATGATGCAGTGCTGGAAGAGCAGAGCTAGCCAATTAGAGGGTTGGCATACAGAAAAAGGCCATGCTCACTTCCACATGGGCCCTCCAGAAGGGATCAGGCCCAGACGTACTCAAAAGGAGAGTTTCCAGAATTACTTGTTTTGATTGAGTTCAACAAACCACTCTGTGCATCCTCAGAAACTGATTGTGGTGAAGCGAGAGCTTTTTGCAAAAGAACAGTCTGTTGCCTTCAATGTATGAAGGGAAGAAAACCCCACCTCACAACACATACAGGAAAAAAAGAGAGAGTTCCTGCCTTCAGGTTTATAATCTAGAGAAGGCCCAGTACAAATGGAAAAAGGGGTGGGTAGGGAAAAGAAAAACATGGAAACTTAGGCATTTATACTTAACAATTATAAGGTTCTTACCAGCTGTAATTCAGCTGGTCTTATCATGCCCAGCTGTAATAGAAATACTTCAGAGTCAACTATTAAGTCTCTTCATCTGTCCACTGAGCTGGATGGCCCTATTTCTTATCTCTCCTTTTTCTTCTTGATCAAAGGCTGCTGCTGACAGCTGGGCAAGAGGCTAAGCCGATGAAGCTGGCTTCACAGGAGGCCGATGACCACTTTCCTTCTCTGCCCCTGCTACCACCTAATGACACTTTAACTAGTACAGTCCTAGCTCTGAGGAGTCTACAAGCCACAGCTGAACATAGATGAAGGGGAGGAAAGTTGAGGGATAAACAGATGAAGAATGTGCATGATTTGCATTTCCTTTGGCTTAGTTACAGAAGTGTATGGGGATAAAGGGTATTGCAGTAAAGGCTTCCAGAAGAAGTGAGTTTTGGGGATGCAAATGTCAGAATGTGCATAAATGAAAGCAATTATGCAAACAAGGTTAACGCAGCAGCCAAGATGCTACAGACACAAACACGTGAGTATACTTTTAAGACCTTTAAAAGATAATTACTGAAAAGAATCTATGTCCAGGTTTATGGTTGGATAATAAGCATCCCTTAACAGCAATCTAACCCAGTGAGACAAATTTACCTTGCTTTCTATCACTGCCTCCGAACATGCCTGCAGCATGCTTAAGTGATGGGCAAAGACTAGAAACTTCAGTTTGTCATTCTGCAGCAGCATTTTGATATAATCCTTTACTGCTCCTGCCTAAAAAACACAAGGCATATTGGCATTGCATGAAATTAAAAAGAAGAATGTTAAAAGGAAGCAATTTGTGTGCTCATATACAAAATAAATTACTACAAAATACATGATAATTTTTATTTAGTACATCAAGTACATCAAGGGACCATCAGCAATCCAGGATATCATATCCTCTTACAGGTATATCTTATTGCTCCCTAAATTCTTCCAAAGAGCTTTGCATTCCTTATGATCAAGGCACAGAGTAGAAAGGATATACATGCACATACGTACATGTGCCCACACATACTCGAATGCTAAGGTGCCTTGTGCAAGTGAAAAGTCACTTCAGCTTTTGCAAAGCAACCGTAATTTGCACCAAGTCCTCCTCTGTTGGCCATCTGTCATCCTGCATCTCACCGTGCTCCCAAGGATCCCTGATGCTCACTTGATAACAGTTCACTGTTATAGTTCTCAGGAAACAGCCTTGGATTGGCAAGGTGTTCTACATATAGGACGCAGTAGTACAGTTCTTTCAATGCATGTTAAGAAATGAAGGCATTTCGAGATTACCTTGGCAGTGGCAGTCTGTTTAAACATGCGTGTAATTAGGCCCATCACCTGGGAGAAGTCACTGTCTGCAGAACCTAATTTTGAACCCCTCATTAATTTCTCCCACTCTTCCAAACTAGCATTTAATTCCTGCATGGGAGGGAACAACAATATTTAGAGGAGAAAATGTGAAAGAGGAAACAATTACAGGTTCTCTGAATCATTCCTTGCTTTTGCTACAGAGGAGGAAAAAGAACAATACACACTGCAAATAAAATGGTCTTCCTTAGGCAGCAGTGTTGGCGCAGAGAAGTGGGACAGTCAAATGTCCCTCCCAAGTAGAGAAATCTGAGGAAAGCCAGCGACAAATCACGAAATAAAATGGAGAAATCATTCTGACTGCGACATAAATCAACTGCTAGACATATTCTTTAGGTCTCAAAAACCTCTGAAACCTCATTAAGAAATAAAAGCAGCAATGCAATCTGGTCTTAGTGCTGTACTTTGCAGTGCCAATTTTTCAGTGTTCTACTTTACAGATCAATGAGTGCTGCATATATAATAAACAAATAGTGCTTTAATGTGCATATTAATTATTTTAAAACATGAAGAATGCTGTTTTTAGGTGTGCTATGCTAGTGAGAATTTCATGGTTTCCTCCTATAAATCGGATCTTACACAGACAACATTCATTTTGAAACTTAGGGATAAATATTTTCTATTCTTTCAAGTATTCAAAAGTCGAAGCGAAAAAAAGAACATTAATAGAATTACGGCAGTCAATGTAAAATGAGACTGTATCCAAACTTGCATATCCACCTTTACAAGGAAGGCCTCCACAGAGGGACCAGGAATCCAGCATAGGTTTACTGCTGAAAAAAATGGGGGGGGGGGGTTCCCTTTTTTCCTGCATACCCCAGTGCCCCCTAGCATGGTATGAGGTGCCAAGTGCACTCTAGAGAGACTAAAAGTTTTACCTCAAGACACTGTCAAGTTTCTGGAGAGTTTATTTTATACATTTATATATTGTTCTATATATAAGGTGCCAAATAGTTCAAAAGACTCCCTGGGCAGCATACAACAGTCAATAGTAAAAAATATACTGCAAAACATTAAAAGCCATCATCAAAATATAAGCAAATTAATAACAAAAACAATTTAAGTCATTCTAAAACATGACAAGAATGGGCAACCATAAAAATAATAAAAGTTCAATAAAATTAAAAACATCTAAAATTAATTATTAACATCAATTATTGAAACTATTATGATGCATAAAGAAATGTTTTTGCCTGGTGCCAAAATGAAAGTTGGCACCAGGTGAATTTCTCTAGGGAGCCTATTCTACAGGTCGGGGCAGCCACTGAAAAGGCCCTTCTATTTACCATCCCTCTCACCTGCTTGAGGGATGGCCCTTTCAGGATGGCCTCTTGCTCAGAACGTAATGGTTGGGTAGGCATGTATGGGTGGTCCTTCTGGTAGCCAGGTTCTAAGTAGTTCAACCATATCAAGTATTGTTAAAGTAGTCAAGGAGATACTGAAATCATAGGATACTCAGATGCCACCCAGAAAACTTTCTCATTTTTCTGAAAAGGTAATATGCCACTTACACGAGTCTCTTTCTCACTAAAAGCACAGAGGCTGCACAAAAAGGCAGAATCCATGCCAGGCTTTCTGCCTTTGCTCAGTCAGAATGACACTCCCCTGTACATTGTAGGGATTTTTTGAAGCTCAGAAACTGAGGTTCATGACAAGGGCAGCACTGAAAATAACTGCTGAATACATACTGCCTAGTCACACCATGAAAGCTCTCTGAGCACTTTGTATTCTACAAACATTCACTATGTACATAAAAATGCATCCCCTCCCCCTGTTCACAGTTATTGGAGGACTTCTTTGCCAGAAGCAGAATGGTTGTTAATCACCCATTAGTTTACCTTAGCAACAGTTTGGGGAAGATCAAAAGGAATTCGTTGCCTGATTTTAGGTGGCAACTGAGTTAAAACTTGATTCTTCATTCGCCGAATCATCACATTACTTAGTAACTGGTGCAGTTCATCTAAATTTGAAGCTCCTCTGCAGTCCCACTGTCGTCTCTTGCCAAAAAATCTGGAGACAAATGAAAAATAGGATAGGTAATTTAAATAGGCATCAGTGAATACTTGACTTGGCAAAGAGGAAGCACACAAGGATACCAGATCAGTATTCCATACCTCTGGGGAAAAGCGAACAACATACATAGGAAACTCTACTGCCATTATAGCACTGGTCTGGGATGGTTGCTTTCGTTTGTTTTAATTTTAGCAGGAAACTCAAAGCTGGTTCAGGAATGAACATGAACACACACACACACACACACACACACACACACACACACAGCTCAAGTCCACTGACATTTTATCCTATGGCTCAAGTCTGCTTGCAAAAAGCAAAGCATGTGTTCAGTCAAATGTTATTGCTGCCAAAGGCTGCTTTAGAACATATACACTGTTAATTTATCATGTATGGTTGGCGCTGTTCAATCCTGCCATAAATAGAGTATTCCTCAAAATGCCTCCTAGAGATGCCCATATGTGAAGTTCAGTATGTGCAAAGAAATAACATGGGGAAGATTTGGTGCACATGAAAAAGCTCTTGGTTGGTTTTCAATTCCAACCCAGAAAGTTATGCACTCAGTGAGTGGAAAGGATTTGTATTGCTCCTGCTCAAATCACAGAAATATTTCTTAGCATGGGACTGTGCTTGCACCAGAAACAGCAAGAGTGATGTTTAGCTCAGAGGCTTAAGCAAGCTGTTGCTCTGCAGAAGCTTTGGACTACAACTCCCAGAATCCCTAGCCATCAACCATACTCCCAAGCTTAAGGGAACTGCAATCCAAAATATCTGGAAGGCATCAGGTTGACTAACAAAGGTGACTGCAATATTACCTTTTCTTTCTTGTCACTACACCGAGCTAGAACTGGTCACTGTTTGCATTGTATTCAAAGACAGGAAACAGGTGTGAAACAGGTGAAGAAATCATCACAGTACCTGACACGTGCATCACAGTACTTCTTTGAAAATTCGGACCATGTCCCAAATTTTCTGGGGCAAAGCGCTTCAAGTTGCATGAAAAGCTGTAGACAAGAAGTGTGTTTGTGACTGCCATAGACCAAAGGGGTACCAGTAAAAAACTGAAGCACAGCACTCCCCTAGAAGTGCCTGCAACATTGTGATGTCTTACCCTGATCACACCCAAAGAATATGGGAATTGTTTTTACTAGTTTAAGCCCAACAGTCTTTCAAATTTCCAGCAAAGGCGTGCATTGCTTTGAGCTTACTGCTTGCATAGACTGAAAAAGAAAGAGAGAAACAACCCTTCTGCCACCCCTACCACTTCTTTGACCTCTTTCCTTGATGGAAATTGGGGCTCTTCCACTCCAGCAATTGTCCCTACCACAATACAAACCCAAGGCCATCCCTGCAGTTCCAAAGTTTTATCTGCACAAATCTCAGTGTTAAACAAAAGGCATTCAGATACAGAACTGAGTTCTACTGCACATTGCAAACTGCTTTATGAAGGGGAAAGCAATGCATGGCTTTATTTTATGCACAGTTCACATGACACAGAAACTTCTGGGATCTGTGTTTCCTCCCTATTTTCCATGCTTTGATTCCCTCATTCACTTCATGGATTGCAGCAACAATAGTTTGCCAAAACATCCAGATCAGCTGCATCCAGCACTATTTTCTTGCTGATACAAAACAAAATCAATTAACAAAAGTTGCCACAAAACATACTTTACTGGAAGTCAGATAGTATAGCAACTTATAGTTACCAAAAGCAAAGGAAAGAGGGAGAGATTCTGGACGCACAAAGGAAGCACCAACACCAAAAACACATTTCCCAATAATCTATCATAGTTTGGTTATAACATGCCAATAGGCCTTAGAAAGATAAAATTATATCCATTACCTCTTCAGGCCTTCCTAAAGCAGGGGTTCCAGTAAGCAGAATGGCCCGAACAGCATTTTGTACAATTGGCAACAAGATCTTGCTACGAGCTGCATTTCTGGATTTCATGTAGTGAGACTCATCAACTATGACTACTTGGAATTTCTGTTTGTGTAGAGCATCAATTAAAGTCTGTGCATCTGAAGTTAGCAAACCATAACCCAGCACAGTCACTTTGCTTGTAGATATCTTCCTGAAGACGGAAATAGCAAAACTTTCTGTGACCACATTAGGAATGTCATCTTCAATGGACAACCATCCACTGCTTATATTAATGATTTAAGTGCACAGTGTATTGAGGGTCCTAACACATTATTTCTAGTGGAATTTCAAGATTTTTACATAATTTTAAACTTATCAACATTTTATTTAGAGACTACATCTGATTCATGAGCAGGAAGTGCCTTTAAACAGGGAGAGCAAAATTTTAGCCAACAAGGCTGCAAGGTTAAGACCCTTAGAGTTCAGTTTCTGTAGGCCACATACAGTCAACTGGGCCCACAGGTTGTATGAAACCTGAGCTGAGGAGGCCAAGGGTGTCAAAACAGCCACTGCCTAATTTCCCCTGCCACTTTCTTGAATGGCAGGCTCCCTAGAACAGAATTTATATTTGGAGGACAACACAGTGAATTACCCCCATATGCCCACAGGCCACCTGTGCATATTTTTCTGTATTGAGGTGACTGACACAAGGCAGAGTTGTTTCCAGACTGGGGAACTGCAATGAAATTTAAACCTTTCCCTCCCTGAATGCTAAGATGGGTGCTTGGGGGGGGGGGGGGAGGGAATTTGCACATGTGTCTGACAGTAAGCATGTGTTCCTCAATCTACCACTGGTTGATCACCTATAGTCTAGGTTTTTGTGAATTACTGCAATACAGAATGAAAGCAAATATTCAAAATATTTAGTAAATCATAATGCTAAACCATAACAGCAAGATCTCTCTTCCTCCTCCCCATTACCATAGCTTGGTAAGTACATTTTATCATTATTATTAATATTAATTTTATTGATACTATTGTTTCATTGTATTGTTGAACTTTACTCTTTTGACTGTAAGCAAGCTGCCCAGAGAGCCTATAGCTAATTGGGCAGCATTTAAATCAAATAAGTAATTAAAAAGGCCAACTATGGCTTGCACTTGCCTTTTAAAACGTATTTCAATTCATGGTCAAATAATTGTTTTCAGTTTGGGCTTGAAAGTCAAAGACAAACTGCTTTTGACAGTTTAGATGCAATACGATAAAATGTAGAGGAGGGTGATCTTGTAAACTGTGTTAGGTTCTTTGAAGGAAAAAAGCAGAATATCAATTTAATAAAATAAACAGTTTGCTAAGAAAATAGTAGCATGGGAGGATACAAGAAAATGAGGAAAGGGTGGCATGCAGGCCTGAACATCTTCCATATGCTGTCAAACCATGGTTGTGTGATATTTGGGAGTAAGATAAACCAGAGAAAAGATCTTTTGATTCATTAAATCTAATTTAATCTCAAAGATATATATAACTTAATGTCTTATGAAAATAGTTACCTAAAAAGTAGGCATTAATGAACTACACATTATTTTATATTGTCTAACTTATTTTAGATATTAGACACAAGCAAACTTTAACTTCCTCATTTAGGTAATCAAAAGAAGACTAGCACGATGTCCAACTGAATTTAATACTAACTAAAGTTGGTATTTCCAGTAATCCAGGCTTTGCTTTTTTTAAATGTTCAAACATTTGAAAGCCACTTATTTCACTGTTATACTGCCAAATAGCCAAGGCTCTCTGGGCAGTTATCTGTACTGTTTCATTCATTAACATTTCAGAAGAAAATGCTAATTTTTTCATTCATCCAATGAAAGATAAAAGTATAGCTCAAATCTTTTTATAAGTGCATTTTCTGAAGGTTGAGAGAGCTAAAATAGGGTTCAGCACATCCCTTCCAGTGGACAAAATCTGCAAGGAAGGTCAGCAAGGCCTATATCTCCCATTGTTCCACTGCTGCTTGGGAAATGATTAATGCCACAGGTGCCTCAGATCACCTTATGCCTTCTGACACACAGAGTTGGGGTTAGCAAGGCAATACCACTGTTAACACAGCACTCACCAAACATCAGTTTTATTCTGAATGATAATTATGTCATCTGGACAGAGTTCTGGGATCCACTTCTCCAGCTCATCTACCCAAGGGTACCTCAGAGATGAGGGCACCACTATTAGCAGAGGCCATTCATTCTTGTAGTAGTATGATACAGCTATGGCTTGGATGGTCTTCCCCAAGCCCATCTGTGATGCACTCAACAGAAAAGAGGGAGAAATTAAGTTAAGGGCTGTTTCTAAAAAAAGTGGAAAGTATGTAGTGCCTATATTAGCTGTTCCCCTGAACTGGATTATAATTACTATTGTGATGCATTCCCAGGACCTTAATATGAGAAAGTATAGCAAATTCTGCTTATAAATGAACTAAGCAAAGCTACAACCAATCACTTCGATATCCCAAAGATACTGTATTTCACCCTGCAGAGGAGCTTTCTGGGCAGTTTAGTAAAGCAAAATACACAGACAAAATGTAACTACCCATTAAAAATCTTATGTGGTAAATTGAGCACTTACCATAAAGTTACATTCTGCCTTGTAGGAGGTGCTACTCATGGGTCAGCTCCTCTCACTACGCAGGACAAGCAAGAAACATGTGACCAGGCTGTGTGCCTTGGTCCTGGCCGCTGCAGCATCTCCCTACCAGTTGTTTCCTAGCTGTGCTTTTAAGCCGACTCAAGGCTGAGGAGCCAGGAAAAAAAGGAAGAAATAGAACCAAAACATCATCTCTTAGGGATCAGCACTCTCCATCCAGAAAATGTAGGTTAATGAGAGTGAGCAGACTGGCACAGGATGCAGTATGGATGTCTCCTGTGGGCATGAAATTGGAATGGAACTTCATGGTAGGCACCCAAGTTTCCATTCCCATACAGTGCAAAGGAGACATCCATTGTGGAATGTGCTCCAAAGCAGGCTGAAACTCAGTCTGAGGGGAAACCTAGTCTAATATTCTATGTCCAAAGCATTTGTTTCCACTTATGACAGGGTTGAGGACCAAGCAGCTGCCCTTACTATTTCTTCTAAAGTAGAGAAAAACCACTGAGGTAGCCATGGCTTTGGGGCCTTGTGCTATGGCTTGTGCAAGTTTGAAGAGCATTTTAACCTCACAGGCTGCAAAAAATAAATTCATGACTTGAGCCCAATAGGGAGGGTGGAAGGGAAGGGCTTCATTCCCAATGCAGTAGGGTGGAACAAGACAAATGAGGAGTATTAGCCTCACAGCTCCCTATTTATTATAAGGAACTTTTTGCTGCCTTGCAAAACTCTGAGGGGTGTCAGACCCAGTCAGATGGGTGAAAGGGACTAGGGCAGAAGATGGGAGAGTCAGTCCCCGTGTTCAGTGAAAAACAGTATTAATTCTGAAAATGATGGAAGAGTGTGGCTGAAGAGTACAGCTAGTTTATTTACTTATTTAAAGCTTTTCTATACCATTCTTAGAGAAAGCTCTCAGACCCTTTTAATGAATATTCTAGCTATAAAGAATAGCATTTTGAAAGAAAGAAAATGTAGCAAGATAGTTCTTAGCTCAATAGTTGAACAGGTTAAGAGCTGATAACATGCAGGCTCCGAAGCGGGAATCAAGGTATCTAGAGGAGATAGCAGTGCTGCCCCTCTGAGGAATCACTGAAGGAGCAGGTGAGAACCAAGTGGCTTGTAGCCTGGTTGTAGCTCATCCGTGAAGTGTGTTCACTCCGATTCCCTTGTCTAGCTGCATTTGGAGAAACAAGCAATTCCTTGAATCCAGATTTCTTGCCATCCAGATGCTTCTTTCCAAACCAATACAGAAGCTCTTTCCAGCTATTTCATAAATTTGGCTGGTTGATGGTTTCCTAAAGGATAGCAGGGTGTTAGTTACCTTGACAGAACAGCCTAGTGTGCTGAGTAACCAAATGGCTAGATGTAGCCAGTCCGGGTCCAAACGACAGACCAGTCCTTGGGGCGAGAAGTCTAATCATGGAGGGAAGGAACACTGGTTTGTTTACACAATGTGTCTGCAGAAGTGTGGCATCTGCCTGCTGAGAGGAGAGGCAAAAAGCTCCATCCAGAGGACACCACAGTGACAGTAAAGTTTATCCTCGGGGATTGAGGCACTGTCATCTTAGAACATTGACCTGTTTTGATGGATGCGTATGCTGTAAATTAATGGATGGGATGTTGCGTTCTGTCCAGAGTAGAAAGGAGGAGACCTCTTTATGCAGGCCTTTTGATTTCTTGTCTGTCTAATGATTTAAGGGCAATAGTGTGGTCCGTTCTCACTAAAACTGAGGGGACCACATTGTAAGCCAAGTACTTGATCAAGAGGCATGATGCTTGGCATTTCAAGCAATTTATACTGTGGGGCTTGACTTCAGGAGGCCAGAGATCCTGGATGGGAAGGCCCTAGAAATAAACTATTCTCGCCTAGGTCAATATCTAACATCACAACTATTATTTTTTATTTATTTCAATTTCTATGAACCATCTCAATACCATAGGCTCCAGGAAGTTTACAAGAGATTAAAACCAATAATAGTTAAAATTTCAAATAAAAGCAAACCAATTAAAACTAATCAGGAAACTAGTCTGCAGTGTGGTTCTTGAACAGGTGTTCCCATTGATATGTTTCCTAGCACTTTGCACCCAAGCATGGATACTGAGGATGGCTGAGGTGTGGTGATCCTGATTTAGTGAGCCTGTTCATGCTTTTGGTTTGAGATAGGAGAATGAGTCCCTAAATGAGTCTGGAGTGTTCCCTGGCCAATGCCAAGAGATCCAAAGGCTTGTGCTGGAAACAATTGTTCATATGTGAACATATCTCTCTGAATAAGTGGAGTGAAACTATCCAGCTCCTTATTGCTAATATCACCTAACTGCCCCTGCTCAAAGGATCCTGTGGAGGAAATTCCAAGCACCAAGGCAAGGATCTCACAAGCCTTACTGCTGCTTCAATCCACGTTTCACTGGATTCAAGAGAAGCACCTTAGGAAATAGAAGAGATTTTTACATGAACTGGATGAGCAAAACTTGACCTTTTCCATCTAATTGCTTACATTCCTTGCCAAAGCCCTCTAGATTGATATCTGGATTGGTTCTAGGTGAAGTGGGAAGCAAGGAGGATGTGCAATCGCACATCTTCCTGTTCCAAAGGAGTCTGACATGAATAGCTTCTATTTACTGTACTGTGCTTGCTGTCATAGCATCAGCATCAGTGGAGTGGAGTGCAGGCTTTGCCTGGAAACAAGTGCTGTTTCTAATAGAGAATCCTTGGGATACAAAGAAGCAGTGAGCAATTTGATTGCTTTGAGTGGGGGAGCTGCTTTATGAGCGACAGTTCCAAGCTGGACAACTCTAATGTGCATTACTGAACTTTCTTTTCCCCTTTCCTGATTTGGAGCTTCTCAAAGCAAAAGAAGAAAAAAGCAAGAAAAGAGGAGCCTCTCAAAGCAGGAAATAGAAAAAGGAGAGAAGACAAACTACAGGGTTTGTAGGTATAAAGACTCTGAAAAGACAGTAAGGTATAAGAGGCTTAAGTAGCGAGTTTACTGAAAGAGAAACTAGATTGAATTTCATTGTGGGCAGAGGCAAGGTGGTCAAAGAGAAGCCACAAGAGTCATGACCAGGACAAAAAGCCTGACCCCATGTTCCCCACCTGTCCTGAGTGGTCAGAGGAGTTAATCCATGACAGGCATCTCCTTGCACAGGTTGAGAATTAAGCATTTTGGTAAACCTAGGTAATCATATTTCAATATTATTTTAAGGAATAATAGTAGTCAATATTACTTCAGGGAATAGTAGTTTAATAAAATATTTTAACCAGCCTTGGTTGCATTTAAATGTGAAAAAGTATAGGAGACAACCCTGCAGGACCCTGCAGCATATATGCATTGTGTTCTAGAATTCTTCTCCTACTTGGATGTTCCTCTTCTGCCCTTCATGGGTGAGACTTCAGGCTGAGAGACATGTCTGCAAGCTACATCTCCCAACATGCAAGGTTCCCGGAGAGGCTAACAGTTCTCACGTTTGTGAACCCCTCAAACTGCAGCTGGATGGAGAATGTCCCAACTCCTAGTTACCTTTGCTTGAGAAGACTGATGGAGCCTCTCCCACATCAATCTTGACATGTGACTGTGTCTTCCAGGCATCAGTCAAATTCTAACAATAACTAACAGGCAAGAGCAAGACCGAGGCTAGGCCCCAACAGATATGATGGTGGATAGTATTCAAAGCTCCCATGGAGTCCACGGTTGCCTTCTCTGGTGCAGACCACCTCTCACAGTGACCAAGGCAGTCCCTGCATCAAAACTAGGCAGGAAACTAGGCATTCAAGTCAAGATAAATCAGTCTTATCCAAGAGGATCTAAATTTATGCAGTAACCACCTGTTCAAATGCTTTGCCCAACCAATATTTGTTGAAAAGACCTTCCGTTGTTGAACTTCTATTTATCATTCAACAACATATATCTTGTTAAAGACTGTTGTTCCAATTGTAAATCAATTCTTGCTTGTATTTCCTTCAAGACAAATAATTTATAGGGGGAAAGCCTAGTTAGTAAAAAGAAAAATTCAAAGTATACATGGATGTTAATTTAGTCAAGTGGAGAAAGCTTAAGTTGATGCAAATCATTGTTTTCATCTGTTTGAACTTCTGTAGCTACAAAGAGGAATGCTTCAGTGCCCTAAGGAAGTTCTGCAACTTAATTTGATACACTTACTCTGAAAGGCTTCTTTATGTCTACTTCAGTTATTATTAAAGTTCTTCATTGTACTCCAGTCCACAAAAGCTACCATGTTAAGTATCCTACCACTACCTGTTGGAAGCAGATAACTGATAATGAAGTGTTTATTTTAAACCTTGTGTCTGTACCTCACTGCAAACGAAAACTACTAATGAAAGTAGCACTAAATTGAAGAGCAGCAAGGTAATTACTTGCTGCTTTGAATCTCATTTATTTTCTAAATACCTTCCTCTGTCATTAAAAGCGAAAACAAAACCCAATATGTTAAAGAACAAGGTGAAGCCCAGTTTGAGCAAGTTCTTCTGTAACTGAGGGGGGTGGCATATGTAGGTTTAATTACTATGGATTGTCAGCACTAAAATTTACACTTACTTCAAACACAGAGCCATTGCTTGCTAAGTAAAATACCTATATCTCCCACTGTGACACACTGAAGAAGTTGCAATTAAGAACTGTATGAAAATCCAAGAAGAGCTTCAGAAAGGCAGACCTTCTTCCACAATGCCTTCTTATTCTGTAGACTGCCCCAGCCCCCTTTCCTAGAAGTCCTTTTAAGCTTACAAAGCTTGTTCGTCAACCCATCTCTCAGAACTTCTATCACATAAAAACAAAAGACAGCTTCAATGAAGAGTTGTAAATCTGAAGTGCTTCTCAGGTATTGAACAAGGAGTACTTGCCAGTCTTACAACATAATACATTGTATCATTGCATTAAGAGATAGTATTTCAAAAACAAAGCACATTTCCTTTGGTTCAGCTTCAACTCCTATTTATCTTAATGAAAAATATATTGCATACAGTAATTCATGCAACAGCAAACTTGTCCATTTCTGCAATCCAAATCCTGAACACAGCATAATCATATACACCATTTACTCAGAGGTAAGTTACATTGTATCCACCTAAGTGTGAAGAAAAACTGCAGTTTGCCTTCCAAATATGATCAACTAATTTTAAGGAAATTGACTTTCCTGATATGTTCTTAAGTCTTTAATAGTGTAGCCCTTTGTCATCTTGCTGTTTCATATGAAGCCAATTATCTCTCAAATCAAGTTTTTATGTAATTGTGAAAGTGGTCATTGACTAATAATATATATATTCGCAATCATTTCTTCAGTCAGTTGAGGCCTTCACCTAAAGGAGTAATTACCTCGACCAATGTGTTCCAGTAATTAAAATCAGGTGACAAAAATTTGACAGGTCCAGTGTTATTAAGCAATCTAACACAACACAGTCTGACGATTGTAATACCAATTTCATGGCTATTCAGGCAGCCTAGTAGAAGATAGGCTGACATACATTGATCTCATATATCTTGCAATTCTGAACAAGGTGGCCTGATTCCTCCCTTCCACTCCAGCCCCCTGGCACCCCATTGCAAGTTGTTCCAGAACAGGGATCCCCAACCTTTTGGGGACCATGAGTACATTTGGAAATTTGAGAACTGTGGTGACTACCACCACAAAAAGGTTTTCAATGAAGCACCACTTTGGTGCCTATGGCACTTAGGCTGTGTCTCATCAGCAAATTGTATTGAATATCACAATATCCCTTTAATAAAGGACTGTCTAATTTAGATTAATAGATGCAAGTGCAAAAGAGGGAATGCTTCTTTTAAATATGTGTTTCAGAAATGTCTGTAGGCATTTATTTTTTCAGAAGAATTATACAGAATTGAGAAAGGGGGTGTCCACTGGCACTACACTGGGTACCCCATTCATGGATGCCATTGGAGGTACACAAAGGTACCACAGCAACTATCAGCACCACACTGGGGACTCTTGAACTTACAGGTTCCCATGGGATCAGCTTCAGAATGAGGATACAAGGGGAGCAAAGAGGAATCCTGATCCAGTTCCCTGGATCCAAACCATAAAAAACCTGCAGAGTTGCAGAAAATTCACTTCTGAAAACAGAAAGGTACATCAACCTTTGAAAAGTCTCTTGTAGTTATGTTCTTTAGTCTGTGTTTTCAGAGCTGATTTATGAGTTTATTTTTATTGCCATGGCTTTTAAATTTATACCCACACCAAATATTTGGGGAGGGTTCCTCTATTTAGTGTTTTATCCACAAAGATGTAAATAGATGCCAGGAAAAAAGTTATGAGCAGTCATACTTTTGTTTAAAACAATCTCAAACAAGTGGTTATAGCAGAATAGATGAAACTGATGGAAAACCACGTACCTCATCTGCAATCATACACCTAGGAAGGAAAAATGTAGACGTTAGGAAACAACCAAAATCGTAAGGAAACTAAGCTACTAAGCTATAGCATGCCTAATCTTGAAAATGAAAGGAGCATCTTCTGATACCATACTGAGGCCTCTTCGACAAGGCTGTGGGGGAAGTGAGAAGGAAAATCTTACTGGGTATGGCCAAGATCTTGTTTCCAGAATGCACAGTGTGTTTTCATGCAAAAAGAAGCTCCCTGGGCTGAATCGTTAAGGCATTGGACTTGAAATCCAGTGGAGGCTCCCTGCATAAGCTCAGATCCTGATTACAGTACATGTACTTCAAAGAACCAGTGTAGTCTATTGATTTATGTGTTAGATGAGGACCTGTGACACCTGGGCTCGTATCATCACGCGGCCATGAAATTCATTAGGTATCCCTGGCCCATTCACTCTCTCTCAGCATAATCAAGCTCACAAGGCTGTTGTGAGGATAAAATGGGAAAAGTGGCACGTATGCTGCTGCCTCATGCTTTTCGGAGGAAATTCTTAAACTGAGCCAACTCTGCCTTCTACCTCCTCCTACTTACAGCATTTATCATGTTCACAGTCTGAAAATTATACATGTTTTACTATGCAGAAATAACTAAGATATTCATTACAGGAAAGAGAAGGAGTGATAAAATACACTGTTACTTAAAAAACGTGCTCGTGAAGGTCAGTTCACACATTTCATGTTCCATTTATGGAAGAATGCAGTTCCACAGAGTGGTGGCAGTTCAGTTTTGAGAAAAGTCAGCAGCCCCAACTACAGAGAGCAGCAGCTTGATCTCAGGCATGCAATGCCGGCCTCTCCCACCACTTCCCATTGGCACCACTGGCTACTGTGCAGGAGACGCTCGATTCTTGCCAATGCAATGCCAACTTACACAGCCAATGCTGCGGAGTGTTTTCTCTAAGTACAGTGGTGACACACAAATGATCTTTTCAGGGCTGTAGTGATAGAGAAACGCCACTCTGTAAAATCATTTCAGATGCTCTGAAAGGTCATTCTGACTGCCTTTGGGGAAAACAATTTCCATCTGTGGTGATGAGAAGGTGGTGCAGGTGATTTGGGGACTGAGAACTGAACCATAAATAGAGATACAGGAAGCCAGCTTTGCCATGAGCTCATTGTTTGGAGAAAGATCCAGAACTCTGTAGTGGATGATGGCTCACAGTATGAGTCCTGCAATCTTGCATTTTTTTAATTCTCTGTCAACCATATGGCCATACCGCTTGATCACAGGGAGCACAAGGTTGGAGAGAGGCACCACTGTTTGTTGGCATCATTCTAGCTTTTCATTAGATCCTAGTCTAGCAGCTAGGGTGGTTAGATTTATACAGTTCTTGTAGGTATGCTACTTCCCATTGTCATCACTATAACAAAGGAGAAAGGATAGGCATCAAAAGCCTCTATTTGAGCAACTGGAGCGAAGGACTTTCTACTCATGGAACGGGCTCTCTGACCCCAAGCCACTATCTTATCACACAATTTCATGATGAAACAAGCATATGCTCAAGATGTAAAAGTTCATTTTACATTTAAGTTGCTTATCATGCCTAATATTAAAATCCATCTTGTAATTTGGATGTGGGATATCTGACTGGACTAATTGCTGTGAAACCCCTGACTGGTAGACACTCTAACAGAAATTATGTCTCTTCAAGTAACCATTTACCAAGGGTAGCAATGGGAGTCTTTTGCAAAAAATGCAAAATCTTCTGGCACTTTAAAGATGAACCAATTGATTTTGGCCTAACCTTCCATGGATCATAGCCAACTTCATCAGGTGCATGGAGTATTATACACTCCAGACAAGAAAAATCCCAGTAACTTTCCCAAAAACCCAAGTTCAGACAGACTGCAGCAAGCCATAAGTGTGGTAGATGCAACAACATCTTTGAGTCCACTAGGGTGTTTGAGGACTGGGGGAGAAGAGAGGAAGGGTTAAGGTTCAGACTTTGAGAAAGAAAACAACCAAGCATTATTCATTATTTGTTTTTCAGCGCCAGGCCAAGACCTTTTTATTTAAAAGTTATTTTAATTGTTAATTATTGATTGTACTTATTGGGTTTTTATGCTTGTGCAGAGATGTTTCCAGTCTTTTAAGGTTAATTATATGACTGTTTATTTTGTAAGCCGCCCCGAGACTTTTTGCGAATGGGGCGGCATAGAAATGTTCTAAATAAATAAATAAATAAATTATATATAGCATCTTGTTAGAAATTTATTTATTTATTTAGGGGACTTCTATGCTGCTCCATTTGCCAAAGCCTCGGGGTGGCTCACAACCATAAATAAATAGAATCCAATAAAACAATATAAATTGATCATATAAGCATGGTAAATGTATATTAGTTTAATGTTATATTCCATATTTCTGTAATAAACTCCTCTAAACCGTGTGTCGGCTGGCCACTTGGCATAAAAACTGCACAAACACTTTGCTTCAGTATTTGATATTGTGTGCTGCCACATTAAATAGTCCAGGCTGGCACAGTGCATTCAAATGAACCTGGAGGGCATGCATCTCCAGTCATAATGGGTGATAATCAGTTGTACCATTAAGTCAGGAATTTCTGGTCATGCACTCAGGTTAAGACTCATAAGTATAATTCAATCAATCATGGTAAGATCAATGCATCAGGACGTAAGTTAGGCGTACAACCCCAGGTAAAGAACTGTATACTCCTCAGTGTTGCACAGTTAGTGGTAAGTATTGTAGTCAGGCAGAAGTATAGTAATTGTAGAAATGTTCTGGCTTGAAATGATTTGTGACAAAGAAGATCAAAGGTGTCAAACGGAACATTCTTGCAGCCTTTATTTCACCCAGGGACATGATTTCCTTTCTTCAAACAGTACAAAAAAACCTCGTGTTCCTGGCCTTTCCAAAAGGTCTGATACCACCACATATGTAGTGCATGACCAGTCTAGTATTCTTGGCTGTCTTCTGGCTCTTGCTCCCTTGCTGAACTCACTCCAAAGTAAGAGAACCCAGGGCTCTGACAGAAACCTCATCAATCCTTGCCCCCAGTGCACCTGGTTCTGGCTACACACGTCTCCCAAATACAACTTCTTCAAAATTCCTTGTCCTTAGCAACCACAGAAGTTTTCCTTCACCTGATCCCTGTCTTCAGAAAAGATTCAACAGGAACCCTAAAAAGATCTATTTCAAGCCCTGTCCTACCATACGATCTTTTTCCTACAAACTGTAACTCACCATTCCTTTAGCTGCTTTTGATATCAATTGATTAAGTGTTGTGTGTAGGAATTTGTTTTATCTTTGAACTAGCTTTTGGCCAGAAGCCTAGCCAGTTTATGGCAGCCTTTCCCTAGTAGGCCAGGAGGAAAGACTGTGGCCAGGATCCCATTCTGTGGTCCTGGCCACAATCTTGCTTCCTCCTTGGGCCCTGGGTCCATTGTGGTTGCTGAAGCCCTGCGGAAGATTTGGACAACACACATCAGAATCAGGAACCCTCAGTTGTGGGGAAAATCTTGAAGGACCTCCTTTTGAGTCTTATGTCTGAGGTAGTCATTTTGTGTTCAGTCATTTATGTTTAGAATTACTTGTAACACAGAAACTACAACATTCCTTCTGCAAATTGTTTTTATATGAATTCATTTTCAGAATTAATATGCCTTTTATCAAACAGCAAATTCCCAACATGATCATTATGTACATGTCTTGACTCTTGAATGCTAATTAAACTAACCCCTTTGGAAAAGAGGTGTACATGCAGGCATCATTACAACAAATCTGCAGAAATGCACTATAACCAACATTAAATAATGCCTGGGTGTCTCTTGGAATAAGTGTAAGCCCATGTGCATGTTTCAAGAGGGTATTTGTTAACAGCTGTTAGTTCTAAGATTTTTCTCATTGTGTCTTATATTAGTAAAATCAGAGCTAGCTGCCTACGCCAGTAGAAAGGTTATGTGCTGCTGAAGCAGAGGAAACAGACCGTCAGATAAAAATTTTGAGGTACAAACCTGAAATCTGTCACATGTTTTGACTGCTACAAGACATCTTGTTCTTTGAAGCTCAATTAGTCATTTCCTTTTAACTGGTAGTTACCCAACTGAGACTAGCTCATTGAAATACCATCTGCTCACGACAACTATATGACGACTATATCGAAGTACACTAATTTGACCAGTGAGGCTTTCCTTTTCATTTCAGAGTATAAAGTTTTGACACAGACAAATGTATCAAAACAGAGTATGTGAATAACTCAGTATCCTAGACCGTTGCTTTACTGGATAAAACTTCTAAGAGATCACCACGGCTGATCAGTTTTATTCATTGGGTAGCCTTAAAGTAAGTGAACTAATACAATGCTATTCTTATTTCAAGTTTATTCCACCAAACATCACAATGTAGGAATTTTACTCTAATCTAAAAGTGAGCCTAAAATGATGAGATCCTTGTCCTTTAACTCCACTGCTAGCTGTTCCACATCCAGTAATAACATAGAATTTGCTTTAATTTATTCTAAGACATCTAAAGTAGGAACAATATAAATCCCTACTCAGCTGTGAAGTTCATAGAATGATCTTGGGCCAGTCAGTCACCATAACTGGGCATAAACTGCCCTTCCTTGGAATGAATGGAAAATAGAAATATTGGTGATGTTGTTACTTTATTTTTCAAAACAGAGGGAAGTATGCAGTTTACCAGCACTGCGAGTTTCTTTTGAAAAGAGGCCATTAAGAGAATAATCCAAAGGCCCCTAGCCATTGCCTGATGGGTGGGCCATAGGATGCTTTGAATTCTCAGCTTCAGGGTTGGAGGCAGTGCTCTGACTAGAGAACTGGGAATCAGAGCTCTCTGACCCCTCTGAGTCAGCTGCTGAGATTGGAAAACTTAGAGAAGTGAAAAAGTACATGGTTCAGGGGAGGGGAAGAGCCAGAATATGAGCTATCCTGAAGCCACTCCAGTCTCACTTCTTCCCTCTCCAAAATATTCTTCTCCATATTGAATGCCTGTAAGTTCAGAGACTAAAGAGCATCCTGACAGGACCACACCTTTCATTTTAATATTTAATACTATTTCATCTATGTTAATCACAATCACTTGAGAGTAAGCCACAAGGAATTTAATGGTGCTTGCTTCTGAGTAATCATGTAGAAGATGCACCCTTAAACTACCTCTTTTTACTTTATTTCTTTCATCTTGCTTAAACGGTAAGCCTAAAACCAGGCTAATAATTTAAACTTTATGAATTCATACATATGAATGAATAGGATAGTTTCTGTAGTTGCTTGTGAAATATAATCAACTTTAAAAGAAAAAGGAAATACTCCATACTTAGGTGTCCTACTTTTCAGAGGATCACTCTTCATTTTGGGGAGCAGAAAGAGTATAATCCTCCACCTGATGGTATGGCAAAGAACACGGAACTTCTTGTACCTGGATAACAGATGAGCAGGCACACACAGTTCACCTGCTTGGTTTTACTCTATTATGGAGAGATGTACTGTGCTTGAATTATTATTTTCTTCATTTGCATAACTTTTATGCATATTGCCTCTCTCTCTCTCTTTGGTGATGCATTTTTGGGAGGCAATGTATAAATGGTCACCCTATTTCTACTCACTTTATATTAACCAATAGGAGAAAACAGTCCCAGAAAATGTATTTGTTTCCCTGACATATTTTGCATTAACAACACTCTGCAGAATTCTGCAGAGCTTCTGGAGGCCTAAAGGCTTGTCTATAGATACTTACTGCTTTATGAAATCTGCATCAATGATGAGAGATGGAAAAATAATCATAAAGCAGAGGGAAGCTGTATGTATTTTGATTTTTGATTAGATGCTTTAGTCCATTAACATTGTAAAAGTACTGATATATAAAAGAAATTATTGCATTACAGAAGCGTATGACTACGAAACTCCTTTAAGCTGACTGTGACATTTATTCTTACAAAACAATGGAAAAAATAATTCATTTGCCTCATGTCACTGTCAACTACAGCTACACAGATTTGAAATCTGTCAGATTCAAGCCTATTGCTCCTGTTACTAAATAACTTTGTATCTGTCTTAAAACCAAGAAGATACAAAGTTAAAACAATGTTGTTGCAGTGTTTATAAAATCACCTTGCAATTTAGTATAGACAACATTCAGCTGCTGTTCTGCACAGTGTTAAGTCCAGTTTTACTCCAAGTCAAACATATGTATAAAGGGACTTTCTAGATCTGGGCATTATCCTAATTACACTGTTCTGTACTGGGCTTCTAACTGCAGTCAGGAAGTAATCAAGTGTTCACTGTAAACACAGTGTGCTTCATTCAGACATCCTAGCAAACTCTTCTGCCATGAATCAGGCAAGAAGGACTGCAAGACCTTTCAGAATCAGGCCTATGAAGACAGCCAACCAGCCTTTAAAGGTGCTCTTATAAACTCATGTAAAAGGATTGAAGCTTACAGTGTTTATGGATTGCAAACAAAATTAAAACCCACCCACAGCTCTTCTGCTGATGATCATTTAAGAATACATTTATTACAAATGCTTATAATTCTACTTTGCCACACTTTATCAAGGCACAATTGACCGAGTATAATATAAAGATAAGCAAAAGATGAATAAAAGCAACCAAGTTTTAGTACCAGTTTAACAAGCCTCACACAGTGTAAGAGAACATACTGTATAAAGGAAGAAGGCTGTCTCCCTTCAGTGTGGAGTTCCAGATTTTTCTAGGTTTTTTCACCCACTCATGTGAATCAGTTTTATATAACACTCCAGCATATAATTTGCATCCTACTCACAAGCCAGCACTTTAGCATTAACATTTCTCTCGTACTGGGGTTATTTAAGGAATGTGGGCCTGGTACATTTTATAAAATGTGCAAGCAACCATTTCATTTGTGTGTCATTAATCACACCAAGCAGTCCTAAATCTGTAACTAAAATGACTTGTCTTGCAAGAATTAGGGTACTTGACCAAAAATAGAGCATCAACTGACATGCACATGGAATGTTAAAACTGAATCTGGTGCCAATGAGAGATATCAGGTTGATAGCAATACAAAATACTTTGATTCACAGGAGAAGGACTGGATTGTGTCAAACATCCATCGAGGGTAAAAATATCAAATGTCAAAAAAGCAAGACCAGAAAATTTCCCCGTCACGGAACCATTAAACATTCAAAATTTTCAGACTCAGGATTAGTTCTATTATTATTGTGAAGTAAGCTGAAATTGATTTTAGATAAGCTCATTACATGCTAACTAACAAAAGTTAGAAATCACTAATGTAAAAAAGTGGTAGCCAGCTAAGAGTCAAGGGACAAAACCTTTCCTGGACGGCAACATTTCAAACTGCAGTGTGTACGCATAAGCATGGGTTGTGTGAATACACCCTCATGTGCCTTGGTTGCATATGGAGCATGAAAAAGATGAGTACACAGGAGGCAGCATGCTCGTTGCTTTATGTATACTCAGCAATACCTGCATCATGAACTAGAGCACTGACAGCTATAATACAATCAATGTTTAAGTTAATTTTACCTGCCACTTCTTTCCAATGCAAACACAACTCCTTTCTTCTGAAAAGGAAGCAGGTGCTGTTTTAGTTTTTCAGGCAGGTATGACAGTTCTTCACCAACATCAGAATCTGAAGACGTTGTTCCATATGTAGATGTCTCTTGAGTGGTAAGCGCCATATTCAGGCTAACAGAAGTTATGGGGAAAAGATCTTATTTAAAGATACTCAACATGCTCAAACACTTTCCAACAATGTTGAATGCTGAAAACAATTTTGGCTTCTTTACACTATGAAAATGGCTATGCCTGCTCTTCCAGAAGTTTAGTAATCACATGGCATGGCGGTGGGGGAACAATGTCATTTAAATAAGTGCCTGCATATATCTATGAACATGTTAGACTGATTAGCAGAGTGTTTTAATCGGAGAAAGTCATTTAGATGAAAGAAAGGACACCCGGCCTCTGCATACAGTTGATACAAAATGTGGTGATAAGCACCACAAATGTTAATGAAGCTTGTTATTTATAAATTATTTTATAATTAGATTATTATTATTCAGCCTTTTGACACACATGACCCATTGCAGAATCACATAAGCAAATACAGCAGGCTCTTAAACCCATGGAATTTATATTCTAATAACAGATCACAGAAGGAAACGAAAATGCAAGGATCATGACCTTTTCATACATTCTCTTTTGTGTGTCAACTGAATGCATACAGAGGCAGGAAAGGTGATCACAACTCTAACCTCCACAAATCCACGGAAGTTCTGAAAAAGGGATTTAAACTGGTTGCAGATAGAACTTTTCAGAACTCATTGTGAAGCTCTGGGATAGGCTCAATCCATTTCCACTCCATGCATTGTGTTTATACACATTGCTTTCCCTGATCCCCTCTCCCTCTAGCAGCTTCTAGCTCTCAGGAGAAGCACAGGAAGTGAGGAAAGACATGTGTTTTTAATGTGGCCCTCACTTCAGTTTTCCAACATACATTGTCCAGTCTAAGAAATTATTTAAAAGGCTCTTTCTGGGATCCGTTTTTTAAAAAAATCTTGAGGTTTTTATCTGGCTCTTCACAAATACTCAATTCTCCTATTTCAGGCTTGGGGTTAGAGTCTAGTCCTCCAAGCCAACTACAATCCAGCCAGTTCAGTCTGACTTATGAGTTTGTTTTCCTTCTGTAACTGCATAAAAGCTCAAAGTCAGTTCACCCCATCTTTGTTACCACTGTTGTGTTTCTGTGTTCCATTAATAACGTCTGCACATAGCATAGTAGCATATGCTTCTTTATTAGGCATACAAGTTGCTTGCTAAGTTATTGCTTGCTAACCAATACACAACCAGCAGAAGTCTGTTAGAGACTTGACATGAAACACACACAGCAAGGAACTTCCCTTGTGTAAGCATCTCGGCATGAATACTGCACGGGATAAAACCTAGTACATATTTTTAGTTGGTACTGCATTAATATGTAATTTTAACCTACGCTAAAGGAATGTTCTCATCCTAAATTCCTTGCATGCACTTTTTCTGCAACAGCTTTTGGAAAGTCGAGACCCTGGCAAGGTAGAGAAGTTACACACTAGGTTAGGGTCTGCCTTTTTCTTCTTCATCTACTACTGTATGATTGCAAGTCTCATGATTTCCGCCATACCACAGGATTGCTAGTAAGGAAAGTGGAGTTGCATTTATTTTAGTTCATATGTTTCCATACAGGAAACAGAAAAAGAAAGCTATTCTCACTCTATTATGGAGCTGATGTTTGTAGAAGTAAAACTAGCACAACATGGTTTTAATTGACAATGAGAGGCAGAAGGCTTAGACACCATAAGCACCCTTAGCCTTCAGGAATCATCACTAAATAAAACCTGATTCATTCATCAACTGTGATTTCTTGCAGGATTTACAACACACTGGCCTGAGTTTGCAGGTCACTTCTCAGGGTGATGGAAGATGATTTATCTGGAAGTGGGTGGAGGGCACAAGTTGGAGAAGTCTAGGCTAGTGTGAAAGCACAACCATTATATTCTGGTTTCCTAGGTCTGGTGAAGTTTTACCCAATGTGGTACCCTCCAAATGTTTTGGACTAAGGCTGCCACTTGACCATTGATGGTATTTGCCGAAGCTGATAGGAACTGTAGTCTAAAAATCTAGTGAGAACCATGTGGGGGAAGATTGCTTTAAGTTGCAGCAATCTAGTTTCTGAAATAATTCCTGGACTCAGCAACACACACTTAATTAAAATTATACTGCTTGCTACACAGAGTACATTTACATATATACCAGGCAGAATAAGGTAGAATAGGTCCACAAGCAACTAAATGGCCAGTACTAGTTCAGACTGCACATGGAGGGCAAGAGGCAGGGGAAGAATTGTAATTCTCAAAGCTTTAATTCCTTGCAAGTATAAAATTAGTTCAGCGAGGAATAAACTGGGGCAGAGCTTTTATCCTTCCTTGGTACTCTTGCTCTGACCTTACAAGAAGCGGGGCGGGGGGGTTATCGTCCGGTCACCCACCACTTCACAGACGAGGCGACAACCCGTATCCTTCGTCTACTACTAGGGAAGAAACATCCACCTTGACTGTTCACTTGCCACGGCGTCGGCGGAAGGCAGAGCGCCGCCTCGTTATTAACCTCCGGTACTACAGCGATCCTATACATTTTTTTTTTAATCAGAAGTAAATCCCACTGCGCTCAAAGGACTCCTAACTGCAGGGGATTTGCAGCCAAAGGGACCTCGAGTGGCAGCCGCAAACACCCCAACCCAGTGATGGGGAAGCGGTTTTAGCCTGCAATAGGAAGAGCGCATCGTAGCTGCGACCCAGTTTGACCCCGCGGCGGGACCCAGTTTAACTTCTCACCGAGACTGACTGACTCGCTCGCTCACCAGCGCGGAAAACCAGCCGCTCCTCCTCCAGCGACTGCCGTCACCAGCATTTTCGCGCTCAAACACACCGGAAGTGGCTCCGCTAAAGGGAGGCCGACTGCAAAAATGACCGCCTGCAGAGAAACACATTAAGACAAGGAAAATGGTGGGGCTCCTACGCGCTTAAACGCATTCTCCCTCCTTCCCCCGCCACACCTGTTATGGCGACGCTCCCGGCCGGTGGGAAGAGATATTCGTATGCCAATCGACCTTATCTCTTTCTAAAAGGAAAACGGGGCAGTAGTTCCCACGATCATTAATACCCCACCTTCCAACGAAACATGCACGTGCGCACACACTTGCAGCTGCTGCTTCTCAGCCTTCACGGGTTTGAAACGGAATCTGTGGCTCCGGAAACTGAGCCGAAGGAGAAACGGGCAGTTTATGTCTTGGGCTAGTGGCCGTGGGCGTAGCGATAGGCTCCTGAGCCAGGGAGCTGCGGAGCAGAGGCACAGAGTACTCTGATCAGAGAGGAGATGCGGGGTCCTGGGATCATGTAGGTACTGCTCAGTGTTGGTGCGTTCCTCACCGCCATTGGCATCACCAGCAGCTGTTGCTCCTTATCCCCGTGCTCACTATTTTATCACCCAGATGCCTTGCAGGAAGAGAGAAGCCAGTGAAAAAGTAGCAAGAGGTATCTGTTGCTCTCCTTCGGACCATCACCTGTGTCTGGCCCAAGGCAGGTTCCAAGGGTGGAGAAGCAGCTCCTGTGGGCTCTTAGTGGATGCTGCTGGGATGTGGCCTTTCAACAGGTACCGCACCATACTTGTCTTGGACATCAGCCCTCTGCAATTATATCCTAGGAATAAGTGACTGGTACATTCTGCTTCTGTGTAGTTATGCATAAAAGCACATTGCTAAAGCAGATTACTTGCCCTTTAAATGGAAAATCGTATGCATTTATACTCAGAGGTCAGCCAAATGGGGTATATTCCCACATTATTGCATATAGGCTGCAATACAGCAACATGTTATAAGATTATAGTGGATAAGAAAATTCAGTTAGCTATCTTTTCAAGCACATAGGTGAAGTGGCTAGTCTAATCTTTATTAGTCACTGCAATGCATACAGTAGTTAATTTCAGAATCGGGAATTATGGATCTTGGTAATTCTCTATTTAGAAAGCATATTACTTTAAAATGTGGCAATCCATTGCTGTTGCACTGGGGGAGGGGCAAGGTGACTTCTACCCATTCTGAGTCAAACCAAGGACTTCTACTGGCACCACTGATTGCAAGTAATAAAAGCCAGGGGTGGCAATAAATCCTGGGAATAATGTAGAGGAAGAGTGAGCAATTGTGGGTTTTGTATGTACTGCAAATGTGATGAATTGTGGCTACCTCCATGTCTCACATGAAGTACTAGTTGCAGCATGTATAGAAGAGTTCCTGGTGGAGCAAGAGTACATGGCTCACGTGAAAACAAGATGGTGATTTCAGCAGCACAGGATAAACATTTTGCATTTGTTGACTTCGAAACAAGCAAATGCATAGTAACATGGTTGGGCAATGCCAAAGAATGTTCAAATTACTGCACCATTGCACTCATTTCACATGCTAGCAAAGTGATGCTCAAAATCCTACAAGCTAGGCTCCAGCAGTATGTGGACTGAGAACTACCAGAAGTACAGGAAGGATTTTGAAGAGGCAGGGGAACTAGAGATCAAATTGCCAACATACGCTGGATCATGGAGAAAGCTAGGGAGTTCCAGGAAAACATCTACCTCTGCTTCATTGGCTATGCTAAAGCCTTTGATTGTGTGGATCACAACAAATTGTGGCAAGTTCTTAAAGAAATGGGAGTACCAGACCATCTTATTTGTCTCTTGGGAAACCTATATGTGGGTCAGGAAGCAACAGTGAGAACTGGACACTGAACCATTGATTGGTTCAAAATTGAGAAAGGAATTCGGCAAGGCTGTATACTGTTGCCCTGCCTATTTAACTTATATGCAGAGCACATCATGAGAAAGGCAGGGCTAGATGAATCACCAGTTGGAATTAAGATTGCTGGGAGAAATAACCTCAGATATGCAAATAATACCACTCTAATGGCAGAAAGTGAAGAGGAACTAAAGAGCCTCTTGATGCAGGTGGAGGAGGAGAGCGCAAAAGTTAGCTTGAAACTCAACATTAAGAAAACTAAGATCATGGCATCCGGTCCTATCACTTTCTGGCAAATAGATGAGGAAGAAATGGAGGTAGTGATAGATCTTATTTTCCTGGGCTCCAAGATCACCACAGACAGGGACTGCAGCCAAGAAATTAAAAGGTGCTTGCTTCTGGGGAGGAAAGCTATGGCAAACCTAGACAGCATACTAAAAAGCAGAGACATCATCCTACCGACAAAGTGCGTATAGTCAAGGCTATGGTTTTCCCAGATGCAATGTATGGCTGTGAAAGCTGGACCGTAAGGAAGGCTGAATGCCGAAGGATTGAGGCCTTTGAATTGTGGTGCTGGAGGAGACTCTTGCGAGTCCGTTGAACCGCAAGGCAATCAAACCAGTCAGTCCTAGAGGAGATCAACCCTGACTGCACTTTAGAAGGCCAGATACTGAAGATGAAACTCAAATACTTTGGCCACCTAATGAGAAGGAAGGACTCCCTGGAGAAGAGCCTAATGCTGGGAACAATAGATGGCAAAAGAAGGGGACGGTAGAGGATGAGGTGGCTAGATGGAGTCACTGAAGCAGTTGGTGTGAGCTTAAGTGGACTCCGGGGGATGGTGGAGGACAGGAAGGCCTGGAGGAATGTTGTCCATGGGGTCGCGGTGGGTCAGACACGACTTTGCGACTAACAACAGAGCAACATGGTTGTGGAGCAGACATAAGGTATCTGATTAGGTTTCAGGTGCTACAGCAGACCAACACATCTATCTCACCAGAACTAATAAACAGTAGAAAATTATGCAGTGGCACAAGGAGGTCAGAATCAAAAATGGCAATAGGTTATATTTCAGGGACTGAGTGAAAGTTTTCCTGGATTTTAAGGCATAGATGTGTAAGGCGGTCCTACATGCATTTATTTGGAAGTAAGCCATAGTTTGCAGCCTCTTAAAAGGAATTGTATATAGCACAATGCAAGGAACATGTTGCTAAGTTTCTAGAAAAGTAGACCGTGAGACAGGAGGAGCTACATGTGCACATCTACCTTAAAATTTTATAGTAGTGACTGCAAGACAGGCCTACAGCTTGCCAACTCGCCCCACCATAACGACAGGCTGGTGCAAACGAAAGGAGTCTTGTACTGAAAGAGTGCAAGAGCAGAGCTACGGCGAAGGTTCTAAACAAAGTATTACAGGTCCCCGCATGCCCTCGTTTCATTCACCACTTGTAGGAGCAGAGGTAGTTTTCAAATGTTTTTCTGAGGATTTGGAGATCTACTCTCCGTTATTTTACAGGATTTTTAGAATTAGAATGTTAATCAAGCATATCTACCGGAATTGCCCATAGCACATTCCTTTTTAAGCGCCCTCGGAGGTAAGCTAATGGTGAACCGTGCCATTTCGGAGCACACCAGAAAGCCTACCTACGTTAGGGCTTAGCGCCGTCAGTCACTTCAAAGCGATGACACCGGTGGTCACAGGCACGTCAATAGGTGGGACTAGCGCATGCCGGTCTTTTAAGTCCCATTCACCTTTCCGATTGGTAATTCCGAGCTGTCGCTCAACTAAGAGGTGGCTTCTCATAGGTTCGCAGTGCCTCACCGGGGCGTTTTCTGCGTGGGCCGAATATTAGACCACTCAGCGGACGGCTTCAGGGGAGAGAAGGACCGGGGAAGCGTGTTTTAGACGCTGAATGGCTCGGTGAGATGTCAGTCACCGGTATAGAGTGTCGCGGTTGGCTGACTGTGCCAGTAGGGGGTGGCTCTTTATGGCACCCGCGGCAGGAGCAGGAGGAGCCGGAGCCGCTGTTGGGGGCCGGTGATGGGGTTAATTCCCCCTCGTGCGTGAAGCCCCCTTGGGGAGCCGGCCTTGCCGTCGTCTCCTTCCCCCCTTCCCCGCCCCCGTCTGCCCGTTCGTCAGGCTCGCGCCACTGCGGTAAGTTGCCTCCATGCCCTGTTCCATTATAAATAACCCCTTTTCTTTCCTCTTCTCCTTTCCCTCCCTCGCTCTGCAAAAGGCTTGGAACCCGGAGCGGCCGCGGCGGACAGGCTGGCGCTTGGCCCGGTCCAGGCAGGGGGTGCCCTGTGTTTTGCAGCGCCGCCGCCGCCGCCGCCGCTCCAGCCTCCCCAGGGCCTGCATCGGACGGAAGTGGGCGCCAACCTCGTGGATGCAATTGGTGCAGTTACGCCCCCGGGCCTTGCGGTGATGGGGGAAGTGACCGCCCCGGGGCAGAGGATGCGGCTGCTCATTAGCCTTGGGCTTGCCATGTGGTGACTTCCTATCTCAAGCCAGATTCTTATGTCTGAAGCATGGATGTGTGCAGCTGTGTGCGTGTGTGTATCGTGTGCATGCATACGTGTGTGCAGATGTGTATGTCTACACACAACACAGTGTGAATGTATTTTAAATCTGGTGACTGCTCGCCAGGATGGCAAGCACTTGTTATATACCCAAAACAGGAATGATAACCTCAGGGCCTTTCATGGGACAAATGTTGCTTGCCTTGCCCTCGTGGTTGTAGTTCCTTCTGTTTAGCCTCCTAAGACCATGTGTCTTGCCAGAATCTGTCAAAAAGGAAGGCATACCTATCTGCTACTACACAGCAATGTATGTAGTGGCATGTACTCTAGGAATGATTGACCAATTTTCTTTCCCTTGGAAGTGTTGTTTTCTCCCAAAAAAGGTAAACGAAGTAGTTAAGGGTAGTTTATGTTTTAAGTTTCATGATGAAGGCAGTGATCCTGGTCTATGGATGCTGCTACATTTGCAGATTTCTGCCTGTTCCAAAGAACACTTTGTGGCCTAATAGTATATTTGAGGTCCATAGTGAGAATATCCCCAAGATCTCTTAGGAGTAGGATGTTTTTATACCACTGATTGGTGAGTGGCACTTGACTTGGAGTATGTCTGCAGGATGTTTTATCTCTAAAGTGTGTATGTAAAATGTGACAGCAGGTTGTATGCATGTCAGGAAAGGTTGTTAAATGTAGAATTCCAAAGACTGCAATGAGGGGCCACATTTACATCTTAGTTTTACTTTTTTCTATCCACTAGCATGATCCTAATGGACGGTATGGTGAGGAGAGTCTGCCTGTTTTAACTAAACACTAAGATTGAGTTCAGCAGTGTCAGGCAGTGTTACTTCCCCTGATCTACTCAAAGACATACTCCTCTATTTTTAAGGACCATAAGTGCAGCTGGGCAACCAGAACCACAATAGTGCACAATAGTTGTTTCATACAAAGAAGCATGCATTCACATGCTTAGCATGTATCACGATGTAAATGTTTTCTTTATCTCTGGATGGCAAATATGAGTCTGTTCACTCTCCAAATCCATATGGCATATAGTTGGCTGTGTGTAAGAAATACAAACATGGAAAAGAGTTGCTTCCATCAGTTGTGGAACATGGATATAAACCTAATATATCTTTGCACTTTCAGTTCTGCACTGGTTTTTGGTTTTGTCTCTTCACATAAAAACTGAAACAAAATAGTCTAGTTGACCTGTCTAGTCAAGTAGATGATATTGGCCTTCTTATTTTTGTATCTAGAATACGTTTTGGATATTTTTAATATAGAAATTCCTTTATAAGTAAGGAGAAGGAAGGTTTTCAAGTTCTCAATGCTATCCTAAGGGCTTGGAAATAGGAAGTGCTGACATGGCCTATGCAAGAGTAGGAAAAGTTGCAATTCTAAAACTGCATTGTTTCATAAAGTGAATTAATAACACCATAATTGATGCAATGCTAGTTAAATTGAGAAATTTCAAAGTTGTAATTAACTTTGTTTTATTATGTTGTAAGCTGCTTAGGAGGCACTGTAGAAGGCCATAAAATTACATGTCTGGATTTATATACACTTTTTTGGTTGACTAAGAAGCATATATTATGCACATATCAGTTTTTGATTCAAAACTTTCCAGAAAATCCACATCACTGCCCCCATGAACCTGGAGTCAGTATTCTATATTCTCTAGAGCAGCTTTGTACAAAGTGTGTGTAGGTGTGTGTGTGTGTGGGGGGGTGAACACTTGAAAAATTGCTTGCAGTTGCTGGTTTTTTTTCTCAACAGGTCACTTAGTAACCTGTTTTTTCAACAAATTGAAGCACCTAATTCCTATTTTAATAACTATAGTCTTGTCTATCCATACAATGGAGTTTCTGTGAGTAAAGTTCTGTGGAATCTAATGTAATCTTTGTTAGCTTTAGCCTCCAGTCATGTTCAGCACTGCTGTTCTGCATTTTGTACGGATGGGGTGCCCAACCTTTCCACAGGCTCCTGAATGGGTTTCTGTACTACAGTTCACAATTCTAAACACAATCCTGTACATGTTTAGGCAAAAATAAGCCCTACGTTTCCTACATGCGACCAATACTGATATTTCCAATGTCGTTTACCCTCAGTTTAAACACTTTGTCCATGGCATAGTCCTACAACCCACAGCATTCCCCAGCCAACAATGCTGGCAATTGCAGGATTGCACTCTACATGGAAGAAGCACCTGTATTGACCATGTTGGAAACCTCAGGAATGAGAGCATGTCAGCTGCTTGCAAGGATATTTAAGGGTTGATGTATCTTAGAATACTTAATTTGTGAGGTGGGGTGGGGGGAGTATTTTGTGATGCTTTCTGTCCTCAGAGGGTTTGCTCAAAAGCAAGAAGGGTGGCATGAGTTAAAAATATTCAAATATTCATAAATTCTTCCATCTTAAGTATTACAGTGATCATATAGTGAATTTATTTATTTTGAATTTTAGCAGCATAAACTTTTTAAAGGGATTTGCAGTACAATCCTGTGCATATTTAGATGGAAGAAGTCCTACAGTTCCCAGAATGCCCCTGCTAACCATGTTTGGGAAACACAGGGAATGGTAGGGCTTCTGTTTGAACAGGCATAGGATTATGCCTGTTTATGCCACATGTTTTCTTGTTTGCAAAAAATTAATTCTGCATTTGCATTATTTCACATTAATGTTACCTTAAGTACTTTTGTAGTCCATCTTGACACTTGGTTTGAATGGAGTTTAAATTCTGTAAAATGTACAAAAAAAGTTGTATTTTACTAAGCTAATTTTTCTTAAGTACTTTTGCAATTCTGGCTGATTAAAACAATGCATGGTGGTTATAGGGTTGAATTATACTCCGTGTGTGTGTGTAAGGGAGAGAGAAACAGAATATAACTGTTGTAAACTTCATTATTAGTACCTACTATGATTCTGTTCAAGTTGAGTTTGAATCATGTTTAAAATATTCTCAGAGCTATTGCATTGCATTAGTTTTGTTTGGGCTTTATTTTTTTCTTGGTTCCAAAGGTACTTGTGACATTTCTGTTACTTGTGGCATTATTGCAAAAGAGCTGGCCAGCATGGTTTTGCTTTTGCCAGAATGTTACTTTTCCCAGTCATGGTTGAATCTGGCACCATGTGAGTTGAAATCCAGATGGAAGGGGGCCTAAGCTACATAACTGTCTGCTTTTAGCAGCCCTTCTATTTGACATTTAACTTAAAATGCAGTTAAGTATAATAGCCAGCAATGAAGAACTCTTTAATTTTGTTTAGAAGGGGAAACAAGCAGCACTAAAATAGTTAGATATGCTAAGAACTTGAGGGTTCTTGGGTTTATTTTTTTTAGAGGGAAGGGAGAAGTTTGACTTCATTGTGGTGGAGCCAGTTGAAGCTGTTAAGTATGTCCTGTGGGTTTTTTCTGTCCATAGTTCTAATTAAATGTGTTTGCCTGGCAGACGGATCCATGTGATGCATTCAGTCTGCTTCAAGTATTGTATGAAGCGGTCATAATTGGGAGAACATACGTTATGGTGCAGTCTTTTTCCCCCTTGCAGAATGTAGGGTGAGGGGCAAAGATGAAAAATATCTAGATCAAGCAAAATGATTTGGTGCTAGTAGAAGGTAAATTGGAATGAGCCATCCTTGACTGTTTCCCCAGTGCCACATGCAGCAATAACACCAAGTGGTTTCCACTGGTTATGGGAAAGGGAGGGTGCAAAGTATGGATGAGAGGACAGTCCTTCATGTGCATGGCCCTTCTCTCAATCTGCCCGCTCATCCATGAGCTGCAGTTGTGCTCACCATCAGATCCTTAGTGGGATTGGGGGATGGGGAAATCTGCCAAACTGAATTTGCTTAGTGTATAGGACCATGCTGAGGATGCCTGTCACTTGCCCTCAGGGAAACTTTTTTACCCTTATTTGTGTGTACAAATTATATTTGCTGTTGGAAACCTTGCTTGGGGCGCTGTTAGGAGTGGTTTTCAGTTCAATTATTTTATTTAATCTGATGGACAGCAGCAAGCCAACTGTCACATGGCTTATACCCCAGTAACTTTTGCCATAAGAACTGTGGGAAATTTCTGAATGGGAACTGCTAAGAGCCCCCTTATAATTTCAAGCATGTGTTTTAAAGCAGCCATGTTAGAAGAAATACAAAAGCTTGATTAAATTGCATTGGTCTCCCCAAATCAGCCTGTATCTATCATCTGTGAGAACTGGAGTAATTTACACCACATTCTTTCACCATTATGGAGGCATGCTGAGAACCGGAGGGCTTCCTTAGTTCTATTCCTGTTTGTAATATTGAATGATCTTGTTAGTGATAATTGTTCCTGGCTTTAGAAACTACATTTTATGAAGTCGGGGATAAATACTGGGACCAGGTGCTACTCCCTTACCTCTCCCATCCCTTCATGTTCCTTTCCTGTATTGTGTCCCTACTTTCATGCTTTTTTCATGGTTGTCTGTTGCATCCAAACCACGGAATCTTTGCTTAATGTTTCTTTTTTAAACACAAGCCACAGACAAGGAGAGTGTTAGACCTCAGCTCTTGTTCCTGACTTTATAAACTCTTAAATGATTGTTCAGAGTAGATTAATCAGATCTCTTTGAATATTTTTGGCTTATGTGCACCTCAAACAAGGATTAAGTGCTCTTGTAGGAATTGTTAAAGAGTAGTGCTGTCACTGTTGTGCTTTAATATACTGAGTTCTTTCCGGTCTCTGAAGGATTCTGTTCTTTCAGTGTTGTGCTTTGCTTTTAGGGAAGTAATCTTCTACGAGAGCCTTTTGTGCCCTCTACCCCTAGAAGTCATGTATAATACATATGTGTCATGAGAAACGAATTCTAAAGATATGCATGGCATGAAAATATGGTGGCATAATCCTGTTTCTCAGACAGAATGATGATGGATGGTAATGGATATCCCTTCAGCTGAATAATCAGCCACAATGACCCTATGCAGATGTAACAAACCTAGTTTATTTTCATTTAGCATGGTTAAACGCCATGTTTGAGCACCTAAACCATGGTTAAGGCCTGACCACAAACCAAATCCTAAAACCATGGTTTCAGGTCAGTTTGCACATTATGGTTTGTGTTGGCAAAGCATTACATATGCATCAACCAAATCTCAGTTGAGGCAGTTTTGATGACTCTCTGACATGCAGCCTTGTCTCCTTGTTGAAAAAGATGTCGATGACTAAACTGTGCTGGTTTCCTTGTATGAGGTTGTTCAGAAGCAAAACAAAACCATGGTTTAGTATTATAAGCATGACTCATGTTCATAACACTGAAGTGCTTATTCTGTCCTCCCTTCTACTCTCATACAGTGCAATTGAATATTTCTGTTCCTGATTTATAAACAAGCCATATTTTGTCTGCAGACCAGGATTACAAACAATATTTTTATCCCAATGTGCAGTCTTGCTTTGTGGGCAAGGGTGTGTGTGTGTGTGTGTGTTTGCAACCCAGAGCTTCCATGGATTGGATGAAACAGCAAACTGATTAGCTGCTAAATAAGCAACTGGAGTATTCAGTCACTACACACAAGGGGAGTGGGAAGTGCAGATGCATTGATGGAACTCATTTTGGTCAATCTCTTTTCATGCATTTTATGCTGCAGCAATTTTATTCCAACTATATTGTTTATCAGTTGGTTTCTAGGTTCAATTTAAATATTGTTGCTAGCCCCTAAAATCCTTTATTGCTTAGACCCCGTTTACCCGTTAATTTATCCCAAAAGCCAATTAAAAAACCTATTAAATATACACACAGTTCTGTAATTCTCTTATGTAAATACTGCTTTAAGTGTAGTGCACAATATCTGTGCTTGTACTCTGTCAAGGTAAATTGGCCAAGACCTTTTTCATAAGGACTGGGTACCACTGACCCTATGGTGTTGGTTTCTGTGTGTCATTTTCCACAAAGACATCAGGATGGTCTTTCCGCCATTTCATTTGCATACTCTGATTCTGGAACTCTGTCAT
Source organism: Varanus komodoensis (assembly GCF_004798865.1). Lineage (NCBI taxonomy): Eukaryota > Metazoa > Chordata > Lepidosauria > Squamata > Varanidae > Varanus > Varanus komodoensis. The sequence continues at coordinate 16,997,425 of NW_025335798.1, forward strand.
CAAAGCCCAACTCTAGGTACCAGTCCTTCCCAGATTCATTTTGGTTACTGTTATTTGTGAGACCTTTGCAAGACTAGAAGGGACCAGATGCATCTATGGGTTACGTAAAAAAGAATTAGAAGTGAGATTGCAAGGTTTAATTTAGTGCTCAAATCTAATACATCAGAAATTTATTTACTTTTAAAGATTAAATATTTCCAAAGTGGCTTACAATAATGATAAAATATAATAATATAAAATAATATGAAAATAAAAGTTTCACAACTTCAAAACATTGGCACATGTTAGGATAAATAAATAAAAACCACAAAAATATTCACAGGAATAATACTGCGGTCCCCAGTTCAATTCCCAGCATCTCCAGGTAGGACTGGGAAAAACTCCTGACTGAAACCCCCGAAGGCTGAGACCAGGCTGTGTTGATACCACTGAGCTACACGGACGAGTGTCTGACTCACTATAAAGCAGCTTCTGATGTGTTTCTCCTCCATTTGGTGTAGTGTGGCCAGGTGAGAAAGCGAACAGAACCCCCTTCCCTTTAATTATTTGGTAGAAAAGGGAATTTCAGCAGAATAATCAAACAGAATACTTTCACAAGAATAAAGACTTGCTTCAGTAGAAAAGCCTTTAGTGCTGCATTTAACATTGCAGAGAATTCCCTAAGGAAGAACTTGCCTGACACTGAAAAAGCTGTGCATCTCATACCTGCCAATTTGATCTTCTCTCCCAGTTGTCCAGAGATAAGTGACTCTATGTGTGTATATATAGCTATTTACAATAAAAATTTACTTTAAAATAAATGTACCCTTCAAGGATAAACCCCATTCATGGAAGCTGATAAGCTGATCCTGACCCAAAAGGACAGAAATAGTTGTGTGTGTAGAATCAAGGATAGCACCTCTTCCCAGCCCTTTGTGGACTGTATGGTGTTAGGTGGGTGCAGCCAATCCCACCTGACATTATTTTCTCCTCAGCTCAAGTGCTGGGTAGATCTTTGTGGGCCTGAGGCAGGCACCAGACTTGTCTGTACAGGCTTTCCCAGTTAGGGAAGCCTTGGGTGCAATGAAGCTGAAGGAGGAGCGATGAAAACTAGGTCGGTTCTGCCTGCCTTAGTCCGTCCAGCAAACAGGGAAGAAGTCGAAGCACATGAAGAAGTGGCTGAATGCCCCTTCTCCAGCAAAGGGAATCCAGCTGCTTCACCCATCCCAGCTCTCACCCCATGAGAAGGCAGATTCCAGAAGCTGTTGTCCTTATTTTCATAGCAGTGGGGATGAAGGATGCCAGAATCTGCCTATGCACAGGGAAACTGGCAGATTTTGCTGGTTTGGGCAATGCCCCTTGTCCCTGTTCCCTGATTGCCTGATCAGAGATAACAATGGGGGTTCTCTTGTTGGTGCATACCAAAGGGAAGTTCCACTGTCATCTCCAATCTAAGAATGTAATCTCAGTTTGGAGGATTTCTTCATGCAATCCTAATTCCAATCTAAACCTCATCTAGCCCCCAGGAGGAACCCAAAGAGGTTGCATGGGCTGGAGGGGGTACATCATGTGCCAGAGTTTCTGCATCCCTATATTAAGCCATAGAAGAACATAAAAGTTAACACAGTACTTCATATTGCACTCAGAAATAAATTGCTAACAAAGGGATATATATTAGTGTAAGAGGTCAAAAGAACTTGTCTCCAAGGGTCTAATCAAATTCCTCCATCTTGCTCAAGTTTTTAGTGTTTGTTTCAAAATGATATTTCACTATTCTTATTTGAAAACAATAATAAAGTCACTCATATTTGATTGTATGCACAAGGTTCTTATTATTGGGACTGGGACTTAGAATTATTTTTCTTGCCATACTGTTTGCATATTTTTTAGAGAAACTGCCCTAACTATTTGTACTTCCATTGGCAGTAAGCCAGGCTAACTTCTGCCAGTACCTGCATATTATCCAAAAAAAGCCTCTGTAAACATAGGAAGCAAGAAGATTAATCTTGGGTCTAATTAAATTAATGTCTTGCACCAGAGCTTAAATGCATTCAAATGCACCCTCAGCCAGGCCATAAGAGTGAATTCTAATTTTCAATCTATTTTAACAGATAATTCTCTGAAAATCAGAACTGTGACTTTGACAGATTAGTTTATGCTCATACAGACCTACATCCAATAGCCACAAAAATTGTGAAAAGATGCTATTGTAAGCATGCATTGTGTGTGTTTTATAAAGCATCATAGATTATCCTAGAATTGCAGTAGGAAACCTGGTTGCTCCCGGTTGTTTTGAAGTACAACTCCCACATTCCCTTACCAGTTCCCATGGTGGTTTACATTAATGGGTTACAGTCCAAAACATCTGGAGGGCACTCAGTTGTCCTCTTGTGTACTGGAATAGTCCTTAATTTTCCCCGTATCTAATTTGTGTTCTACAGCAGTTTAAGCACACTAGAATTCAAGTTTTCTATGAATCAATATTCATTCTTTCAACAAATCTGCTTGCTGTGGTTAGTATGACACAGCCCTTTGGTAAGCATGATGCAGGGGCAGCAAGGAAGGTAGTGTGCAGTTGCATGAAGTTCTTTCAGGTGCCTCCAGACAGCAACACCCAACTGGCTGTTTCCTAGTAGGAAAAGCTGGCAGGGAAGGGCACATTGGGAGAATGCTAGTCACACGTGTTTAGGGTGCATTTGACCAACATTGCATGAACTGGCCTGCTTCCCCCACCTGCCTTTCTCTTGAGAAATGGTGGTGGTAGATTACATGCCCGGGGATGAGTGTGATTGGCAGATATAGTGTTGTCTTCAGCCAGCAGCACCAGCCAATTGTAGATGTTTGCCTAACAATATTTTTTCCCTATACATATATGAAAGGAATACATGTTGTTTACATTTGCTGATGTTTTGAAAAACAAAGCTCTTTTATAGGGTTAAATCAAATGCGTCCCCCTGCTTTCTTTTTTTGCAAATGTAACACCTAATTGTTATTCTTGACATCTACAAACAAGTGAGAATAGACCTTACTAGATTCAGAAAACTAGGTGATTGTTGGGTTGCCAGTTTTGAAAGATGCTCGCTGTGTTCTGTACAAGTGGTTGGTTGCATATTCAGAAGGATTTAATTGTTCAATGAATAAAAAGCTGCCAAAAGATATCTAGTCTTAGACTGGAGATTTGTCAAAGCCTCATCTAACCCAAAATAGTTTGATAGAATATGAGAATTGTTGGTGATGAAATCTTGCCACAGATTAAAGGGAATTTGGATACCTCCCCTATCCACAATAAATGGCTACTTCCTTAGAAATTTGCATTCCCTTTCTTACTATTGTTAAAGTTAGGAAGAAAGCATACAGTAGGGCATAACTGTTCAAACCAACCTTAACTGATGTACTTAAACATTTCTATTATTTTGATGTTGGGGTTATTTTTAAAAATACATACACAAGGAATGTGTGTCTTGCACTGGACAAGTAGGACTATTGATACCAAATTTCATAACTTTGAGATACAGAAATCAAAGATTCTAAAACCAAGGTTGTGTGTGTGTTGCTTGATTTATTACTTTTAGCTTTTTTTATCATTCTTGTATAACTGGAGGAATACTGTTTGTTAAGCAAACAAACATGGAGATAAGATCGTGCTGCAGACCTTAGCCATGCATTTCTTTACATCAATTTCATGTTTGCTGTTTCTAAACTGAAGCTGTAGCTTCAAAGTTGACATTCTCTTAGATCAGCCTTCCCCAACCTGGTGGCCATCAGAGGCATTTGGTCTCCAACTCCCAGAATTCCCATCCAGCAGGACCATTGCATGGGAATTCCGGGAATTTGCAGTCCAAACGTGTCTGGAAGGCACAAGGTTGGGGACGGCTGTCTACCGTCATGCATATCCTCCTATGCTGTTTTGAGAAATAGAAAAAACATGACTTCTAGTGAGTGAAAATATGGAATATCTAATACCACACTCCTTCTTTTCCATGCACCTGACCTAGTGTGTTCTGGATGGTCTCTTATCCCCCAGAATTTGGAGACATGCAAAGAGAGGATAACAGATCTATTTTGCAAGCAATATCTGTGCTGGTTTTGGACTGTCACAGTTGGATACAACCCAGTGTACAAGAGGGAACAGAGTAACTTTGAGGTTGTTCAGAAAAACCTTACCAGGAATTCTGTACTATTGTAACTCATGTAGATATAGCGTATTGAAGGCCTATCTACAGGTCATGCATTGCATTGTCACCTTCCTGAATACTTATTTGTTTCCTCCATGCATTTTGAACTGGTGGAGATAGCAAGATAGTAAGAGGAGGAGAGCCTAAGAACTGACTTTGTACCTTTTTAAAAAAGAATTTCTTTCCTCCATCCTGCTGTAAACCCTCATTTGTCAAGGGACAAAACTATGCTTAACAATCTGGAGCAACTCACATACAGGAACATAACCTGATGCAATTGTGTATGTCTTAGAGAATCTTTTCTCAGAATGTTAATATTTCACTTGTCTGCGAGTTGTGTGCCTTTGTGGAGGGCATTTTCCCAAGTTTCTCTCATGTTCAGGACTGAGCCTTGGCATTGGCAACTGGTTCCAAGGCTGATCTGGTTTCATGGCTCTTCGGTCAATGGATTATAACTTTTTTGAATGCTTAAACATATGGATCTGTTTCAAATGTACTATAATATTGACAAAAAAGAGCTTAATTCCACCGCCACCTGAGCAAGTGTCTCTTTTTTGTTTTTTCACATGTAGTATATTCTGCAGCTCTTCTAATTGATAGCGATCACTGCAAAAATAAAATCTTTTCATAGTCAGTTTCATAGGATCATTGTAGAAGTCATTAGCTAATTACTTGGACTGATTGCTTAGGCTTTAAGAGTGGCTACAACATTTTTCAAGTCTTGTTCTTGCACGAAAGTATAAAAGGTCATTAACTGCATGCCACAGATATAACTGTTTTTGTTGGTGTATATCCTAAGAAAAACAACAGCTAAAATTTGATTTATGTTATATTCCATTTCTTTAAGGCCAGAAGACAGGAAAACAGAGCCTGTGCAGCAGGGTGAGTGTGGGGATGAGTGAAACAGTATTGGAACCTCCCGAATTTCTGCTAGCCAAGACTCACAAACTTATTTTCTATTACAGTGATGTGTATTAAGAGAAAAGCTGACAGAGCCTAGCACAAGAGATCCCTGTTTTTAATATTTACAAACTTAGAGATATAAAATAAGGCACTGTTTTCTAACGGAGATCAGACAGTTGCTGACCTGAAGAGAACTTTAGAAATGCATTTATTTTATAGGCTATTTACATCACTGTCTGACTTGAAGAGAATAAAGATAGGCAAGCATTATTTTTCAGACTTTAAATAGAAACTGTTTTCTTGGCAATTTCCATTTGGGTGTGATTAGTAGGGGGAAAAGAATGCCGTAGTTCTACTGCACTGTGTGTGTGTGTGTGTGTGCGCGCTCGTGTGCGCGCTCGTGTACGTTTGTGTGCGCATGCTGAATCTGGAGAGTGATATCAAAGATCCTTACAGCCATATAATAGCATGCTCACAGTTTTACAGGACATTTGCATTGCTTGCTGCTGAATCACTAATAAAGAGCCCAATATAGCTTCTGATGCATTTCAGTTTTTCACTGTAGAGACTAGCTAGGTGTTGCTGACATCACAACATACAGCTGTTGATTTTCTGTTATGGTTGAAGCTTCAGCAAGTGCCTTAACTGCTTCAGCATCTACCTGCCAAATGCCTGAATAATCAACAGTGCATATGTTTAAGAACAAGGCTCTTCTTCAAAGGAGCCCTCCAGAATCTTAGAAAACAGATATTATGGAAACAATACCTTCAGCAACTTTATACAATATCAATACATGCCAGCGAAATGAAGGTATGTTACTTCTTCAGTGTCTAGTTTGAGAAAGAAAGCTCACAGTTCTTCAGAGTAATACCAGTATTTTGTCAAATTTCTTCATGGTGTTGGAAATTTTAACCATGCTGGAATATATTGGTTGTGACTGTGCATAGTTTCCAGTGCATTCACATTAGTGTTGAGCTCTGAGGATATTCTTATGGATTCATGTTGATATATTTTACCTGAGTAGAGCTACAAATGTCCCTTTCCTCTGGAATGAAGATACAGTATATAAGGTCTAAAAAAGCTGTTCATTTGCCTTATTCATTTTTATAAAATTCTAAAATATGAATCAGGTTAAGTTGTATGCATTGCTGAAAATAATACTTTGTATACTTGAATAAGTTCCATCTTGACATGTTATGTAAGGGAAAAAATTAATAGTCTAGCCATATACATGTCTGCTTAGAAGGCAGACGCATTGAGTTTATGGGATTTATTTTCTATTAAGTGTGTTTAATAGTGCAGGCTTAAAATAAGGAGATCTACTTTGGAGTAGACATATATAGGACTGCATTGTAAATCTGTTTAGGTTAAAGCATTCGATTCGTTTTTGTGAATCCAAGTGAGAAAAGTGAGACTGTTGAGCTATTCAGAATAATTTGTGCAGATTTGACTTTTCAATAAGTAAAATATTGCATGAATAGAAGCAAAGCTCATCCAAATATTGCTGATGGCATACAGGGAAGGAAAGAGTGCAAAAACGTTGGTGATCATTTGATGGTGAGATGTTGGTGAGATGCCAATATAAAATAACTTTGTAAATGTTCAGTTATATTTTATCCTGTTTTAAAATATTCTTGTCCTGTATTGCAATCAGTAAAAATGCTCAGCATAATCAAATTTGTGAAGACCAATTCCATCAGTATTATTATGTGCTTAAGTGGTCTAAGATGCCAATGCTATTCCTTTTCGATTTCTCAAAACTCATCCATTTAGTTACCAGTACTGGGGAACAGACAAAAGACTTAAAGTCAGAATTCTAATCAAATCAGAGGTGTATTAAATTATTTTCTTGGCTGTTTTATTCACAGCAGCTATATTTTATGCTCTTCTGTAAATCCCTGTACCTACATGGATTTTCTTGATGAAGATCCATTAAGAGAATGTCCATTTTCCTCCATAAAATTGTGTGTTGGTCAGTCATAAAAAAGCAGTTTAATATTAATAATACAAATAAAGATTAATGTTGGCATATATGATGAAACAGTTATTCTTTTGTCATAAGTTGCAAAAGTTATAATCCAAGTTTCCAGTCTTTTATGTTTTCTCAATTTAAATTGCAAAGTAATTTAGAGTTTATATGCTTTTTTCCCTTTTACATTCTGAAAATATCTACATTAAATGTATTTTAATAGATGGGAAACATTTTTGTGTCAGTATTGGGAAATGAAATGGATACAAAAGAAAGCAAGGAAATCTGGTAAATATTAGAAATAAATCATTTATACAGCATATCAATACTCTTTAATATTCAAAAGTATGTTCAAAACATAGTTGCAATACTAACATGTGAGACAGATATTTACATATGTTAAACCTAGTTTAACAAATTCACTTTCTAAGGCTACCATGTTACCTTGCATGTTCCTTTTTAATATTAGAATATTAGCAGTGATCATTCATCCTAAATTTTTATGGCTCTGTTTGATAAAGAAGTTGATATTAAAGTTTTTCATCAGCATGAAAATTGAGTTATTGCATAGTAGTTTTAACATATAAGCTTTATGGTGGAGTAAAAAAAGAGTGGACAAAAAGGTTGTTCCTGTTCTGACTTGGAAGGGTAGATTTAAGTTGGCTATTAAATACATTTTTGCAGGGAAAGAGACATAATGGTGAAAAGCACCTAATCTCCTTCTGCCAGCATAAGGCTTCTGCCTGTGGAATGAAGAAAGGTATTACTCCTTCTCACCTGCAAACTCCCATGCCAACAGAGCTGATTTGGAGACACAGGAAAATTGCTTCCTCCCCTGTTGATGGAGAGACGCTGAGTGTGTTTTGTTCAAAGTGTTCACAACACCTTCAGGCAGTTTCTGATTTTTAGGTTTTCTTACTTTAGTAAAGTATCAGAGCACTCTGTATAAGAATGTGTAAGAATTTGGTGTCATGATTTCCAGCTCAGTGCTGAGGGACAGTTCATAAATCTGAATGTTGGCATAACTAATAATTTGAGCTTTTAAAAAAGCATGCCTTTTGGAAGTAGTCTTTCTCTTGTTATGGTCTTAGGAATTAAAAAGGAATGCATATGCATTCAGATATATTACTTGTTGGAAGAAAACTGCTAATGGTAGTAACTGTCATGAATTAACGTTTTTGACTCTAAGAAAAACAAGATGTGGGAAGCTGCTGAGAGATGTAAACTTGGGAGAAAATCTCCATCACTGCTCAACCAAAGACTTAAAAGTTGCAGGTGAACAAGCCTCTTTTTCACAGGCTTGTTCATCAATATTTTAAAATGAGCATTACAGTGAACAAAATAAAATTTGCAAAACACATGGGTATGGTTGTGGCAAGATGATGATAGCAAAGAAATAATGGGAGGCAGACTAGGCATATCAAGAGGGTTTTTTAAAAAAAATTAGTATTAGAATCAATACTGCTTGATCCTTCAGAGAGCAAAAGACCAACCTTTCATATGTGTAGTACATGTTTTCAAGTTCAGAATTTACCTGCAAATACTATAGCGAAAGACGTGATGCTAGATTGTGTGAAGTCTTTACAGGTGCAGTTCAGCAACATGTGGCCCTGTTGATGCACACCTGAAGCTCAGTGCAGTAGTATGCTGACAGCTTCGTTAGAACAGCAGATAAAATACTGTGCAAGAGCAGTGCTGCTTAAAATAAAATAGAATAAGGCCCTGAGAGTTCTCCCACCTTCCCTGGATTGTAAAGCAGATGCTCTGATTATTGTCATAATGTGTACTTAAAAAATGCTTTTGTTCAACATAGATACAGAAAATCTTTAGTCTGCTTAACTACAGCTAATGTGAATGTTAAGTAGCATCTTAATCTATTTGTTCTTTTCCCCCTGTGTAATATACATTTTCCCTTTCTTTCTGAATTGTATATCTATAAGCAGCAAGAAGATTGGTTGTTGTTTTAAAAACTTTGTGGCACATGTTCTCCCAACCTTTATTCACTCTATTTTCACTGTTACCTGATGAGGAAAGGCTAGGTAACCCAGTATATTTCCAACATTTGGAGCTACAAGTTCCTTAAACCCTGGCCACTGGCCATGCTTGCTAAGGCTGATGGGAATTGTAGTCCAAAACAATTTGCTGGGAGATATTAGGTTGCCTATCTTATTTTAGGGTTGTGAGCAAACTAGTTTCCATGTCTCCCCCTGACTACCTGTTCAACATTTGGTATATCTAAGAAGCTTACGAATAAAATATTTTATTTAAAGATATTATTTTAATGTGCAAACATATATTTTTCTGTATCCTATGGAATTCCTGTATCATGTAGAAACAACAGACTTATTTTTGTGTAGCACCTTTTCATTTCTAAACAGAGAGAGCATGCATAGGCTTGAATGCCTGTTAAAGGGAATGGAAAAGGAAGTAAAAATGCTTAAGTACAAATGTTCTCCTTTGCTTTTTCTAGAAAGAGTTATTTATAGTGTAATGAATAATTAGATTTTTATCATTTTCCTGTTCTTGTTTCTATGGTTACTGCTTTGAACTGTGGTGAAGCAGTTGGGAGAGTAGCACAGTCTTACCTAAGCTTTGTAGCTAATTAGGAAATAGATTAGTATTAATGATATTGAAGGACTTACCAATCAAACAGTAAGTTACATTAAAGCATTTGTCTAGTCAAGGAAAGAGCTGGTTTTATACTTAGATTTTATCTACTAAGCCCGCATAAACATGATTTGCCAAAATTGTTCCACCAATCATTTTAATTGTACCTTTGGTTAACATAGAAGCAAGATAGTAACAACTTCATTTTTACAGCAATTATGAAGCAGGATCAATTTGGTTCCAGGTGTGTGTGGGTCTAAAAGTGCCATGTGTAAAAGAGACATTTGCAGGAAATTGAGAGGTGATTTGGGACTGCTTTGACAACAAGATCTTCAGAGGAAGGCAGCCTGATTTACTTCCAGCTGCTGTTGATAGCAGGGGCATTGAAAATTGCATCATTGTAAATCAGACCACTGTTCCATCTCACCCAGTGTGTTGATGAAAACTGGCAGCAGCTCTCCAAGGTTTCAGACCAGAGTTTTTCTAGCTAACTTGGAGATGCTGGGTACTGAAGATCCTGCACTGCAGACTAGATAATGGCCTAGGGTTTCATACGGTGGCAGCAAGGCTTGTATTAATTATCCCCAGATCTGCCATGTCCAGTGCTTTGTATATTCTATGCCCATTGTGAACACTCAATCCACAGACAGGTCAGTTGGGTTGCTACATGACGTCTGAACTAGATATTATAGGTTAATCATGGGTTAACTATGGGTTAATCAGTAGTTAACCTAGCTCTTAACTGGAGATTAATAATAGGTTGTTTAATCTGCAGTTAAGCTATAGAATTCCTGTTCAGATTTCACTGAGTAACTCTGATCCACCCAATCAGAAGTTGAATATTTAAGGCAACAAAGCATGCCTGGTATGCACTCTAGCAAATCATAGGTCAATTAACCCATGATTTGTTGCAGTTTTGTGTGAACAGGTATATTATGACAAATTATCTGTGGTTTTCCCTAAAAAGATGGAGATTTGATCACTTTTAATTTTTCTCTGTAAAAACATTCAGCAACTGGGAATCATACCATAAAAACATGACTTATGAATATGTCATTTCCTAAACTACAGGAAAACCTAAATATTGTATTTAGGGTGTACAAGCTGGCTTCTCTGTCATGTTTTGCTGTCCCATCTTTCCAGGGCTCAAGTAACAGTGAAGCATTGACAGAGTGGATTGAATTGATCATAGGCCAAAGGCTGCAGATCTATAACAGTATTTGTTGTATCTTTTACTTCCCCTATTAAAATATAGTGATATTTTTAAACAAGGAACATTTCAGAGAGCAGTCATCATAACCCTTCTTAACATCTGACCTGAGCAAAAGGATGTTGTAGATTTCCAAAAGGATGTTGTAGATTTCCAAAAAGAAAGCAGAGATTTTGAATGTCTTACAGTACTCCATGTGCTTTGTGTGCCTTTTTTCATTAAAGTGGGGGGGGGGCTGGTGTGCTTTTCTGTCTAATGTGTCTAGACGGTTTAATGTTCTCCATGTAATATATTCTGCTTCTGATGCATTTTAGTACAGGGATAACAATAGTGCAGTATTTTTTTTGGCATGATGACTCATAGGCACTTATACAGCTTTGAAAGATAATTTCTTAAATGCTGTGGTAAACTACAATTATCAAATTGAAAATAGTATGGCACTTAAGGCGATGGATAGTGATTCAGCTTCTTCCAGGTTACGTGGGTCTTATTTTGAAAAACATGCATGCAGAACATTATGGTTTGTTATGTAGGCATAGAGGGTGGTTAATCATTGCTTTAAAACAGACACAGTCATGGGACTGGGATTTGAACCCCACTGCCTGATTAATTGCAGCCTTTGATAGAATTGTAACTGGGTTCCAGCAAGCCTTTGACTGAGCCCTTTGTATGCTGCTGTCTCTTTAAATATGGAGCAGCCAAGTGCACCTGTGTCACTGTATGTGCAACCCTCCCCCCCCCCCACACACACACACTTGATGCCCTTCCCATGTGTTGGACTTTCAGCATTCCTGACCATTGGCTGTCCTGGCTGGGGCTGATGGGAGCTACAGTTCAACAAAAAAAGGAAAGCTCCAGGTTGGGGAAGCCTGTTTTACGTCCTTGCATTAGGGGACAGACCTAGTACCATTTTACTGAAGCAAATAGCCAAGAGAGAGAAAGCAGGCATGCCTCCCTGGCTGAACTGGTTAGCTCTGCAGAGAGGATTTGAAGGCTGAGCATTTTGGAGACAGAGATTGTTCGTTTTATTAAACTAATTGATCTAATGATCGGCCTCTCTTTGGGATAAAGAGAAGCCAAACAATTACTTGGTCAACTAATGGATAAAAATTAAGAGGACACAATTTATTTCTAAAGACATTTTGTATACTTTTCTTAATGATCTAAACATAAATACCATTCTGAAAAGGGTTTGAGAATATAAATATGAACTTCATAAGCAGAAAGGAATTTTAGTTCCAGTAAATGAAGTCAGACGGTATACAAGGTTACAAAGTTTTTTAATGCTGGAAGTGGTTATGACCCTTCATATGATGAGACTGTCGAATTGCTTTTTATTAAGTGCATGTAGAATAGTGATAGAGAAATGGATTGCATTTTACATGTACCCTGTTTTTAGAGGTTTCAGCTCTGAGTCACTAAACTGAGTCACTTGGAGACACTAAAGCATTTGTTCTGGTTGATCTTTAAATTCGCTTTATAAATGAATTCAGTCATCTGTCAGAAATTAAAAGTTGGAATGTTATTCCTTGATCTTTAGAAAAGAGGTATGTTTCTTATATATTGGAGAGAACATTCTTGAGAGGAGCAAGTTGTAGCAGAGTGATGCTTGTTTGCTTGCATTGTAGATTATCAACAGAAATATTATCAACAGAAGTATTGGCTGGCTGGGAGTTGTAGCAACTCTCACGCAATTTGCTTCTTTTAAACAAAGAGGAAAATATTGGTTCTGCTTACATTTTAAAAACAATCCACAGCCACTTATCTTTTTACCACTCTGAACTTCTTTGTATAATTTACATTTGTCTTATAATGCCTTGATTTTTTTTTAAAAAAAACCTCTTAAGTAGTTTAACAAATTGGTGTGTGTGTGTGTGTGTGTGTGTAATACACACACACATTATTGAACTCCCAAACATCAGCATGTTAGTTCAAAAGTAAGTCACACTCTATATCAATTTGGAATTTTAATTGTAAGTGCAAACACAATTTTGAAGTATACTTGGGTTACTGATAAATGCATTTCTGTACATAGATGACAGATCTTTTCTGTATTTTTCTGTAATCAGCAGTATGACCTTTATTTAGTAAAGGTAAAATAGTTGTGCATGTTGAATCCCAATTTTGGAAGGAGGTCACAAAGACTGGGTAGCTATTTCAGTGTTTCAGAACTATTGGAATTCTGACTTCTGATTAGCAGTTACCAATCTGTATATTTGGAATGCTGGAAGAATTTTACTGCCCTCTACTGGGTGATACATTTCCAGTTTTTGTTTTGTTTCTCTTTGCACAGTAATTGTAGTTTCTTGCCTTTGTGTGCATTGATCCTTCAGTACATCTCAGTGTTAGTAACATTGCAGCTCAAAAGGACTAGAATATTTCCAAAGCCTTCTTCCTTTAGCTGTGGTCATATTTTGGCCAGGCAAATCACATTTTGTTGCTGGGTAAATGCAGTCCACCTGTATAAAGCTGTTAAAATCCCAGTGGCCTTGTCCTGTTCATAAGACATATAGCTTCCTTCTGTGTGTAAATGTGATGTGGGGAATCCATGTAAGGCATAATCAAAGGAGCCTGTTTTTAGGAAACTCTTTTAAATGGGCCCTTTGCAGTGTATGATTTAGACTGGATTTGTAGTATGTGTGCAAATGCGTTGGTCTCTCCCACTGTGCCAACCAGGGCACTTGGCTATGCATTAGAGTGCATTTGAGAGAGATGGGGTGGGATTTCTGTTATTTATGGGAATTCTATCTTCCCTTGTAGGCTAGCTGCTGGACAGATTGGGGGTTTTGTTGGTGTACCACCCATGCTGCTGCTGAGCAGTATTTCGATCTGAACTGACAGTGGAGGCCTTGGGTGTGTTTTTTGAGGTCCCCTGCACTGTTGGTTCTTGGGGATGTTAACATTCATGTTGTGGGTGCCGTATTTAGGACCAGTGACAACCATGGGGCTGTCTCAGCTGCACATGGGCTCAAAGCATGTATTAGGGCATGCTCTAAACCTGGCTTAATCAGCTCCACATAGAAATGGTGACCCAAAAATGGGTTTTTTTAAAATCAGTCCTTTTATTGTGGTCTGCTGAGATTTAGTCTTATGGCAGTCTTTCCTCTCTGCAGAGGTGAGGGACCTAGTATGATGGCCCACTCCCAGAGGCGAATGGTTTCTAGAACACTTGCTGGAGGTAGGGTTCTGGCTGGCTCACCTGTCAAAATCTTGGTCAATCTGTGGAATGCAGAAATGACTTGGGCACTTTGTATGATTGCTCCTAAGCAACTTCTGCAGAGTACAGCTGGCTGTGATTTACTCTAGAGCTGAGAGCAGTAAAATAGGAGATGGCTTGAAAATAGAAGAGGATAAACTCCTAGTAGATATAGTTGAACACTGGTGTTTTGTCACATTTATTCAGGTGCAGTGAAGGTTGCAAAGGAAAAATGTCGTCAGAGAGTCCCTATGGGCTAGTTGGGCAGTTTTAAATGTAATAATACATATTATAATTATAAATTGGTAACTGCCTAAGAACAAAAAGTAGCAAGTAGGAATAAATTGCCAATTCTCACAGTGCAGGAGACATACAAGGTTTGTAACTTGTTCATAAAAGACCTGGAATTAGGAATTGACAATTTTGTTGACAAGAACAAATTATATAGTAGGAGTAGCTGGACCTGCTCAACAGAAGAGCCACATATGGTGAATGTCAAATGCTTTAGAGCAGCCAGTGGATGCCCATAGGCACCAAAGCAGTGAGCAGGCACCTGTGGGCAGCAAATCACAAGCTGCAAAATAAACTCAAAGAGCCACATGTAGCTCCCAAGCCTTTATTTGGCCACCCCTGTTATATATAGTGTTGTAAAAGAGAGGGATTACAAGGTGCTTCAGAAGACTCTCTCCAGAATGGGTGGATGTAGTTCAGTGGAAGCAACTGTAGACTGATGCATGTTTGCACAAAAGCCAGTCAAACAAAGAAGCTCAACTTCACATGTATGCTGATGAGCCCCAAGCTGCCAGTGACTGACTAAGAGGCAAATCATAGGCTTGTGATGAATAGCTTAATGAAAATATTGAGCCAGGAAATGCTGTTTGCTGCTATGGAAATGGCCAACTCCATTTAGGCATAATTAGAAATGAATTGAAAATAATGCTGCCAATGTCATATTGCCCTTATGCAAATCTGTAGTATGATCACATCTGGAACATGGTGTATATATCTGTCACAGTGCCTCAAAAATGTTACCATAAGGAAAAAGTGTCAAAAGAAGTAACCACAGTGGTCGAGGGGCTAGAGTAACTCTCTTGTGAGGAAAATTGACAACATCTTGTGTAGAAAAAGGGTTGGTGGAAGGAGACATGATAGAGGTACAAAAAGGAGGTATGGTGTAGAGAAAGTGGTAGAAGTTTACTCCCTCATAAACTAGACTGTAGAGTTACCCCATGAAACTGAATCGTGGGCGATAAAGGACAGAGAAAAGGAAGTATAGTAGAACCAGTTATCACATGACATAGCAGTCTCCACCAGGGTAGATGGCTTTTTATTTTTATTGTATTGGAAGTTTCAGAACAAAGCCTAAACAGCAACAGTGGGGAAAAGATGAACAAAGTCAAGTTTAATTTTCTGACATAACATTTAATATAAGATTTAGTGTTGTACATAACACTATATTTTATGTAGCAACTATTGGTAAATGTGATTATGCATAAACTTCAACAAAGGTAGTACAAATGTCTATATACTTGTTCATTTGTAAATTATGTCTACAACCCATCCATTCAAAATTTGGAAGTTTCATTAAAATCTCCAACCATTGTGTTACTGCAGATGGCCAAATGTCCTTCCAATATTGTAATACAGGTAGTCCCCTGGTTATGAACAAGTTCTGCCCCTGAGAAGACGTAAGTTTGTCTTTAAGTCAAATTTGTATGTAAGTTGGATCATGCCCTCCACATTCATGGGAGTTAGGAGCACAGGATCCCTGTGAAAATGGAAAAACCATGATTCCTCCCCCCAAATTCATCAACACCACCTCTTTGCAGCAAGGAAATGTTGGACAGATTTCCCTCTCTGAATGGGCAGGGCAGGAAGGCAAGACCTACCTCCATAATCTTTTGCTCGCTCGCTCTCTCTCTCTCTCTCTCTCTCTCTCTCTCTCTCTGATGATGATGATGATGATGATTTTCCACAGCAATTTTTTAAATTAACAGACTTTATAGCAGTTCATAAGTACGGGTTGCTCATAACTCAGGGACTATGTGTGTTAGTGTTCTAGCTGTCAAAGGGGTTCAGAAAGTGTATTTGTGCTGACCTTGCATTGACTCAAATGGCTTTTGACAAGTTCATGGAGGATATCGTTGACTTCTAATCATGATCACCATATGTTACATCGTTGCCAGAGGGAGTATGCCTCTGTAAACCAATTACTCATAAACACAAGCAGGGGGGTGCAGTTACACTCATGGTATATGAGGGCTTCTCGTGAGCAGCTGGTTGGTCACTGTTGGGCAGATTGCTGGACCGGATAGCTTCTTGTCTGGTTCAGCCGTTCTTCTATTTCTTCCTTAGGCAAAATGATAAAACTGTTCCTTGTATTCAGATTTTTTATTAGATTGATACCACATGTTAACCCACCCTGCAAGATGTGATTGGGCACACAAATTATACCCTTGAGAGCTCCCATGGCATAAAATAATAAATGAAGCTTTATCTAAATAGGATTTATCTGAAGAAAAATAAATGTCCATCTCGGAGTTCTTTGAGCACAGAATAGATGTTTTAATATGAGAGATTGTGTATGAAGCTCTCTGATATAGTGAGCTTAGATGCTGGGAACCTAGATTCAAATCTCTCTACAGCCATAGAGCTCATTGTGCTACCTTAACTCCACAGTTTCTGCCCTCACCTAACTTACACAGTTTGTGATTGGCTGAAACACTACATTGAATTTATGGAAATGTGGTGGGACATAAACATAACAGAGAAAGACTAGAATCATGACCATGAGATCTCCATTCATGTCACTTTGAAGGATTGCAGATGTATCTTGCTTAAAGCAAGTTAATAGATTCTCTGTTCTGGACAGGTGTTTGGAATCTTTTGTGTTCTTGTGGGATTCATGGACCATACTGGGTTTCCAACTCTGCATTTGTCCTAGGACCGCAGAAATACAAATTAATCAGCTAATGTGTATTTGTTACTTATAAATACATTCATTTCTGTCAAACAGCTTCATATACCAGTCTTTCACTGCTCTAGCTGTGCCAGATTAATTCCAATTGATGATGTACAATTGGATTCCTTTCTCTAAAATGAAGACCTATATGGAGTTTCCTAAAAAATGTAGTCAATATACCATAACATTTCGCTCATCTCCCCCTAAATCTGCCAAAAATCCCACCAGAACAAAGAAGTTTAAAGATGTAAGATACTGTAGCAAAAATTGTGTTACTAGTTGACTTCAGCAATAAGAATTACAAAACTGACTGAAATTTTAATGTCACTTTGTTAAGGTTCATTAGTAACTATAACTTAGTATGGAAAAGTTGAGGGAAATGTATAACCTAAGGGAAAACTATTCATCAGGATGTGGAGAGTGAATTAATAATGGCCTTAAAAACACTCTTGATAACTTTTTAAAACATATTTTAGGTGTTTAAAAGGGATGGTATTGCTGATGCCACACAATATAACACAGTCCAGGGGTTTTCAATGGTGATAAGGACATGGGACTCCTTCCAGATTCCAGATGGTTCATCACAACTGACATCTTGGTTGACAACTGTGCAAAAGATCCTTGGATTATTTTATTTTATTTTCGTGGAACACCACAGGCACAGATCTACAGGATACAACAGGCAAGTAATACCAAACGTTCATTGATTATGTAGTTCTTTTTATAAGCGGTATAAGAGGTTCAGAATATAGTCCCATGTCTATTTACTCAAAAATCCCCCTTTCTTTCTCCTTACTGCCTAGTGAGTGTGTTCAAGATATTATTCTGAAAGATTGAAATGTGTAGAAGAACCATAACTAGTCCCGCAATTGCCAGCCCCGTGATCTGCACTTAATTTTATTTATTTATTTATTTATTAAAACATTTTATGCCGCCCCATTCGCCGAAGCCTCGGGGCGGCTTACAACATAGATAAAACAATAAGTTAAAATATCCATATAAAATAATCTTAGTTAAAACACACATTATAAAATTTTGGTAGTATCTAAGGCATGGGTCCTCAAACTACGGCCCACAGGCCGGATCTGGCCCGCCATGCCCTTTTATCCGGCCTACCTCAGAGGTTTTGGATGTGCCATGGGCGCGCAGTGAGGCAATGGCTTGCTTGCTTGCGTGGAGATCGTTTTGGACTCACTTGGAGAAAACAATTTCTGTGCGAGCAAGCCACTGCCTTGCCCTGCACCCCCCCACCCCGCCTCACTGCATGCACACCCCCTGCGCATGCACCCCTGTCCCCTCACTGGCCCATGTATCCCCACCAGCACCACCTTGGCAGCCCGTGCCCACCACCAGCACCTTTCAACTGGCCCCCTGTTGAAAAAGGTTGAGGACCCCTGTTCTGAGGGGCTACATTTGTAGTACATTTGTTGCTGTATCAGAGAAGATATTTGCTCCAACTATGAAGACTTGCAGCCCTGTCGTGTTACATTTGTCAGTGAGAATGTTTGTTCTTCCTTGCTTCGAAAATTGGTACTAACTTCCTTATACTATCACTCCTCTTTAGAAATTCCTTTCTCCAATAGTTTCTCTTCTTTGGGCCTTTCTTCCCTTTTCTTTTTACATGTGGCTAATTAACTTCAGTAGAAAAATAAATACTGTGAATAATGTCAAAGGCCATAATAAGCTTTGTAATTTGGGCATTACAGAATTGCATGCTTCTAGCCTGTGTTTGACTGCTCCTGCTGATCTTTACTGTAATTAAGTGAGCAGGTTTATTCTGAAGTAAGTTCCACTATGTTCATTGAGAATTAATCCAAGGTAAGTATGCCCAGCACTGCTGTATAAAATTGGAACCAGTGTTAACTGCAGTTAATGTTAGCCATAATTTCTTGTAAAAAGGATTTGAAATCCACTTTTGAAACATTAATGCTTTATGTTAACACTCATACTGCTGAGACAATGGTATGTTATGCAAATTTATTTTTGAGGGTAGAGGAAAGCATGATTCTGCAAGCTCATTCCTAATACTTGACCATGAAGTTGAAGAAATGTCATGGTTTGCATGGTCATGGGTGACAAGCCATGGTCCTTTGTTGTATGAACTGAGACCTGTTCAGTGACTTGATTGTGGGGAACATGCCACTTTGACAACCCATGGCTTGTCCTGGGGGTTATTTTATCCAAGATGGGCTGTTGTATCTCTTGAACCCAAGTAACTTACCAGGAAGTGGCCAACATTCTGCTTGGAAAAAGCAGGCCAGTGCCCATTTCTTGGCTGATGCTGAACCAGAAACAGCCCCATTGATGTGTTGCTTGGGCACTTTGAAGGGGCTGTGACAGGCTGGCAACTTGGAGATTGCGGGGGGGGGGGGGAGACCCGCTCCTTAAAAAAGCAGAGAGAAAAAACATGTTGAGTGAAAAGGGAGTGCAATCACAGCAGGGAAAAGACAAAGCAGCTTTAGCTACAAGTTGCCTGGGATACCAGCTCGAGGATTGGGTAACAACCCATAGTGAGCCCAATTGTCTATTGAGCACACTGAGGGTTGTTTTTGCGGCAACCAATCCACTGTGGCTTATTACCAGTGTGTGCCAGCATGCCATGTGAACTCACCCAGAGTCTCTCTTGATCACTTGTCTGATTTTAAATACTGTGAGGTAGAGTCAGGCTTGCTCTCAACAGAATTTTCCTTGTGTTGCAAGAAGGAGTTAGGTCAATTCCTCCCTTCTGTATCCCCCATACTGTATCCCCTTAAAGGCTCCTCTGAAGGGCCAGGGACTCTCTGGAACAACATGGGAAGTGAGTGTGTTGTAGAGGACAGCTGTGGAGTACAAGGGAAATTGGCAAAAAAAATAAAATAAAAATGGTACCATCTTCTTTTTCTATAAAAGAAGCCATTCTGTTCCTAGAGGATTCAGTCTGGGGTAAACCCTGCATTTTTAGGAGAAATAATAATATAGATAATATTTAATGTAAATGATATTTTCTTGTATGAAACTCAGAAATTTTGTTTGGAAGATAGCATCAGAATTTTAATCAAAGATGTTCAGGGTGTATTTTTAAAATAAGTTTAATACATTTCACCCAAGTTTTCAGCTTCAGTTTTGACCTTAAAGGGACTTGGGAATCTCTGGTCATTCATGGTGTGCTAGACTCACTAAAGAAAGTATGTTCACGGAGAAAGGTCTTTTGAAACTGTTCTTTTTAGTTATTGTTTGACTTGAGATAACATGGATAATTATAATGCCCTTTTCTTCTTCTAAAGGCTCTACATTTCCTTTAGATTTTTAAAATAACCCTTTCTAATGAGGATGACTGATACTGTTACTGAAAAGGAGGAAAGTGATACAATGAAAGGTTCAGAAGCAGAAGTTAAAGACAATACTGCAGTGGAACACTTCATAAAATCAGAAATCCATGAGCAAATTCAAGCAGAAAAGGATGAAAGGTGTACTGATAATAAAAGTGATGTGCAGGTAAGAAATTTCTTCCTTCTTATTTTGAACCTACTGTACAGTGAATTTCTTAGTCCTACTGTATTTTCTTAAACTCATTTTTACTTGCTAGTATCATGTGTGAATCAATTTCAACAGAGTTTTTAAAAAATAAAAGTACATGTATAATTTCTCTGTTCCTTCCCTTTTGTTTTTCCTCATTCTTTCTT
Source organism: Varanus komodoensis (assembly GCF_004798865.1). NCBI lineage: Eukaryota > Metazoa > Chordata > Lepidosauria > Squamata > Varanidae > Varanus > Varanus komodoensis. The sequence continues at coordinate 17,018,088 of NW_025335798.1, forward strand.
TGTTGCTCTGCTTGCAGGTGTTTTTGAATGGACCTTAAGCTAGTCAATTTAAGACAGAAATGGTGCATTTTGGTAGCAATATAACTTTTGTTTCACATTGATATTTCATTTTATTAGATAGTTATAAAATAATACGGAAGATAACAAAAAGGACGATAGTTCATTTAATTTTGTAGTTGTTTGCTACTTGATAAAATATCTAGGGCGTAAATTCATTGTTTTCACATGTTAGAAAAGTTAGAGGATACAAAATGCTACAAAGATCTTGATGAATTCTATCCATTTTCGATTTGATAACCCTTTTTATTTTGTATATTTGGGAGTGTGATTGTGCTTCTTTCCAAGTGTGTGTTGTTGGTCTCAAATGTAAAAGTTGTTTAACTTAGTAGATGTTTACAGATCTGATGTTTTATTATCTACCTTTCTTTTTTTTTAGCATTAGAAAATTAGTTGTGTTTCACTAGCCTGTGTCTTTTTGAAAATAGGATTTGGTTTTGTATATCTGGTTTTCTAAAATGGCTGAATGCTTTTGCCTGAATTAAGGCATTTATTGCAAAAGCCTCTAGTGGAATATTTGTGGTCATCTCAATTCCTCCTACTTTTTCTAGTGGCAGGACCCCATCCCACATTGTCTACAGGAGTCCGTAAATACTGGTTTATCTTCCTAGCCAAACCTCTTATTTTGTCCTTGCTACCAACTAGCTCTGCCACACAGACAAACTTCTGCACATGCAGAGGATTTACGGAAAGGCAGAGATTCTTATTTTATTTTATTTTATTTATTTATCGATTTATATCCTGCCTTTTTCCTACAAAGGGTTCAGGGCAGCTTACATCATTCTCTTCCTCCATCTTATCCCGACAACAACAACCCTGTGAGGTAGGTTGGGCTGAGAGTCTGTGACTGGCCCAAAGTCACCCAGTTGGCTCCATGGCTGAGTGGGGACTAGAACTCAGATCGTCTGAGTCCCAGTCCCATGCTCTTCACCACTATACCACACTGGCTCTCCTTATCTGTGACAAATTGTAAAGGTAAGAGGAAGCAGGAGATACTGTTTCTAATCTTCTCAAAACTGCTGTCCACCTGAAAAAGAATATCAAGCCCCCTTCCAAACTGTCCTGCATAGACAAAGGTTCAAGGAGGGATAGGAGGTGGCATTTTCCTTCTCCTGCATCTAGACTTAAATAACAAACCATAGAACTCTTTTCCATTGTTCATAGCTTATTCAAGCATCTAAGTATGTGAGTAAAGAATCAATCTCTCTCTCTCTCTCTCTCTCTCTCTCTCTCTCTCTCTCTCTCTCTCTCTCTCTCTCTCATAACTGTTGCTGACTGGGAAGAATCCCACAATTTTAAAGACTTGCATTTATATTACATGGCCTCATAACTGATATTTTTTCACCTTGTTTATTACAAAATTCCTCCTCTCTTTCCTCCCCTGCTGCATTTCAGACAATAAGTGCAAAGGCAAATACAAAGACAAGTAAATGCTTGACTCCATGAAGGAGGTTAAAAAGCTTGTCCTTTTTCCTTCCTGACCTCTGGAGACTCTTCCTATGTACTAATTATCATAAGCACTATATTCGCCTTTTTAATTACTTTCCACTTGTTAATAAGGAATTGACACCTGCTCTTCAATTCAGGGCTGACATTATTAGATATATGTTGGCTTTCATGCCAAAAGCTAAATCTGTCAATGTGGTCACTTAACCATGATCAGTCTGGTATATTCTGATAATAAAAGGCCACTTTTCATTGATGTTGATGTATCTAGGGTTGAAAGACCAGGAAGAGAGAAAAAAATTAAAGGATAGTTTTGGAAGACAAAAAGAAATAGCAGGAAGGCAAATATGTGGCACAACATTTTCCATATTCTATAGCATATTCCATGTTGTTATTTCATTTTTGCACAACTTCATAAAACCTGGAAGAGGATCCTATAGAAATCTTATTTGTTTCTATTCAGAAGTACTCCCTTTTGTGTACAGTGCCACTTAATCCCAGATAAAAGTATATTTAATTGCAGCATAAATCTGCTTTTGTAAATAGTTTGCTATGTTCTACACAATTTTGGTTACAAATAGATCTTACCCTTAAGTGACATAAGCATCTTATGTAGGAACAATGTGCTGTAAAAATATTAAGAGTGCAAAGCTATGTATGTTTAGAGAGGAGAAAAGCCCTACAGTGATAATGAATGGCTGGTGCATGCTGGAGTAATAGGACCATTTTCTTTCTAAAGACAAATGGGAAGCCTCAAGTTGTAAAAGTCCAATTAGGCCTTATTCACTCCTCTAGATGTTTATATAACATCAACTGTAATCAAGTTAAATGTGATAAATCTGACTCCATAAGAGTTCCAGAAAAACTGCCTATACTGGCATTGGTAATTAGACATTATTTATGGTTGTCATTCAGTTTGCCCCTTTGCCAGTCCTCCATTGTTTCTGCACTTTCCAGGGTTCAAAAAAAAAGAAGACAGGTGATGTAACAATGAGCTCTGAAGGTGCTTAGAGTACTTCTAAAGCAGGTGTGCACCATGTGTAGCCATGCACATGAGTTATCCTGTCATTCCCTGTAAGCTGTAGTCAGCACAACTAGTAACTATTTTGTGTGGAAATAAATAATAGGGATGGTAGAATAGTAGTCCAGAACATCTAGAGGACCACAAGTTGTCCGTCCCTCCTCTGAAATGTAGTGCAAAATCAGAGATTGACCCAGACAAGTTCTTCAGGAGAAAGTCGGGATCATTTCTTTTGTCCTTGCTCTCTGCTTTGAGGTTCTGAGTATCTCTGAAGCTCATATGAGAGCAGAGAAGAAACAATGCTTGGTTACCATGGCAACTAAATTTGTGGGACCTTGATCTCTTAGTTTGTGAGAAGAATGACAGACAACTATTTCTATCACTTCAGTTTCTAAATGGTTTTTACAGGTTATGACTTCCTTGTGCATTGATTCACATTATTTCATTTAGTTAGGCTTCTAATTCCATTCTTTACAATTAGACATAGTATTCCAGGAGTGCTGACAAAGGAGAAAGTGGCATCTAAATTGATAGTAAACACAACTTTTCTGTGCATCTGATTTGGGCCACACTGTACTGAAAGCACAGTAACGCTGTCTGCTGCCTTAATATTTAATTCCACAACCCAGGTTTGATCATTAGTACTATATTATTTTATTCTCGAGATTGTGAGGTAACCTAGAATTCAAAACTCACATTATTTAATTTTTTCAGTTTTGTAGATTTGAGTTAGGGTAGCAGTAGTATTTGGAATTGATTGCAAACCTTGATCGCAAGGATGTAATGCCCTAAAAATGTTTATGATTTCTCTTCCTCGTTCATCATGGATAGGTTATGATATGAGTGAATCAACTACTAAGAGGAATTAATCACATCTGTTCTGTGTGGAAACTACTGCCCTGTAGAAACAGTTTAAGATGCCTTCATTGCAAATGACATTCATAATATGGAAATTGCCAATTAGCTTGTTTGATTCTTTTATACTTCTTATTGTGGTGTCTTAGCAACTGTAGTCCTCCAGTCATAATTTTTGGAGATAATCATTTTGCATTTTTATACAAAAAGTTGATTTATATGCAGTTGTTATAATTGCAGAATGTAGGTTGAAAGAGATAAGTTTCACCTGGCTTTTAGTTTGCTGCTGAAAGGTTTGCCCATCTGATAAGGAAGAGTATTTGCAAAATATATGAGAAATGCACATCTTTTTCTCCAAATGGCCTCATACGTTATAAATATTATATAAGTTATGCTGATAAATTCTTTTGCTAATCGCATCAGGCTTTGAGGTAAGTATATTATATATGCAAGCTTCTCTTGAATAGGCTTTTGTTTTTTCATTTTAATGATGTCAACAATTTTAAGCAAAGAAGGAATGAATTTTATTTTACTTATTTCCCCCAACTGTAGCTGTGTATATTCACCTCCATAGTCAGCCTGCTTCCAACATTGCTCTGCTACCAAGAATCTTACAAGGCATTAACTTGTCATATAAGTAAAATAGGTCTTGTGCATTTTTCTGTTAATCAGAATTAAACTGTTGCTTTCTAAACCTAATTTTGATATCCTCCTTATCTTTTGTTTCAAATCATTGTTCACCAAATTATATTAGACTTCTTTGGCACTACATGCATGTGTTGCTGTATGGTGATTTAACTTGCATGTTTTACAAACCAAGCATATCAGATACAGAAATTTTAATTTCACAAGATGTTACAAGCTTGAAGGTACTCTAGGCAGGTTGTCAGAAAAACTTTATTTGCTTAAGGTTGGAAAAACAAATTATTCCATAAAAGTTTTTTGTATGGTATTTTAAAAATAATGAACAAGGAAGATGTTTTTAATAATGTGGAAGCTTTTAAAGTTGTCTGCCTTCTTGTGTACCTCCTGCATCTGGCAAGACACATTTATATTGTTTCATTTCATGACATGCCTGTTCCTTTGAATCATTATTACATAGCGAGGCAATGCATTCAAAAGTTCTGGTAATGCTAAATAGAAAAGGGCACAGCATCAACATAGTTGATCAGGTCAGCTTTTATGATTTGTGCACAAAAACATCTGCTGTTTTATCCATACTGTTGTGAAGAACCAAATTCAGGGCTGCATCTGTTATTGAACTTCTGTGGCAGCAGTCCTAACAACTGAATGTACAAGTAAGGCTATAGTCTTGGCTCCACTGAGGAAAATAAGATGCACTAGTGTTTACTGGACAAAACCGCATCCTAAACAAGGATTTTTTTTTTCTTTTACTTTATCAACTTACATTTTTTCCTGCAGTGGGCTTGTTATAATACCAGAAAGGAGATACAATGTGCTGCTGTTTAAATAATGCTTTCTTACAGTAGGAGTCTGTTATTGTTTGAAAGGGGCACTTCTGGTGAAGGATCCAATGTTAATCTAACATTGGGCTTCCATTCTGTCCATCTGATAGAAATACATGCTTAAATGTAACCATTGCTTGTGCCTTAAGTCACAGAGTTTATTAGCTTTTTCAAACAGTAACAGAAGGAAGAACGTGTACCTGCCATATGTGCCTCCTGTTTAGGTCAAGAATGGGCTTGTTTATGGAGAGTGAATTCTTATGATGGAAAGCATCCATTTAATTGGACTTGTTGATTCTGAAGGCAAAATGTGGAGTGGATTTGTAATGTTGTTGTTCAAATAACTGATTGCTCCATTCTGGTTGTGCCAGCCTTGGTTTATACAGTTGTTCTAGTTGTTATTTTGTGGAAGAGATGCTGTCCTTGTGGGGGGGCTTTCATCTCTCAGAGCAAGAACAGGCAAGACAGGCTCCTATAAGCCCCAGCCAAAAATGTTGGGACTGTAGCTGCCTTGCATCTGGTCATTCTCTAGGACTTCTCTTTAGATACACCTTCTTGGTGTGTGTGTGTTGGGGTGGGGGGGCAGGGTATGCATAGGTTGGTTTTAGAAAATCATCTGCCAAAAGTTCATACATCTAAAAGTGGGGCAGTTTCTATGAGTAGAAGTTGTCTTCTACTCACGAAATATAAATACCATGTTTAAAAATAAATGCCTTTTCTGTGTTAGTTTACCCTTTAACAAAGAGCTTCTTTAGCTATATCCATCATGAAGGGCTTTAGTATTTTAAGGGAAACTTGTGGTCTAGATTGAACTTTTGACCAAAAGCAACTTGTGATCTATAGAAAGACTGCTAAAATTTCTGGAAGTATAGGACTAGAACATCATTGACTTTATCCCAGAATTTACTCGGAGGGATCAGTGTTGATTCTGTGCTTATGTTTCATACTCTATTGATCTTGGACTAGCATATTTTTTAGAAAATTGTTTGCCTGTGTTCTTGCCCTTAATGGTGGGGGCATCAAAAAGATACTTGTTTTATTCCGGTAGGGTCTGCTTTTAATGTGATTTGAATGAAACCATGTGTTGTGGTTCTTCTAGGCTAAAGATCTCACATCTGCCCAGTGACTGAAATTGCAAAAATAAGTGATCCATGCTATGGGACAGCTAGACTCTTTAGCTTGTTGGCCACATGAGTCCATTCAGTAAGAATACATATGCTGCAGTGTGATATAATATGCCTGAACTGAAGGTGGTCATAGTAGCAGACTGATCATTCAACCTGGTCTTATGGCATCTTAAACTGTTTTGATGTGCGCAACTAGATCAATTGGATATAGTTGGATCTGCTTCGATAAGACGATCCTTTTACACTTGCCTGCGCATAAGTCTGCTAGCAAATTTCTCAAAGATGGGACTGATACCAGACTGTGTCCTGCCATCAGTCTAAAATGACAAGCCCTTAATAGTTTGAAATCCATTGGATGTAAGGGAAAGAAAATTCCCACCAGCCAGAATCTTGCAGTAGAGATAGTAGGACTCCTTTCATATGTTTTGAATAGGAGAACAGCTTCCTGAAGAGTCAAAGTCAGTGCTAAAGGACTGTGTGCATTAAACAGCAAACCCCATATGTTCGTCAGCAGTAAATCTACCCACATACCATTAAACATTCGGTTTTCTTCAGAAACTTTTCTTTTCTTCGATTTATCCAAGCACTGTGCCGGCCACGCCGCTGCGCCGGCACGGGCCTCAGATCGGCAGCGGCTGTGACGCGAGCGACAAAGCCGCAGCAGAGGCATTCAAGAGCCACATGCGGCTCCGGAGCCGCGGGTTGCCAACCCCTGAACTAGGCTGTAACTTGAAAAGGCCTCTAAGGTGGACTGCTAGCATGTAACTGATGTAGAGCCATGTAAGTCAGGTGGAAGATGGAATGATTTAGTTTTTCACAACACACACACAACACACACACAGAGTATCCTTCTCTCCCCCCCCCCCCATGTACTCCGGTGCTGTATCAAACTGGCATGAGAGATTTCTAAATCTGTCCTCTGTGATGTTTGTAATGTTTTTGATATCTGATACTTCAATTTCTTGTTTTAATTATGAAGGTTTTTCATTGTTTTCATACAAAGATATGAGGGATGTTTATAGAACTACACATGAGTTTAAAATGTTCTGTATGAGTGGAAATGGGCTATAAAGAGACAGTCATTAAAGCTATGAGAGGTTACAATTTCAACAATCTCATGTTAAAAATGACACATCACAGGAGAGCAGTAAAACATGTTTCATCCTTCCTAGGAGAATAATTCTGTGCAAATGGTTCCTCCAGAAAACGAAAAACAGCCACAATATTTGCTGAATGTTGTTGTTTGTGACAGAGAATGCCCTCATAAACCCTAAGAGTTGCTTCATACTGGTGTGTGTATCATTGGAGGACAGGAAACTAACTGGGTTCTTGCAGTGCCTCTAACCAAGCTTGATACTTCTTTGAACACACTTACGGAATCCTTGAAGACTTTTGCAACTGGTGAGACAGTACATGGGGTTGAGTGGATTGCATGCTGCTTCAGATGGAGAGCTGAACTGCTCATCTAGCTCTCTCAAGCCTGTTGCTGCCTCCAAGAAATTAGCCATCATTATATGTAAGATCAGAGCATGATCTGTGCTAGCAAGGGAAACTATCCCTCTGCATAGGAATACACATTCTACTCTTCTAGATGTTTGAATGTACTGACAGATGATTACTTAGTATCTCAGTCACTGCCCTCAGCAGCCCAGAACATGGACATTGGTTCTGTTGTAGCCTTAGATACCGACTCTGTAAGTTTACTGTTGAAATGTGGCAATACTCAAGGGTGAACTCCACACTTCTCTTGCACCAGCATCTCATTGACAGCATAAATACCTCACCCTGAGATGTCATGAGCATTGTTATGGGTCACTATGAAGGTGGTCCTTTGTGGCCTCTTTCTTAAGAAAGGCTCTTACCTGAAGAAACAAAAGTTCCAAACTAAAAAGAGCCTACTGGGGAAAATTGATAAGCTAGCATACATATACAAACAGATAGATAACAACAAAGCATGTTACAATATCCAAACTGAAGGGGTGGAATTACAGAATGTGTATCTTGAACACATTCAGACTTCAGTATTATAACTTAAAAGATACTTTTAATGAATTTGGTATTAAAAATTCCCAAATGCTTGCGTCTTGCATTAAAAAGAAGTGTTCCAGGAACAATATACCAGCCATTAAAAACAAGTCAGGGAAAGTGGAAATACAGGGGAAAAAATCAATAAAGTTTTCCAGACTTTCTGTACACAAATATATCAGTCAGACAATCTTGGTACAGGAGAGATTAATGAGCTGTTTAATTCCTTGAGACTTAAGCAGCGCTCAGAAGCCCAGAAAACTTATTTGGAGGAACTTATCTCTGAAAACATCAGGACTGTCATTAAAAAAAACTGAAATTAGGTAAGGGGAATAGAGTACAAAAGCAAATTCTATAAAAAGTTCTGTGAAGATCTTGTGCCCTATCTTACAATACTTCTTGAACAGCATATTGATGAATGAGCAGTTTCAGAAGCACGGGGACAAGCTGGAATTATAGTAATCCACAAACTTGCTAAGGAATTTTACTAGATAAGACTAATAACCCCTTATCAAGATGCAAAGCTGCTTGTACCTGTTATAATCAAATGACTAAATACCTGCAGCATTTCATAGATATAATTAAGATCTTGTCTGGGTGGCAGATTGTGACCCCTGTTCATGGGACACTTAATAGCAGTCACCACAGCATAAAGGACAAACAGCTTGTGACTGACACTCCTGTAGCTTGAAGCCTTCAAGTCATTTCATGATTTGGAATGATGCTTTATTTGGAAGTCATTGAAAGAAGTAGTCATGGGGAATGCTTTCTGACAATAGTGGGATAGCTAAACTGTTCATATCTGAGGTCAAGAGAATCTCATAAATGTTACTGTCATTTTGTTCTTCCTATCAAATCCAGCATAGGCAATTATTTTTTTAAAGAAACTAGGGATGAAGTAGAGAACAGAAAGGAACGTTTCATATTTTTGGTAGCAGAGTAAGAGTAAGGAGCGTTTCTTTGTGCTGTTGAACATGGTTGCTTGTTAGATATAATTTAAGTGCCATACTTTGCTTAAGAAGGCTGTAGGCAAATAAGTTATATTTGTGTTGCACTTGACAGAAAATGGTTGTGCACTGTGATACCGTGTGCAAGCTGTACTTTATAATGTGCTTTATAATTCTTGGCTCATTGAACCTTGTAACAGCTTGGCATGTTTCATGACTGAGTGGGATTGAGAATGTAGCTTTCCCATTCATTACCACCCTCAAAAAAAACCCCAAAACCAAAAACTTCCCATTGCAACACCACTACCCCCATGTATAAGTGCAGCAATGGTGTTTGCACCAGGGCTGACATTTATCGCCATCTCACCGCAGGTGGACAAACTCGTGCCTAGCTACACTTGGCACATGGGCCATGTGACTTTGCAGTAGATACAGGGGGCAAACTACATATTGTAACTGTGGTGATTCCTGCTGAATGTTTCCCAACATTAATCTCTTCCTATCTAGTTTGTAGGGTTAGCTGGTGTTTACTGTATGGCTGTCCTCCATCATGTTGCAAGTTTCCACACGACCACTGCTACTAAGTGGTGGGAACTTTTTGTTGTTAATGTCATTCTGCCTTACTTGTGTGCAATTCAAAGCAGTGTACATGAGGTTCCAACATAGCTTCCCACCAAGGTATCGATGGGTAATTGCATGGCAGGTACTTATAAACATTACAGGTTGAACTGGAATCTCTTCCTAATGGGAGGTAGTTTTGAGCAGCTTCTGCATCGTGACTTGGCAGTCCTCCTTCCATTGAGGTGGGATAAAACTCTTGTATTTCCATCCTGTGCATAGGACTAGCTTTGAGAGTCTTGGGCCATTTCCAGACATTTTTACCTTGTCACTGAACAGCTTAATCTCTAAATTGGATATGCCGAATGACATAAGTGTGACGAATTATTAGATGTCCTTTGATATTTAGGTGAATTGCTTCCAACAGGATACTTTTGCTTATAACTGTAGCAGTGCTCAATGGACGTCTCACTGAGATCTGTAGTGAACATTTTTAGGAACAGCAGATATTTCCCAGAATGCTTATCATAAGAAAGAGTGGTAGCTCAGTGGCAGCATTTGCATTTGGCAATTGGGCTTGATCTGAGATGCTTGGAGGGCGTATTTGAATATAAGCTTTGTTTTGGAGGCCATACATTCTTCTCCCCAACCTCAGCTGAATGGGGTTAAAGAGCAGGGCTGGCAGGGGCTGTCTTTGCACTTGTCTTGAGTGTTAATTCTCCGAAACCATGAGCAGCTTCAACAGTTGGGTGACTTTTCTGTCTACAAGCAAATTTTCACTAAGGAACAGGAACTTGTACACATATAACAGCACAAAGTGGGAGTCATGCCTTTCGCATTTACTCATGGGATCATCCTTTAACTAACGGTCACCATGAAATTGCTTTCTCTCTGCTGTGCACACTGGTGAATGGAGTAATGCCTTATCCAGACAGTACATAAAATTTAATACAAACTCTCTTTTGTTATGCTCACCATTCAGCGGCCAGCGCAGTCTTTTGGACAGACAGGAAAAAGGTCAAAGGTACAGTAGACTTGTGTGCTGGCATGCTAAGGAAGTCTTCATGCTTGATGAAGCCTTGCTATTTTGTGAAAATATGTATTGACTTCAGTTTTGTTTTTCATTTCTTTGGCAATCAAATGTTTTTGTTTTGTTTTGGATTTTTTTATTTGCCTAATTGTTTGCTTTTGCTTTGCCTTTATATTTCTGGTGGCTTCTTGTTGCTAGACAGAGGAAATAGTGCTGCTCTTCGCTTAAAGTTTTTTTTCCCATTAACAGAAGTTGCTTTCTGCTGATACCATGATGACTTCAAAGCTGTAACTGCTTGTTCTTTTGCCCTCCAATAATGAACGATTGTGTATTGAAAGTAGTCGGCATTCAAACATGAGCAGTTTTGTTATGCGCTTGACAGAAGTTAAACTGAGGAAAAGCATCTGTGAACTATAGACTTTTAATTATAAATACTTTTCTTTAGTCAAGTTCAAAGTTAAAGCTAGTTCGGAGCCTGGCTGTGTGTGAAGAATCTCCTCCACCTCCCACAGCTGAAATTTCACAGGACATCCAGGTAAAAATAAAATTGAGTATGGAACCTGAAACCTGGTTTATCATGTTCTTTAAAGAATAATTGAAAGAGAAGGGGAACAGGAATACATCAGCTCTTCCAGGGAATATGCAAGAAACTAGCAAAATAGTATGTCCATACAGATTCATGATGAGGATGATGATCTGCGTGTGCGCGTGTGTAAGCAGTCGTGAAAGAGCAATACAATTTTATCTTAATAAAGTAATAGTTTCGTAGGTTGAATAATTTTTGTCCACAGTCATAGGCAGTTTCTGTGGTTATAAAGCTGATGAGCAGGAGGAAGTTTCTTCTTGCCTTTTTTCTGACTGAAATATATGCAAGATCACTTATTTAAAAACCAATGTTTCATTTGAAATATTATTTTTATTCAATTCATGCAATTATCATCAAAGGTTTAATAATCCTTTGCCAAGAAAATTATTTGCAGTACAGATTCCAGTAGTTTTACAGACTTTTTCCTAACACTACAGCAACATTATTCATGAGTCTTAATTTTAGCTATGCATTTGTTGGTTTTACTTAGTCCATCTTTTTTATCTTGCTAGGTCAATATAGCACTGCCCTGTTTGTAAGTCTGTTAAAATTGTGCCCTTGCCTGAGGACACCTGAGCAAATGCAATTGTTTCATAGGTCTTTCATGTAGTCATTGAGTGGTGTGCATGACTCTGTGTGTAGTCATCTTGATTGATTGATTTTGATTTTTGAGATGTAGTGCTGACGTATGAATTGATTGCCTCAGTGAATATAGGCTTCTAGAAAGTCAGACTGTGCATTTCACATACATTTTCCCTTCACATAATTGTCATGTCAGAACATGTACAGTAAGTAGGGAACTGCTTCATTAATTAATCTCGTCTGCTTGTTGTAACACAACTTGAAATGGCCCTGTTCATTGACATTGAAGACAGCCTGGAATACCTGATGATGGAAATTAAATGGCTAAGCAACATGAGGGACAGTTGGATCTCCTTTGACTTTAGGATGTTGCTTAATTAATTTTAATGCTTTGACTGTGAAGAATATTCGCATCCCAGTTTCAAAGAAAAGCAGCATTTCTAGTTTAATTTATGTGTCATATCAAATGAGTAGTTCATAGCTGATCAATGTTGTGAGCTGTCCAACCTCACTCCTTTCACTTCCCAGAGGAGTCTTTTATTATGTTAAAGCAGGGCATCCAGGACTGACTTTGTGATACAAAGAGAGTAACTGCAGAGGTTGTTAGCAAAAGACATCCATCAAGTTAATGAGCCAGATAATTAGAAAGAGAGAGAGAAAACTGCTCAGACTGAGAAGCTGATTCCAAACTGAATTCCCATCCTCCCTTTCTCACTAAATGGAGTTAGTACCACCCTCAGGGAGGCTCCTGCTGCTTGTGGGCCAGATGGTAGGAATACAAGACATTATTCCATTGGCTAACTGTTTTGACCTGATGTCAAGCGATTGGAGTTAGTAAGTTACATCCCTCCCCACCTGGCCCTCCCTGTTCCATTGTGTCTCCCCTCCTGAACCAAACTGTTTGACTTACCTCAAAGCTCACTGGCCTAAGCATTACAGCTAAGAATTCTGAACCTTACCTCTTCCAGTTCAGAGTTTGAGGCATCCACCTGGGAATACTGTGGCTCAATCCATACACTCACAATTAATTATAAATTTCTAGAGGAGTTACAATAGGAGGTAGAGAGCATCATAGCCATATTTTGGAATATTAGTTTTGTTGGTTGTGACAAGACTTATGACTAATCAGCAAGGGTTAAGTTTGGCTGCTTAAGGTGTTCTAAGGAAGCCTTCCCCAACTTGGTACCTCCCAGATATGCCAGGTTGCAGCTCTCATAATTCCTAGTCCATGTATTTTCTTTTATAAAGAAGTTCTCTGCTGGCCTCATGTTCTGAGAAAGGTTTGTGTTCTCTTGATAAAGAATCCAAGCTGCCCATGCCAAGACTGGATGAACAGTCAATTAACATAGAAGGAAAATCTGTGTAAAAGTATCTGTGTACAGCTGTATGAATCGAATGTGTGTTTGATCGTTAAAATGCCCCCTCTGCATCAAAGGAAAAGTTTAGCTATGGAAGGAAAACTTAATATTGAGTTTACCTTTATGAGATTTGGTTTACTATGGACAGGAAAAGTGCACTTAGTTGTAACTTGTTGAAGTCCTTTACATTTTAAAACTTGAAATGGCTATTTCTAGCTCCTTCTCTTTTCTATCTTTACAAGTACACAGAAGCATGCACACACCACCTATATTTTGTGCTCACAGTGGAAATAATGTCTTCGATGCATGACAGGCCCAGGTGGAGGGTCCTAGGTTCTTAATAGTTGCACTTCTGGGAGAGAAGGAACAAGGAGACTTGATTTTAAAGGCACATATCTAGATAAACTTGTATGACCAAGAAGAATGATTTGCAGTATCTGTCCAGTGATACCACTAAAAAAGGGCCTAATAACAAGAGGCTGGGATCAGGGAAGAAGAAATGAGGGGAGGAACTAGCTTCTAGTATGATATAGGCAGCAGAAATTATGAAGGAAAGTTCATATCTTTGTCTCACTTTCAAATGACCTCTAGCAGGAAGGTTTTTCTTCTCTTGGCCAATATAAGAAGACACTTAAGTCAGTAACCAAGTCGATACGAGGTTTTTTTCAAGGGCCATGCATTATGTCAGCTAATAATAGTGATGCTGCAGTAGGAGTCACTTCCAGTAGTACATTAGAGAAGTCCTTAAAGCCTTCTTTTGATTTTCGAAGCCAAAAGATCTGGAAAAGTAGTACCGTACAGTCTGTGGCCTTTTGCCATTTTAGAAGCCCTAAGGTTATTTTTTGTTCATAGTCAGAGTATACATTCCATTATTTCCTTACAACCTATGCTAAGTATTTACTTATCAGGGAAAATCTGGGAAACCTGTACCTACACCATGACATAATAGCATAACTCTAGGGGTCCAGCTTGTCTTTCTTACAGAGATCCTGGTGCAGCGTCTATCTATTTCTATATACAGGAGTGATCCTTTGCAATACAACTGCTTATTGTATAACTGTTTATAGTTATATCTATGGTATAACCCAGACAGGCTTTTGAACAGATCACAGATTTCAAAAAATCACAGAAGCCAAAACCTCCCTAACTTTTGTGTATTTTCAAGTTTGTACATTAAACTATAGCAACTCGTGTTAATCAAGAGGACATGTATAACATAGTGTTGTATTATTCCCTGAAAATGAAAAGAACAGATTTCTGACCTTGTACTACTGTAGAAGCAAACATGAACTGTGAGGAAGTCAAATTTCCATCATAGTAGAGGCATATTTAGTCACCCTGTTCTTGACAGATTTGTTTTGCGGTATGGGAAAATGCCTGTAGCTTCACTATTTGCTAAACTGCAGAATGTATGGTAAATTAAGAGGAAGTTGGATGGATGTTTGTTGAATCCTGCCTAACAATTGAAAATTTAAAATGTCTGCTCACAAAGCAAGACTCATGAAAGCTGGCCTTACAATTTTAAGCCCTTGCTTTGTATCAAACTGTAGCTCAAGTATTTTAAGTTTCTATGAGCCAGTATGTATGACAATTTTGGCTTCCTTACTTCAGTGGATTGGGCATTCCTTTATAGCTGGTAGATGGACAATAGTCAGTAAAATACATCAGATAAGGTATTGAGTTACATGTTTGCTAATAAATACCAAAGAGGATCTAATAATAAGTCACAGAATCTGTTTTGCATGTGATAATAGAAGCAGGTTGTTTAAATTGTGGGTTATTTGTGTATGTGCAGAATTGAACAAGTACATTCTCTCCCAAGTGTCCTACCTTCACTTTGTTGAGCAACCTTGTTCCTGTATTGTTTGGTGTGACATCCTAACCTCGCCCTCCAGATTGCTGAGGCAATTTTACCTGTGGTTTGTTGTTGACTTAGAACTCTGGGTTGTTTGTCCCTCAACAACCCAGACTGCTGGGTTCAGATGTTGTGAGAAATAACTGGTTTAAACACATGGTTTAAACAATCCATCATTGTTGTGAATGTGGTTTCTAAGGTGATTGATGCTTTTGTATAGACCAGTTCCACCATGACTATGCTGTACTGACATCAACCTTCCTGCATATTTAGGACAATTTGATACAAGCTTCTTTCACAAAAATTACCGTTGCTTCAAGGAGCAATGGGACCAAAGAGTTTGTAGTGGTAAAAAGGCCCAAATCTAATGTTCATTTTTAAAGGGATTGAGTTTAAGAATACTCCCTCTGCCCCAAAGTACTTCGTGGTTAGTTTGTACATTATAATATTTACGATGATATTGCAGTGTTAATTTGTGTGTCTACACTTTAAAATAGAATATAGTATTTAATGAAATATTGATGTTTTATGCAGATTATGGCATAACTCAACTAGTGTTATTTTTGTGTATGCTTTTCTGATCCTTAATTCCTTGACATTTCTCAGAGAAAGTGTTGAATGTTATAGCGAGGTCAGTAAGAAAGTAAACTGATATTTTATTCTGCTGCTGGGTTTGTTTGTTTGTTTAACAAAATAAATCACTGTTGTTTCATTAGCTGTAACAAATTGGTGTTGTAATGGCTCTTTCTTAAGAAAGATCTACCATAAGATCTATATGCTTGATTCCACTCTGACCTTGGAAGGATGCGTAGATAAAAGAGATTTAAATACTATCTCTGACATATTTTCCACATACCTGTAGGTGTCATTTCACCAAAATAGGATTTGAATTTAGATCTTTGTTTGCACAAGTTTTTGTTTTTGGCTTTCTAATCTAAAGGGTAGAGCTCTCTTAAATCATCTTAAAGGGAAAAATGAGGGTTAGGGTTAACTCCATACATTCACTATTTTTCCCTGGTTCAGTTATTCTTGAGAGAACGTCAATATTTTGCTGTTGCACCCAAGTCCTAATAGTTATATTGTGCAAGTTCTTTCTCATGAGAATTTGTCAGTTTTATTTAGATTCCGTACCTATTTCAATTTAAGGCTATTTTAGTTATTAGAATCTCAGAAAACAGAAGGCATTGCTAGAAAACTGTTAAGTGTGTTATTAGAAATAACATTTTAATTTGAAAGAATCTTCACCTCCTTGAAGATGTAATACTATATTTCTTTCTTTTTAAATATGGAGACTTACAGCATAATTCTATACATGTATACTCAGAAATACATCCTGTTAAGATCAGTGATGCTTATTCACAGATAGGTAGTTATAGTTTTGCAATTTATGATAAGCCAGCTTTCTTGGAAAGAGAAATTAAAGTCTGCCCAAGTCTTCTCACTTACACAGAAGAAGAGGGGAGTGGGGTGCATGCAAGTGGGACGTTTAGTCTGGGTTTGTTCAGGCTCATCCACCTACCACTAACCACAGTCTGACTTGAGGTTCAAAACAGCCCCTCTAGGTAATTTTGGCTTCAGTGCCATTTTGTAGAAAATTAGTTTGCCATCAGTCTCAAATGGACTTGAATGATGGTATTAAAGGTTTTTTAAAAAAATTTAATTCACTTTCAAATTTTCGTTGAAGGTTTTTTGAGACTCATGGTAAAAATCCTGTTTCTCCATATGAGTTGAGATATAATTATCACAATTCTGTCTGATTACTTCTTGTTTGCAACTAACAAGCTAGGTTCTCTGGTACAGTTGCTGATTGCTTAAAATAACAGTTTTCATTATGGGTTGTATTTCTTGAGGAAAAAAAGTTAATTTTACTTCTCAACAGGAGAAAGTTCAGATCCAGCTAACACAATCTTTTGAAAAGGAAGAGAAACCCTTGAAAGATGAAACTGAAAAAGAAAAATCCTCTGATAAATTACCCAGGAAAATGTTATCACGAGGTTTGCTATCCTTCATTCTGTTTTAAAGTTACCCACATCTAGCTGTGTGTTAAGAACCTTGTATTAATAATGTTTACTTCAGTGTGTCTCTTCTTGTAATATTTAGAGTTTGGTTCTTCTGAAAGCTTCAAAATATTCTCCCAGAGATAGCAAAAAGATGCCTAAGTATTTTGTAGGGATGCTACATGCCGATCCTTACCTCTTTGGTTACTCCCATGCTCTTGTCCTTGTGGTAACATGCCATACCAACACACTTCATTAATAGAGAAGATTAGTGAGTGGAATTAGCTGGGCACTTAGGGTACAACAAACCCACTTTTCTCTTTCTTCCACCCTGTTTTTGACTTTTCAAGGAACAAAAGTAAGGTGCCCACAAAGATAGGGAGATCCTGTTAACTATTAGGCTCCACTTTTCTCCCCAGTTTGCATTCCCTACACTTTCTAGTAGAAATGGGGTGGGGAGGGAGAGGGCTGAAACTAGGCGAGTGCTACGCTTGTCCCTGACTGGGAACATTTTTTCTTCTCCCGTTCTTCCATTCAGAAGTTGGAGGCTGAGGAAAGACCACCGACAAATGTACAGCACAAACCTATGCATGCTTACTTAGAACTAAATTCCACTGAATACAGTGGGGCTTATTCCCAGGTAAGTGCGCATAGGATTGCAATCCAAGGGACAGGACTCTATCTAGGCTACATTGCAGCAGTCCGTGAGTGTGTATGCGTGTGCACGCATGTGTGCACAGTGACCCGCAACACATTTCAGTGTTGCTGTGATCTGTGTTGAGAAGATTCCTTAGTCCTTACTGTAAATAACAGTTTGGCAACAGACACACACCAGCTTTGTGAGGAGGTTAACTGAAGCCTAATGCTATAGAAAACAGTAAATGGGGCTGTAAGATTTTATGATAAAAGCTAAATAATTTTAGAACCTGATCTTGTGAAAGTTCTTAGAAAGGCTCATTTATGTGTTAAGAGGTCAGCCTTGGACCAAGCTATTTGGGAAAAAGTTCAGAGAAATGCTTTTAGTATATAAATAAGCAGTACTGATACTTATGGGGTAGATCTCTTAATCCATACTTCAGGAACTTATGGGGTAGATCCCTTTAATCTCTTAAAGGGAAAATGTGGTAGCAAATACAGTCATTTGCTTATCACTTTAATACTGTGTTGTATTCAAATTTGTTGCTTTTATATATTCTGAAATAAGGTCCATTAGACTGACCAAGGCTAGTTAACATGGTTTCTACAGAAATCTGTAGTACATACATACTGATAAAAGTTCACATATAAAAATATTGAGGTTAGAGATGTCAGATTTCTGGAAATTTTGAAGTCAAGGATGAGGGGAGAGAAAGGTTTTTCTTTTTAGGGGGTTTCAGGGAAGAACAAATTTTGGGGAAAAAATAAAAATAAGCAAGTAGACTTTGCAGATCTGAAGCCACTTATTGCTTTAGGATAGCCTTCCTCATCCTGGTGCCCTTAAGGTAGTTTTGTCTTAAGTTCCCATCAGCCTCTTCCTCTTCAGAGCCCAGAAAATCTGCTGCTTCCATTGTGATGCAAGTGGTGTGGGACTGGTAGAAATCCCACCTCCCCCCTTGCAGAGGAGCAGTTTAGTTGCCAATTCAATGCAAAAGATAATTTTCCAACTTGGTAACTTGTTGTTTCTAAGTAAAACCATAGTCCTTAAAATGTAGAGGGCATGAAACCTGATTTTTGTTCTTGTTTTTGTTTTTAGATTCTAGCCAAGAATATACAGATTCAACTGGTATAGATCTGCATGAGTTTTTAGTAAATACATTGAAAAACAATCCCAGGTAAACCAAAAGTGTTGCTGTTCTTTAAAATCAGTCTTAATTTTACATGTGTTCATTTATTTTAATTTGTCATACTTACAGATGCCTCAAACATTGCTGAAGAGCATCTTGTTGTATAAAGCCTTCAAAGGCTTAAAATTCTGCATATTCAGCACTCAGCTTTTACAGAGTTCTAGTTCTTCATAAGGTTATTTTTATTCCTCTGATTCATATATTTATACATCCTGAATTGAAAATGTATAGAATCACAATGCTTATACCTGGATTATCTACTGAAATCCATTTCATTTAAGGACCAACTGGTTGGGTTGCAATAGACATCATACTTCAGACATTACACTGAGCCATTATTTAACATGATGAAAACAAGTTGTTGTTGTTGTTGTTATTATTATTATTATTATTACATTTCTATGCCGCCTCTTGCCGAAACCTCGGGGCGGATTACAACATGATAAAATACATTGAAATACAATAGTACATAATAAATTACCATTAAATATAAAAATACAAAAAATACATTGATTTACAAATATAAAATTAAAATTATCAGTATAAAATAAAAATATAGGATGAGAAAGAGAAGGAAGAAGAAGTTGCCCTGGCCAGATCATATGTTTTAACAATTGAAATGATGTTTAAATAAAAAGGTCTTTACCTGGCGCCGAAAAACCAGTAACGACGGTGCCAGGCGGACCTCTTTGGGGAGTGAATTCCATAGGTTGGGTGCCACTGCAGAGAAAGCCCTCCTCCGGGTACTTACTCTCCTAATTTCTTTCATGGAGGGTTCCCGGAGAAGGGACTCTCCCGCAGATCTCAAAGGGCGGTCGGGCATATACGGACGTAAGCGCTCGTTCAGGTAGCCAGGACCCAAGCCGTTTAGGGCTTTATAGGTCATAATCAACACCTTGAATTGGGCCCGGGCTTCAATGGGAAGCCAGTGAAGCTGACGGAGGACTGGAGTCATGTGAGCATAACGCCCCATCCCCGTCAGCAACCTGGCAGCTCTATTTTGCACCAATTGAAGTGTTCGGACTGTCTTCAGGGGAAGCCCCATGTAAAGCGCGTTACAGAAGTCTAGGCGGGAAGTCACCAGCGCGTGTGTCACCATCGCCAGGCAGTCGTACTCCAGGTAGGGGCGCAGCTGATTAATCAGCCGAAGCTGAAGGAAGACGTTCCTCGCTACCGCTGTCACCTGAGCTTCCAAAGAAAGCTCCGGGTCGAGGAGTACTCCTAAGCTGCGGACCTTATCCCTAAGAGGGAGTGTTGCACCATTCAGGACCAGGTCAAATCCACCCTCTCCGAAACCCGATCCGCCAACCAACAGGACCTCCGTCTTGTCTGGGTTGAGTTTCAGTTTATTGGCCCTCATCCATTCCCTTACCTCGGCCAAGCACCGGTTCAGCACAGCCACTGCCTCACCTGGATTAGTGGAGAACGAGAGGTAAAGCTGGGTATCATCAGCGTATTGATGATTCCGCAGCCCACACCTCCTGATGACCTCTCCCAGCGGTTTCATACAGATGTTAAATAGCAGAGGGGATAGAATGGAGCCCTGTGGTACTCCATGGCATAGCTGCCATGACGTACAGACATGGTCCCCCAGCACTACCTTCTGGAATCGACCGTTGAGATAGGAGCGGAACCACTGCAAAGCAGTGCCTCCAACCCCCAATCCCGCAAGTCTATCCAGAAGGATACCATGGTCAATGGTATCAAAAGCCACCGAGAGGTCCAGAAGAACCAACAGGGATGTACTCCCCCTGTCCTTCTCCCTGCACAGGTCGTCGTACAGGACGACCAAGGCAGATTCAGTACTGTACCCGGGTCTGAAGCCGGACTGAAAAGGATCCAGATAATCAGTTTCATCCAAGAGTGCTTGGAGTTGTCCCGCCACCACTCGCTCCAACACCTTGCCCAGAAACGGGATGTTGGCCACAGGTCTATAGTTAGTGGCCATCTCTGGATCCAGTGACGCTTTCTTCAGGACCGGTCGTATTACCGCCTCCTTTAAAGGGGCAGGCACTCGACCCTCCCTCAGAGAAGCGTTAACCACTTCCCAGATCCAGGTCCCAATCCCGCACTTGGAGTTATTTATTAACCAAGATGGGCAAGGATCCAATTGGCAAGTGGTGGGACGTACTCTTCCAAGCACCTTGTCCACATCATTGGGCTGCAATAATTGAAATTCCTCCAATAATTTTGGACCAGACGGTAGCATTGGCGACTCCTCAGAGACCTCTGATTCATTAGTGGAGTCCAGCTCGTGATGAATCTGAGCGATTTTCTCCCTGAAATGCCTGGCAAAGTCGTCACAGCGGGCCTTTGAGGGTGGCATCGGATCTTCCTTAGGACCCAGGCGAACCAGGCCTTGCACCACTCGAAAAAGCTCCGCCAGACAGCATTGTGAGGAGGCAATGGAAGCGGAAAAAAACTTCTTTTTCGCCGCCTTCACCGCCACAGCATAGGCCCGATAGTGGGCTCTCAGGTGTGTTCGGTCAGATTCATCCCGTGATTTCCTCCACCTACGCTCTAGCCGTCTCCCAACTCGCTTCATCGCCCGCAATTCAGGTGTATACCAAGGGGAAGAGCGGACTCTGCCCGGTGGGAGAGGACGCTTGGGAGCGATCGTGTCCACAGCCCTGGTCATCTCTCCATTCCACAGTTCGACCAGAGCCTCGACAGGAGCACCAGTCTTGTCAGCCGGAAACTCCCCCAGGGCCTTCAGGAATCCATCCGGATCCATCCGGCTCCGGGGGCGGGCCCATACAATCGGGTCCGCACTCTTATAGAGGGAGAGGCCGCTCTCGAGCACAAACCTCACCAGGAGGTGATCTGACCATGACAGGGGAGTCAAACATAAGTTCTTCACCCTCAGGTCATCCTCTTCCTGCCCCGTCGTGAATACCAGGTCCAGAGTGTGTTCACGTTCATGGGTCGGGCCAATGACGTGTTGAGACAGGCCCATGGCCGTCATAGAGGCCATGAAGTCCTGAGCTGCCCCGGTCAGTCCAGACTCGGCATGGAGATTGAAGTCCCCCAGGACCAACATCCTGGGGGTCCTCAACACCAGGTCCGAGACGGTCTCTGTCAGCTCAGATAGGGAGAATGCTGGGCAGAAAGGTGCACGGTACACCAATAGAATCCCCAATCTGTCTCGTTCGCCCAACACCAAGTAGAGGCACTCCAGCCCTGGTCTCAAAGGGACCGGAAGACCCGTGAGAGAGATGGAGGCTCTGTAAACCAACGCGACTCCCCCTCCCCTCCCTTCTGGGCGTGAACAGTGTTGAACCAGATACCCGGGCGGGCACAATTGGGAGAGGGCAACATCCCCTCCCTCTCCCGCCCAGGTCTCCATTATGCAAGCCAGGTCGGCCCCCTCATCCACAATCAAGTCATGGATGAGGAAAGATTTATTATTGACCGACCTGGCATTGAGCAGCAGCACCGTCAGACCCGAGGGGTGGTTGACAAGGCTACCTGGCGCCCTCTGGTTGGGGGCAGGATCAGAAGGAGGGACAGATGTCAGCCATCTGTCCATCCTTCTTCTACGTGGACACGTTAAGCCCCTATTGTTATAACGACCATTGCCCGTGACCACGCCAATAGCAGCCCCCGTGGGTTCCCCAGGATATATAAACGTCGACATGGCCAGGAATGACTCAAAGCACTGATTAAAGCAGGGTAAAATTATAAAGTAGGTCGAAGGAGGAGAAAAAAGAACGATAAAAAGAAAAAAAAGAAGAAAAAAAAGAAAGAAAGAAAAAGGGGACCCTTCCTCTTCCCTAAGAATCAGCAGTAGGCAAGCATATTTCAACAAGAGTCCATGGCCGTGCCATGGCCAAGTTGCAGTGATTCTCTTCCTTCTACTCATCCCTCCTTCCCCCCTCCCTCACAGCCATAAGGAGGAATTTGGAAATTACACTTTCACTGTAGTTTGCCATCCAAACTGTGGTTACCATGCTTAATCTTTATGCTTAGTGGAAACAAGCCAACTTCAAGCCATAATTATAAACCTGGTTTGTTTCCAGGAACCATAGCTAAGAATAACCATTTTGTCAAGTTCAATTGACATGGAAAAATATGGTTAACATTAAAAAAAAAAAACGTAAAGCTTCTGGATTCCTCCTCATGGCTGCACTGGAGAAGGGGAGGGTAATACATAGAATGTGTGAATTCAAAGCCTCCTGCAGCTTGTTCTTATCATCCTAACTGTGGTTTAGTGTGATACTTAAATTGTGTCAATGTCTGAATTGCCCTAAGGAATTATTTAAGCATCTGAGCTTAGGAAAAAATATGGCTTTCTATAAGTCAGGTGCTGTTTTGTTTTCCTGCTTCTTCTTTTTTAGTTGTGGACCAGAGCTTTTCTTAAAATGCAAGGGAACCTCGTTGGAACCTGGGAGGGCATTTTGTATGTGTTTACAAAAGTACCAAGTTGAATTTGCAAGTTAGACATTTCCTTGAGTACTGTGAAATAATAGATCATTTCTCATGGACAAAATTCAGATTTAGTAGATTTCAGAGACTTCTAAGAAACTCAACATCATCTTCTACTATTTTTCCATCAGTAGTTAAGAAACTTTTTGTTGTTGTTGTTCAGCTGAGCAGACCATGTGTTTCATCTAGGAAGTTCATTTGTAGTAAAATAAGTTATTCTGGTATAGTCTTCATAGTGTGACTAGACTATTACCCCATAACCTTGTATTGATCTCAGTCTAATATTAAATTCTAAGTAATCTAAGAATGTATCTGGAAATAGATCCAATAATATTCATAGTTGGTAGTAAAAAAAAGATGAATGAATATCTATTTACACTAAGTCTCTATTAAGTGTACTATAAACTAAATAACTCATTTGCTTAAGTTTTCATCCTCCTTTCAGAAGCAGTGCATAACATTGGGTTTGTTTTCTAGAAGTTATTAATTTCATTTCTACAACAAGACACCTAAGGCAATACATGATTTCTAATATGACCCACTTAACATGATAATTAACAGATTGCAACATTGGCAGTTTTCTGCTGATTACTCATTTTAATCACATTGGCATTTTACCCTTCCTTGAATGAGCTGATGGTGCTGTTCATGAAGGTGATCGCATGAATGCTGTTTCTTCACAGCAACCTGGCAAAAGAGGTTAGACTTTGACTCGCCCAAGGTCACCCAGGGAGCTTCATGGTTGAATAGGCATCAGAATCAATAGAAATAGGTCTGTATTGTTGCTGTCCAACCCTGTGCAAGCTGAATGAACTTAGAGCAATTCCTAAAAGTTGGGGGAAGGTGGTGACTGACACCTCCAGCAATTAGCAGCTTTGGATCCTTCTCTTTTGTACTATCTTTTAATAAACGAGAGTGTTGGCAAGGCCTTTTAGAATGAATAATATTCTTGCTTGATTTGTTTACTATTTCTATATGACCACCCTTTTCTCCCCCACCCCCCCCAATCCATTTCTATTTTTGGCTTTCAGGGACAGAATGATGCTGCTGAAGTTAGAACAGGAAATCTTAGATTTCATTGGTAATAACGAGTAAGTGTTATAAGGTTTGCAGAAATGTATTTATATGTACTGTAGTGACTTGTATGTAAAACTAAACCTCACTGCTTCTTTTCAGAATCCCACGAAAGAAATTCCCCCCCATGACCTCTTACCATAGAATGTTATTGCACAGAGTGGCTGCTTACTTTGGACTGGAGCACAATGTGGACCAGAGTGGGAAATCGGTTATAGTAAATAAAACCAGCAATACAAGAATGTAAGTTAGGGTTCTCTTTTTATTCATTAATCAAGCAGTCCAGTTGTCTAGAAAGTTTTAGCCTACTGAATCTAGAATCTGGAAGACACCTACTTTAAAAAAAAAAAAACTTCATTAATTAGAAGAGTTGACTAACATTTTGATTTTTCCATCTCACCATGGTCCAAGATACCACTGGTTCTGTGGGAATCAAGATAAACAAGTGTCCCTTTTTCTTTTAGGGGAAAAACCTGTAACATCCTACAATTATTTCACTCTCTAGAAATCTCTTTAGTGCGCATCATTCTTCATCTGGTGAAAATAATCCTTATTTCTGAATTATGTGGGGTCCAGGAAATAGAAGTTGTTGGGTGATTTCAAACAATCAAACAAACAACTGCATCCTGTTTAAATCAGTAGCATGGGTGAGACACCCTTAGCCTAATTAGCAGCCTGGATATGACTTGTTGTGTCATTCAACTAGAGTGTCATGGCTTGCTTGAGAGAGAAACAGCCCTCAAATAGAAGAACAAGAGGCCACGAGTTATTTGAATGCAGTTTCCTCTTCAAGCAAGCCATGCTGCTCAGGTTCAGATGAAGTAGGTAGATGTGCTCAGGCTGGTACTTAAGTTAATGGTACCAATTTAAACAAGCTTGTTTTGATTGTGCAATCAGGGTGATTTTCTTTCAAAAAGTTCTAGCACCAAAAGGTATGGCAGGCAAGATGATTAAAATGAATTATTGGGTTAGAACTAGTATTTACTTGAGAACTGCTTTTTTTTCTTCTTCTTTTCTTTTCTTTTTGTATGTCTCCACCCCCAGCTACTTAAAAACAACATTCACATTTCTGCAAGGGAGTGTGGCAGCCAAACTGAAAAGTAACATCATGCAACATTTTTGTACATTCGAGAAAGTTCAACAAGAACAGTGGGCAACTACTTGGTATCTTCATTCGTACCCAGTACATTGATTTAATCTGGAGAGAGCAGCCTGCCTCTCTCTTTTTCTCCAGCGGAATATCACCCAGCTGCATTCTTGCATTATCACTGTTATGTAGGAGGCCTCAAGAAGCATTCCTCTGTATGCAGTCTAGACACAGGTGTACTTAACAGAGGCTTGTCATGTGAATCACATGATCATTCAAAGAATCGTAGGTTAAGAGCCACAGACATCCTTCATGTACAAATAAGGGAGCTGTGGCTGCAGCTGAATGTTTTTCCAAGGGGTTCTTTGCATCATCTCAAACCCCAGAAAAGGCAAACCACCATCTAGGGAAAACAATATAGTTCGCTTCTTTGGAAGGGAATTGTTGCAGAAAAATCTCCTAAGAAAGCTGTACTTCTACACACAGTTTCACTCACAAGCTAAATTTTTAGCTGTATTTGCAACCTCCCCTCCCCACCCCACACCATGATTTTGCAGAAAAGTGGGATCTAGCAGTTGCATCTAGGAATGAATATATTTCATTTGTGGGGGCGGGGGTTTGCTTTAAAATTACATAATCCATATATTTCCATTTTTTTCAGTGTGTAAAATAGGGCAGCTGCTCATCAAAAGTCTTGCCTAAAGACTAACTGTATTTAAGATTAAGATTTGTTTATAGGATGCAATAAAAGCAATATTTATTTGCTTGATACACCCTTTCCTTTTAGTTGTATGTCCTGTTTTTAAGTAGATAATTTTCATACCTGATTGATGGAGATTTGGGGGAGCTAGAGAATACACAACATTAACAGACAAGTCTTACCAGTGCAAAAAAAAAAAAAAAAAAAAAAAAAAATAAAAAACAAAGAAAAAAAAAAAAAAAAAAAAAGGATACTCGTAAGTCTAGACTGGAATCTGGAAGCCCCAATAATAATTAGCAGGCATTTCATATAACCAATAGACTATGTAAAGTCTTTTTAAAGGTTTTCAATTTTCTTATTTTATATCTCAAGTGATTTAAAATAAGAATTTGGAAAGAAAACCTTGGAGATCTGCTCCATTTTGAATAAAACCCGCCTTACCTTTTCCTCATAGGCAGATTCCCCGCTCCAGTGCCGATCAGTGCTGTTAATGACATCATCAACCCAGTGCACACTGGGACGACTCAGTGGAGTGGTGATTGCAGGGCAGTAAATTCAGGGACCTTTAAAAGAAAAGAGGTAAGACAGTCTAAAGGTTCGCTGAAGTGCCTGCTAATTACATTTGGGCATCCAGTAACTCTTAGGTAGATTTTGGGAGGTGTTTATAATGCAGTTCAGGAATTAAAAAATAACCTGATTCTGCTTTTGAGATAATCTCTTGAGTAATATATAGGGGAGGACAAACAGAATGAAATGCAAAATCTTTCAATTTCTTAGAATCGGTTCATGATATTAGACCTGCTTGGTGCCATGTAGTACAGGCTTCTAAAAGTTTGTTGGGATGAAGGATCTCACAATTCCAACAAAAAGCACATTTTTCTCAGAAATAAAGGGTTTTTTTCTTTTACCATTCTTTGTTTTTAAAATGTACATATTTATGATATTTCTTTCCTTCCACATCTTTCAGTTGTAATTTTTACTCAAGCAGTGTTTTGTGTTAGCAAGGGGTCAACCATTTGGCTCCTCAAGTTACTCATGGCAGTCCAAAGCTACTCATGGAGAACTGTGTTATGGCTCTATTATGTCAACCAGCAAGTGAGGCAAATGGGAGAGCCCCATATGTTTTATTTTCTCATTATCCATAAGTCAATACTTTTTGAGGAATCTTAGCATTACTCACTATCTGTGTTTCCCAAGCTGATTTATTCGGATTCACATGTGAACAAAAGGGCATCCCAGTACCCAAAGACTACCATAGACCTTCTTCAGAAATTTGAAGGAAAAGGAAGTTTTGCAAGATTCTCTGCTATACAGTAGGATCCCCATATATGCTGGCTCACTTAGCTGCAACTGACGTTGGTCCAAAAGAGATGTCATGAAGTGCTTCCTTTAAGTGAAAATTCTCAGTTGAATTAGAAAAGGGAAATAATGTATGCTGAGGTTGGTAGGATGTATGGTAAGAATGAATCCTCTATCAGTGAAATTGTGAAAAAAGAAATGTGTGTCTACAGTGTGTAGTGTACACTACTAACGGTGGTTTCAGGGATTTGCTGAGGGGCTTGGAACCTATCCCCACAGATACAGGGGTCCTCCTGTATTTTATATGACTGAAACAATGATCTTGTATTCAAGTATCTATTCAGAGTTGTCTCTTGTCATTCTTAACTGGGTGGTTTATGTTCCTCCATTCGAAAAGTCCAGCTAAAAGTCCAAAAGCAAGCCATGGTTAATATGATTTATTTGATCTCAATCTTTTTAAAGACCTGACCAGAAGTTTTGTGAACATATAAGAGATGAAAAAGGTGAAGATTTTCAAAAGCGGTATATCCTAAAAAGAGAAAACTCTAGTCTAGACAAAGATGACAACCAGGTAAATGTCGAATCTCATAGTTGTCTTGATTACTTAGTTGTACTGTACAGTGAAAATTGGCAATTAACAACTTATTTAATTCAGATGCGAATACGATTGAAAGATGACAGAAGAAGCAAATCTATAGAAGAACGAGAAGAAGAGTATCAGAGAGCTCGCGAGCGAATATTTGCACAAGATGTAGGTATTTTAAAATGCAAGGACTTTTCATAGCATCTTTGACTCAACATGACAACCATGAAACTGTAATGCTTTGTAATCCCTGTAAATGTTATTTCAGCTACTTGAGTTTATTTGTGATAATTTTATGCACCTTAATATATTTAAGCAGTTCACATGTAACTATTAAAGTTGCATTTAAATGCACTATTTAAAGCAATTCCAGTTGTAATAACAATACAAAATTTTACAAGGAGTGGTAAGATGGAGAAGCAGAAGATTGATTGCAATTAATTACAAGCCACAACAGTCCAAGCGCATTTTCAGGAGACATTAGAAACAGCACATTTTTGTCTCCTGGACTGCACATATGGTTTTCCAGAGAGGTGTGCTGCCAACAGGAATGCCTGCCATAAAGATATTTCATGGCTAAACTCTGTTGGTCAAGGAATAACCAGCAAGCTTGAAAGGTTAGCTGAATATATATATATGAGTTATCCAATATATAAAACCCCGAATTGTATGACAACATCATATGCTTGAACATATTTTCATAGCTGAAAGGCAGTGCAATCTTTTTAAATCAGGTGTTATAGGAGCATAGCCAGATGTCCCAATGCATATCCTAGGTGCTAAATTCTACACTGACTACAGCTTCCAAGCCATGCATAATTTACCTTGCCCCTCATCCAGCCAGTCGGTCACCCCCATAGCATTAATAAAGGGTCAAAGGGCAAGGGTCAAAGAAAGCAAGTGGGAGGTCATACAGATTCAAGCCTCTTGCCCACATACTCAGGTTCCGAAAGCTAAAACAGGATTCCACAAAACATGATATGTCACTGTGTCAATAGCAGTGTTGAAGTCAGTGTGAGAGTGGTCAATTTTATCCTCAAAGCATCTTGCTAGCTTATCACAGTGGACCTCCAGGGCTCGCTGTACTGGGTTCACTGGGTGAGGTGAAAGCCCCTGATCCTCTCAAAAAGCTCAACAGGATAGCTGCCCAAGGATGCATTTGAAGCAGCAAAGTAAGTCGACTTTGCTGCCTCCCCTGCCATCAATACATACCCTTTTGCATGCTTGGTCAGCTTCATAAGGAGCATTACATTCCAGCCAGCATTTGACATGTTTCATTGTTCAGGTTTAACCCTTGTTATTATGGAGACAGTATCCATCAAACAAGCATCCCACAGTTATCAAAATGGGTTTATAGATCCACAGGATTATTGTACAGTTGTTTGAGGCTTTCATACTATGGTAACAGAATAATAACAAGTCAGTTGCTGCTAAAAGTAGCCAGCATTTGGGTGGATTGACATGAAAAGTGGATTAAAAGGTTGTTTGAATTCCATCTTAGAAATCTGGATTGTAGGGAATAAATAATAAAATATAGACTCGTCTGTACAGTTTATTGCTTGTGTGGGAATGCTTTTCTAGGATTGGGATAAAAATTACAGAGGCAGGGAGAATGGTATAGTTTGCTTTTTTCCTTGTCTACTTGTCTCCTTCAGCTGTAAGGAGCTCTTTTTAAATGTCAAAAGGAAAAGTTCATTCAATGGGCAAACCAGACTAAGTAATATATAAGTTAAGTTTCCTCCCTCCTCATTTCATTATGTTAGTTATATATGCACTCAAGTGTTCTTGATACAGATTGGTATAATTATACAATTAACATGTGAACAATTGTTAGGTAGGGTTGATTGTTTGTTTCAGCTTGCCAAAGAATGTGCAGGTGTGTTTCTGCATTTCTTTCATTATCTGACATACTTAGTTTGATAGTACAGATAACATTTTTTATTTTTACATTATTTCTTCCCCAGTCACTGTGTTCCCAAGAGAATTACATTATAGATAAAAGGTAAGAGAAAATAATATTTAAATGCATTCTTACTTGCTTTTTCTAGTAAAATATTAAGCTCCTATTTTATTGAACCTGCCTACAGAATCCAAGAGGAAGAAGCCAATAGTACCCAGCAAAGGCGGCAGATATTTAGGTATTGAATCAATTAGTTTTTACATCCCCAAATATTCTGTTTATATTTTAGTTTTCCCTTTTCTTGATTTTTGTAAAGTGCCCCTGATTTTTAAAAGCTTGTATGTGTGAATTTCAGGGTCAACAAGGATGCTTCAGGGAGGTCAGCCAACAGCCTTCAAAGCAGCACAGACAATGAGCTGAAGTATTCTGAGCCCCGTCCGTGGAGCAGCACTGACTCTGACAGCTCCCTTCGCAATTTGAAGCCCGCTGTGACCAAAGCCAGCAGCTTCAGCGGCATCTCTGTTCTGACGAGAGGTGATAGCACTGGAAGCAGCAAAAGCACTGGCAGGCTGTCTAAGACAGGTATGACTCAAAAGCAGACCGAGAGTAAACATGACAAACACATAAGCAGAAAATGTTGCTGTAGTCCCTAGGATATGAGTATGTATTGTTCAGTTTTAGTAGTATTTTTTACTCCTCTGAGATGGGCTTCCTTGCCTTACAGTGTAATATTATTTCAAGTAAGCCAAGACTTTAGTGCAAAGATAGAGTATACGTGGCCTGTAATTTTGGTCACCTTTCACCGTTGGATGTCACCTGGCTAAAGCTGATGGCAGTTGCAGTTTTCCAACTTCTAGAAGGCAGATGCTTCCCACCCCTGCTGTAGCAGATACATTTGCATTTGCTAGAAAAACCAGCAAGGCCCACAGTTTAATGTAAAAACGGTTGCTCCAGTCGGTGACTGGTAAGCATTGGAATCATTGGCAAATAAATCTTTGGTTTCTGTATTAAGACTATGACACAGAGGAATATCACTAAACAGAATTAGAAGTTGAGATAGGACTGCTAGGTACAGACAGATGTAAGCTTGGCTTAGACTATAATGCAGTGTCTGCCTCACATTTGTCAGTCAAGATATTGAAGATGCTACAATGTCACTTGCTATTGTAACCCAGCAGGTGTCCTGGGTATATTTAGGTTGAAGGTCTCTTGAAATATGCACCTTCTGCTAGGAGCTTGCTTGGTGACATTTGAACCCAGCAAATGTAGTACGGGTTAAATAAAATGAACTTATAATTGTTAGGTTAACATTAGGTTGTTTAACCCATGATTGATCTATGATGCCCAAGTTCGGACATGATGGAGCAACCTTCAATTGGAAATTTCATATTCAAAATAGAGGGGGCCCATGTTGTTATGGATTAATTAAATCTTTAATTAATGCATGATTTGCTGTTATGTATTTATAGGCTGCATAATTTGGGAGATGATGAGTAGAGCCTGTTCCTTAAGATTTATTAGAGGTTCCTTAGTCTCTAGGACAATTGCATATTGAGATGATAACTGGACTCTGTACAAGGAGGTGGCATTGCATATTAGTTTTAAAAATATATAAAGTACAACCATGTTTGTTTGTCTTTGAACAGATAATAAGCAGATTTAAACAAATGTATTTTCTCCAACACTCTACAGTTATGTCTTCAAAGCACCAACCAACAGAGCTTTCTAAGATTTAATAGTTTAGTAAATATGAGAGATCAAAATTCAGTGGGTATGGTGCATGTTTTTCATGTATAAAGTCCTGGATTCAGTCCTTAGCAGCTCAGTTAAAACTTTATAGGACTGGTCCAAAACTCAGGAAAGCGGCTGTCAGTTAGAATAGACAGAATTGGGCTAGAAAAACCATGGTCTGACTCAGAAAAAGGAGCTTTTTATTGCTCATAATTGTCTTCACTTGAAAGAAACTACCTTCCAGTGTTGTGTCAAGTTTTTTCTTCACAAGGTATAATATTGTTTTTATTAGGCATGATTTGAAGGGCAAGTTTTATCTGACTAAACGTTATATGTTAGAGTCTCAATCCATGTAATGCTAAAATAAAACCTCATATGGATGTAGAAGAAATGCTTTACCCTTTCTCATTTGTGAAATTTACCTCAGAGCTGTGTTCTCTGCTGGGCCTGGGAGTAATTGATTTCTTTTGCTCCTGGTGGTATAAATAATTCTTAAATTTTCAATTAGCTCCTTCTCAAAACAAAACGTGCTATCCATTTCTTTCACCTTTTTAAACATCTCCTGTTTTTAACAGTCTGTTGATTCTTAGCACATCTACTATTTGCATATTCTTCACCTTCTGTGGAACCTAAGTGCTTGGCAATGAAACATTGTCTGTGGCCCCAAACAAACTTGACAAAAATGGAGACCATCAAGGGAAACTAGCGTGCCTGTAATCTCAGGTGGGAAGAGACAGTAGGGATTCAGGTAGTCCAATTTGAGCATTTACTCACCCTTTTGGGAGCACCTTTTCTATGGCAGAGGGTTCTGTTTCCTTTCTGCTCTGCACTTCAGTAGTTGGGTGAGAGTGCTGATTTTCATTACTCCTGACTTTTCTAATGCTAGTCTTTTACCTTTAATAAGGTAAATACTAGATATGAGTGAACTGACACAGAATCTGGGCGGAGTTTGAAGCAGCAAGGATCAGCAGGTCATGTATCAATGGGAATGGGAAAGTAGGTAATTGCTATGTAGGTAATTGTCCAGTCTGCTATGGCCTCTCTTGACTTTTGTAGTATTCTGGGCCCATTTGTTCACCTAGATTCTAGATCCTAGAACTTTAGTATTAGTATTACAGCAGTTTACAAGAAGACTTTCCCTCACCAGTGATGCCAGTATTTTGTTCTAGGTATGATAGCAATCACACTTTCAGACTACTGAGGCTACAGTACTTGCCCTGCAATTCTTTTGCTCAGGGGTAGAAGTTACTGTGCACTCATATTCTTCCTCTTGAAAGACTGTCTGATCTAGTATTCTTTGCAAATCTCCCAGTTACCAGCAGGCTGTAAGAAATAGGCCAGTGGGTCATTTCTACATTGCTCCATTGCACCAACCCCCCCGCCCCCTGGTAAGAATTTAGCTGTTAGATATCCTATATAATGTACCTTAGACAGGGCAATGGACAATTTGTGGCTGGGACATGTGACTTCACATGCCCCAGTCAAAAATGTCCATTACATGTCAAAGCCCTGTTTTAAAGGGGATCCTAAGTTTTGATAGCTGCAATTGTCAAAATAGTTTTTTCCCTGAAAGTGGGGTGAGATGTACTTTTGCATCCCAAGCTGCTAGAATAAGGACAAAAAAAGAAAAAGAAGGCGAGGATCTTTCCAAAAAGGGACATGCAAATGTTGCTGTCCTCTTCTTATGAACTAGATTGCTCACAGTTTGCTTTCCCTTGATAGCTTGCCTCTTGACAGGAAAGCAAAATACAAAATATAACCTTTCCCACACTATTTGGCCCCTTCTCAGGATAATATCCAGGGCTGGTACATAATGCACTTTGACAGTAGGCACCCTCCAGCATATTGTCCAGCTGAGGCTTCTACTTTGTGAACCCCCAACAGTATGCACTTGTGCAAGTAATCCTAAAAACAAAAATATTTGTAGACTTTGTGGGTTGCCAACCACTGACAGCTGTTTGGGCAATTTATACCTTGGGGGTAGGGGCAGGAAGGTCAACAGAATAGAAAGCTGCAGTGAGCAAAAAAGGGCTCATGATTGTGGCAGGACAATGGGAACAGCTAAGTTAGTCGTACGGCAGAGTCCCCTGACTTCCTTCAAAAAGACAGAAGGCAAAAAAGGGAGCTAGCAATTCACAATGCACCTAGTCATCTTTAGGTACACCATGGGTTATATTGATAGGATGGCTTAGCATGATGAGTGAACTTGTCCATTATCTGCAAACTTGGGACTGCTGTCTCTTTATATGGTCTTTAATAAGTAAAGAACACATGAAGATTTCCTGGCTTCTTTTAGAACAGCTGCAAGTTTGGTCATAGTTGTTCACAAATCAACAAAAGAACTTTCCTTTACCATATGGAAACAGATAATTTGGGACCTTGTATTAATAGAGAAACTCACTAAAATCTTTATATATGACAGTACTAAGCAGAACTTGAACTTTTTACAAAATATGATGTCCATTTATTGAATTTGGTAAGAAGAACATATAGCCTTGTCTTAAGATACACGGCATTTTATAATGTGACCTATTAGGATGACAAGTTATAACTTGATCAGATCCTCTTGCTTCTACCCAGTAGTGATTCTGAATGATCAGAAAGATTGTGAAAAAGTTTACTCATGTGTAGCATATTTGTTAGTGAAAAAAATCAACAAATAAAAACAATAATTAATGGTGAGGAATGACTGTATTTTTCCTGTAAGTCCATGTAGAGTTAGGGAAAGATACAGAGTCCATGAGACGGTGTGCTTTGGGGAATATGTCTGAATGTCTTTTAGTTAGATGAGGAAAAATTCTGTTACAGGGAAACTGGGGGTTAATCTATCATTAGGATAAAAAACAAGTTCAGAACCTAATTAGAAGTTAGACATTAGATCTGTTTCTCAGTTCATATGCAATGGAATATTCTGGTTATATAAAACTGGAAGTGGGTGATATCAATGGGGCTTGTGCTTCAACACATCTGAAGGGCACAAGGTCAAGGGAGGAAGTAATTAACCATGGGTTATTAGAATGAAATTGTTGGATTTGAACTGGCCAGTACTGTTGCTGTGTTAATTTCATAAAGCAACGTTAAACAGCAACTTAAAAATTGCACCTGAATTTTAGCCTTAATTATTCTGATGGCAATCAAAATACAATTTCATAAAATCTTGAATATTCTCCCATTTGTTAACAAATAGTCAAATTGTTTTAGAGCAAGTGGCTATAAAGTGCTATTTGATCAGAGTGCCATTAAAGCTAATACAAATTCTTTCCACAGCTTAATCAATGCTACATCATGTTGCAAGATGCACTTGTAGTTTACTGATTCAGCTCCAACTGAAAAACAAAATTAGTGCCTGCTATTTGATCTGCCGTATGAAGATGAAAAATGCAATCCAAGTGAGAACTTTTTCTCAGAAACAACCAGTTGCTTAGAAAAAACCCAAGTACATGTTCAACTGAGCAATTCAAAATTAAAGCGATAATTTCATTGCAGATATGTATTATATCTTCTATGGTGTATAGAAGGTGTTGAATTTTGTGTGCATTTATTTACTGTAAATTATTTAAGCAGAAGTTACCCTGCTTTAACTCCCATTTTGGAAATAAGCAAACCATTTTCTTAATATTCTCATTTAAATCAACATGCCTTAAACTTGACTTGACCATGCCTATTACGATTTGCTTTGTGTTGACAACACTATAGTGTGATGCTTCTGTAGATAAACCCCTCATAGGCCATATCTTTCAGGGTATTTGAGGATAATAGATGGGGAGGTTCTTTGAAGACTGTTTCTTTACACATTGGTTGCATCAGATTTCTCAGCCTGCTTTCCATTGTGTAGGTAAACTTGTATTTTTTAAAAATAAGATACTCTTTGATGCCATTCTATTTCACTTTGATAGCTGTGTCTCATGAAGGAAAAGGTCTGTTGCAAGGTTCAAGGCAGATTAAGATAAACACTGAGTCTCACGGTGCGATGCTTACCATTCCAGCTGAAAGAAGCTGCACTGAAAGTTGGGGAGGGAAGGTGCTGTAGTTCAGGCTGTGCATTAAACAGTTACACCTTTAATAACAACCTGCATATTTTAAATGTGCATGCTATTATTCTGTCTCTAGGTAAAACCCATTTCTCATTACTCCTTTCCTAGGTTCAGAGTCTTCTAGTAGTGTAGGGTCATCCACGGGTTCTCTTTCCCACACCCAGCAGCCTCTTCCAGTCACAGCTCCCAACCAGCCTTCTCATGGCACAACTGCCGTCTATCCAACTGTCAGCACTAGTAATTCTCTTTCCTTTGACGGTGGCATAAGTGGGCAAGTGGCGCCTTCTAGCAGTAGCTTCTTTTTGCTTCCCTTGGAAGCGGCAGGCATACCACCTGGAAGTGTTCTGATCAACCCTCAAACAGGTTGGTATCCGGTTGTGGGTCTCTCTCTCCCCCCCCCCATCTCTCTCTCTCTCTCTCCCCCCCCTTTCTCTCTATCTATCATCTATCTATCTATCTATCTATCTATCTATCTATCTATCTATCTATCTATCTCTATCTCTCCCCCTTCCTCTGTATTAATAGCATTGTAATTAAGTTTTAAATGTTTTGACATCACAATGATTTTTCCATATTTCTCTCTCCTACCCATTTCTTCCTCTTAATTTTTCAGCAACACGTTTTTTAACAGCTCCTCAGAGGATTTTTTACAATTGTACTGCAACACAATAGTTTAAAAATTATGTAGAGTAGTGAAGATGTGTGTTTTGATTATGTTTCCCTGCCGTATTGAATTCTTGTTCAGATTAAATAGCATGTTGATAGCATTGGCAGATACAGTGGTTGCAATTGGCTTACTATTTGGG